>NC_134486.1:291648694-291998694 GCF_040206685.1 Ascaphus truei
CACTTTCCTTCTCTGAATGAATTCACGTTATATCCTTCCCCTGAGTTTCCTCCTTTATACAGATGAAGCATCTTGTTCCTATCAGCCTCCATGGATGCGATGTCAGCAGTCCGTTAGCACTCTTTGAAATAAATTGTGCGGCTATGACGTACCTGTTCCGTCTGAATTTATGTAGTGGTCAGACAGAATTATTAGTCGTGTGGTTGCAGTTCAGTATGTGTCTGGCAGATGGCAAACTGAATGTCTTTGCCTATTAGGACTCAGAATGCTACTGAACAGTGCAGCTCAATGTCGAAAGCAGGTGTCTAAAAGCCAAGATAAAATGTATGTATGTATTTTTTTTGTTCAATTACCTTGTACTGTCAATATTCTATCAAATGTCGGTGTTTCAAATTTTATTAAAAACCAGTATATATTTAATATAAACTTAATTTCTGAGTGTGATACTGTATGGCACATGATGCCATCTCAGACTGTAGCTTTGAATATATGATATATTCCGCAATTGAAGTCGGGACCGATAAGAAAGAACGCTATCTGAGATCTATGAGTATACTGTATTATTGACAAATACGAATACTTCAAAAATTCACCAAACCAGAAAGGGTGGACAAATTCTATAAGACATAACTTAAATTTGAATGATTACTTTATTATAACAACTACGCATCCCGGCAAGAAAGGAGGTTGCTGGTTGCTGCACCCATCTTGGGCGGGTATGTTCAACCATGACAAATACTGTAGGAGAAAGATATCAATCGGGACCAAGAGATTGAATAAAATAATTTTCTGGTCCCTCCAATGTGCCACCACCCGCTTATCATCTCTAGCCTGAGTGTCTGCCTCAATACCAATATCATTACCAGTACTGACCAACCAACACTGAAACCCAGATGAACCTACATCCCAACTACTTGCACTAACCTGAGTACCTGCCTCAATATGATTATATGCCTCGATCTGGCTACCTGTCCCAATATTATTATCAGCAGGGACCAAAGAACTCCGCCAACAAGATGAACCTGCATCCCAACTACATGATCGTCTCGAGCATCTAAACACAGTACACTCCTGGCATCAACAGTGGATTAGGTTTATAATCAAGGTAAATATACGGTAACTTGCATTCCCAATGACATGCATACCATATGTGTGTCATAGCCCGTAAATGCATTAACGCATATGCACATTAATGCATAATGTAGTAATTGTTTAATGCTTACTGTATGTTTATTAATGTTTTGCAGGTTTAGCATCAGGACGTAGCCCAAACCGTGTTCCTGCAGGAAACCATCCATCAATACTGCCAGGTAATGTACAGCACTGTTAATCATGCATCTACTGTATAATAGCTTTATTTTCAACCAGGTTCCATAGCGACATGCAAGTGCAGAAATTCAATGATACGTATATGTGTTTCAACCAGGTTCAATAGCAACACGCATGTGCAGAAATTCAATGGTACGTATATGCATTTCAACCAGGTTCCATAGCGAGATGCATGCACAGAATGTCTATGAAATGCATATGCACTTCAACCAGTTTCCATAGCGATAAGCATGCAAAGAAATTCAATTATACGCATATACGTTTCAACCAGGTCCCATTTCACACGCTTGTGCAGAAATTCAATAATACGTACATGCAATGCAAACAGGTTCCATAGCGACGCGCATGCACAGAATTCCTATAATAGGCATATGCAATTCAACCAGTTTCCATAGCGACACGCATATGCAGAAATTCAATGATACGCATATGCGTTTCAACTAGGTCCCATAGCAACATGCATGTGCAGTACACTACTGTAAGGTATGTGCGATTATAAATATTGAATATTCTCTCTTTACAGGCCAAGACATCCAGGAGCCAGCCAGGTTGAAGAAGAAAAATAAAAGAACATTGCACATTTGGAAGAAGAGCCTTTGTATTATTTCATTATTCATTTTAACTTTGTTAGTATTAGCAAATACAACATTTCTCTCCCTAAAACAAATTTTTGGCGGTTTCAAGTTTTTATATTTTACTTTCAACGCCGCAAGAAATACGTTCGAAAAAGGACATTGAATAATAATGAATACAATTAATTGGATATGTGATGCAAATAACCTTGGGCAAGGTGCAACTTATTTAAGAATGTTTCCCAACATCCACAGGGTATACAATAGTAGCGACTCAATCAAACAGAAACATTAGCTCAAGGTATATGTGAAACAAAGTGAATAATACATACAATGTTGATAAAGACTAGATTTTCAACTCACATGCCGTGAGATAAAAATAAGTGTTAACCGCAAGTTGTAGACTCTAGATGGATCTAAAAGGTAAGTTGTGGTGTTTATAAGGAGAGAAAAATGCAGAACATAGTGCAAATGCAGCTTTATATAAAAGTAAAAAAAGGAATAAACACACAGCCAGACATAGGGCCTCATGCAGTAAGCGTTGATAAGGATTTTTTCGGCATTTTATAGCCAAAATTGGTTTTGAGATTCAGTAAGCGCCGATAAGTGCTTGATTTCGGCAGTTTTCGTAGCCGATAATTTTGTTATGGCCAGTCGGCTGCCGATAAGCCTGTTTTCGGCACTGATCGCCACTTTTTTAATTCGGCTGGATTCAAGTACCAAATCAGCTTATCGGGGCTGATCGGCACTAGGAAATTGAGATGTTATGGCCAATTTCTCCCGCCAACTAAAGTTGGCAAGTTGGAGGGGAGAACGATCGCTAAGGCTGCCGGAACGGCACTTAGAAAAAAAAACTCTTCTGTACATCAATGGAGTCAATGGAGCGGGGACGTATAACAGTATTGTACTGTTTACGTTTCATTGCTCACAATACAAAGGGGATTTGCATTACAGTGTGGGGGGCATTCCCTGCATTGTGTCACAGCTGACGTGTATTATTTGCATAACATTGTACTTGTAGATGTTTTCATCATTTGCGTGTCACATTACTCATCATGTGATGATGTGTCAAGGGAAAATCTTATACTTAACTCTTAAAGGAGAACCTCACATCATATCACACATTTTACTGAACTGAGCGACAATTATTTATATGATGTTACACATGTCACACATCTAACACATACACCGTATATTCATGTTGCTTAACATTACACAATGCTTGTAATGTGTAACGCATCTTGAAACATTCATGTACATCTTTCTTCTCATGTTTACATGTAGTTTTGGGTCCTCCCTTTTTCATGACGTCACTTATTGGACACTCAATCACATTGCATGTTTACATTGTAAACGTTGCATTACAAGCACTTCAACCTAACTTCTACACACATCTACAGTAATTCATCATTGGGACACCTTTCAAACTGATTCTATACCAACTATCCTCATGCAATAAATGTATGCATATGCACACGACAATTCATTGTTGGCAACATGTGACAATAACATGGCTAATTACACATGTTGCAGCAAACATTTTACACGCCAATCTCAGGCTCTTTGTCAAATTACATGACGGACTGTTGCGTTCAGAAGTGTTACATGCATTGCACATTAAATAATTTTTTTTTAAGCAATGTTTGTACAAAGCTTCACGTGACATCATTGGCAAATATCATGATTCCCTGCAGAATACACCGAACAAATACTTCTAACATCAAGTGCAGACAGCTTGGGACAGAACTACTTTAATATGTTAATGTAACACCTTGCATTTTACTATGTCACCTGACATCATCACATACCTATTTAAAGGACGCCCATTACCTGCTCATTCACAGCTACTCATTTCAAAATGTTGCGATTGTTTAGGAGACGGAGGAACATTCTTTTTTATGACATGCTTGCTGATCAAGAGAATGACATAGGGCAAGGGAGGGACAGACCCAGGGACAGTGACAGGGACAGGCACGCGGATACGACAGAGACAGGGAGAGGGACAGGTAGAGGGACAGGTAGAGGGACAGGAGATCAGAGGAGAAGACAGAGGAGACAACTTGTGCCTCGTCCGCGTGTGTACAGGGAGAGAACCCTGTTAGATGGGATGAGTGAGGAGGAGATAGTAAGTCGCTATCGTTTGAGTTCAGCAGCAATCTTATCTCTTTATGAGGAGATAAGGGGAGATTTAGATTTTGTGACAGCCAGAGGTCGTGCAGTCCCTGGGCTTGTTAAAATGCTGTGCTCATTACATTATCTTGCTTCCGCGTCATTCCAGACAACTGTGGGCATAGTGGGCGAGGTCTCGCAATCTACATTCTCGCGGGCCTTTACCCAGTTTCTCTATGCACTCAATAGACGCGCTAGGAATTATATTCATTTTCCTACAGAGGCGACAATGTGGCTGGAAGTCAGGACTGGCTTTTATAATATAGCAGGGATACCATGTGTGCTGGGTGCAATCGATTGCACACATGTTGCTTTGATTGCACCTAGTCAGAGTGAACATGTTTACCGCAATCGTAAGCACTACCATTCACTCAATGTACAGGTGGTATGTGATGCCACAATGAGGATAATGCATGTGGTACCCAAATTCCCTGGTTCCAGTCACGATTCCTCTATCCTGAGGAACTCTTCAGTCTTCCATGCGTTCGAAGAGGGACATTTTGAACATGGTTGGCTGCTGGGTGAGTACAGATTTAGATGTTCTAACACAAAACACATTTTTCTTTAGGAATGTTGGCATTGTAGAATCTTATCACTAATGTAAGCTTATGTGTCCTCCATTCATTATAGGTGACTCGGGATACGGAATTAGGCCGTGGCTCTTGACTCCGGTGCTAAACCCTCAAACTGAAGCAGAGGAGAGGTACAATGCAGCCCATATCTCTACAAGATCTGTTATAGAGAGGACATTTGGCCTACTCAAGACCAGATTTAGGTGTCTGGACAGAACTGGTGGGGCTCTTCTATACAAGCCTCAAAAAGTGTCTGATATTATCCTTGCCTGTTGCATTTTGCACAATGTTGCACTCAGGCACAATGTACAATCAGACCTAGCTGAGCCTTTGGTAGACGAGCATCCAACCCATGTAGCTGCTGAAAATGAAAAAACAGCCAGTGGTGGCCAGACACGCCAGAATCTCATCAATTCATTTTTTTCTTGTAAGTTTAAATATATATGTTCCTAGTACTACTTTTATAGATTAATTATGTTATATTAACAATAATGTTTCTTTATATAACCTTCTGTTAGGACACAGATGAATATGGGTTGCACACCTTTCTTTTCTCTGCTGTGTGCACAAAGGGATGTGGCAGCGGTATGTTATTGTTGCACAGGTTATATAATCCCTCTTCAATTGTACATTAGTTGTGTGTATATGAATACAACTGGGGTAACAAAGCAGTAATATTTTAGCATTGTGTTGTTCCTTATGCTAACACAATACACATAGTATGGCCATAGTCATTCATTCTTGCAGTATGCTTACATACAATGTTATTGGTGCAGTGTAACATGTACATCCATATGATGTGTACACCAGGCTGCTTTACATTTTGAATGTCATTAAATATACATGGTGTTGCACATGTAACACCAAATACACACTTTGCTGTGTTGCTTACGGTACTGAAGATGGCATGTCAATGTTTGCAATTTATATATTGTTCCTTTGCATTATAGGTATATCTCCAGTATGACTGATCATGGTATGTATATTTGCTGACATCTGGCATAAGATGTGCCTACCTCAATATTCGTAGAATTATTTGAACTAAAAACCCAACATATTGGTTCAAAGACAAATGTTACATATATGTACTTTCTGTATCATGTACATGCATTTAGCTACTATTGAGGTTTCATGTGCATTGTATTAGAAAATGATTACTCCCATTTCATCACATTTAATGTATGTTCCCTTATAAATTCCATTAATGTAATATAGAGGTGTTTGGAGAGAAGGGGATAACTGTACTTATTTGTTTACTTACGGGAGCTCATTAATCACGGATGCAATTGACTGATCATAACACTCCATGCATGAATGCCTGTAATCACAACAATGCGTGGTACATCTTATATTTAGCAATGTAGGTGATTATTAATGCTATAAAATAATTGTCAACATTAATTAAAATGTGTCACATGTGTATGTAGAAGTCACACGTGTGTTGATGTGACCTACATGTAACAAGTGTCAAAGTGTAAACAAAACCACTATTGTGTCAATAATTTTAATGTAATTTTGCATTTCTAATTTCCCACAATGACAATGTTGGTAATATATTTGGAATGTCATTGACGTCACTTCATCATTATCATGATGATAATTATCAAGTATTCTCAAAATATAAGCGTCAATCACGTGCACATTAGCATAGGCACACTTTTTAAGACAACTGTTTGTGTCTGTATCAATTTGTGTATGATCCATGTATAACACCGACAAATTATAACAGCAGGTTTATTATGGTAGCTTATATCATCATATTGACTGTACTATGTATGTGTTGAACGTTTAATAAACACAGTAAACTATAGTTAGTTTGGTCCATGAAATATACACATAAACGTACTTCATTACATGATGTTGATGTAATATTCAGAACATCATGCATTGTAAGGGACCACAACATCTTGCCAATAACATTATTTGCTACAGTCCCAAACCATTTTATCAACATATCCATGTAACAAGAGATTTTTAACAAGAAATGGCTAGTTCGTTGTAAGTGTCCTTTACATTGGGAGAAGGAGTGGCTCAGTGAGTAAAGACACACACTGGAACTGAGAGTTTGAAGCAGGGGAGTCTGGTTCAATTCCCGGTGTCGGCTCCTTGTGACCTTGGTCAAGTCACTTTTTCTCCCTGTGCCTCAGGCGGCAAAAAATAAATTGTAAGCTCCACGGGCCAGGGACCTCAGCCTGAAAATTGTGTCTGTAAAGCGCTACGTACAACTAGCAGCGCTATACAAGAACATGCTCATATTATTATTATAATTATTATTATTGTTACATAGTTTCGACAGTCATACGTTCCATTACACAATATAATACACTAATGTGTTAGCAGAGTGGGAATGGTTGTTATATATAAAACACACCATGGCATAAAATGTTAGTAGTAATTAAAGAACACTCAAGAAAATTTCTAGCTGCCCTCTTTTGCAACATCATTATGTTAATTAAGTGCTTATGCAATATAGGCATAAGGGTATCACATTTTTAATTCTTTGTTAATAAGCCCTGTAAGCAATATAAAATTAGTTCCATATGTAGTATAGTAGTCGGTGGCTCCTCCTCACAATCATCTCATATAAAGGTAGACTGTTCTGAAATCATACATTGATCCGATTGTATGTTCCCCGACATCTCTGAAATACAGCAAACACATGATGGTCAAAGATGGCACCTTACTATATATGTATCCGTGACAACGCGTTACACAGCTCTATATGATTGTGTACATACACACGTCAGTCACTTATATGTTAGAACTACAAGTGTACATCATTATGTAATCGAGAATTAAATTAGTAGCAGCCATAACTATGTATATGAAGTTAACGTTGCCTGTATATTGAAAAATGTGCGCGCACATCTTAGTGTGCGCACGCACTTCACGCTTGGGTCGACTAACTGTTAGCGCATGCGCAAAGCAATGCGTACGTTGTGCGTTCAATACATGTTGAAAATAGCATTAACCATTAAATATTTATTTCAAATACAATGAAGGCGAAAGTACATTACTTCTAAACGAGTACATCTGTATTCTTTTTAAACAGACGTGTGTGGACAGAAAGCACGGCCGATAACACAATGCGCAAATGCAATACGTGTGACGTCATGTTAAGGCAGCGTGAAGCGCACGCAAACACTCCTCCCACTGAATTAACATTCGGCTAACGCCCAGTGTACGCCCACAAACACTGAGGCGCACGTATGACACATTGCAGTTACCGTAACTATAACAAAACAACACAGCCAATAGGCTTTGACGGGCGCACGTCGCTTGGGGGTGGGACTTACATCCGTAATCCTTTTTAAGGACGCCTTGGCACATGACAAGGGTCCCACGTCATACGTGGTCGACCCGGTTTGTTTTTTGTTGATGTTGCATGATAACAAAAGAGGTGTGTGTTACAGTTATGGTAACATGTTTATAATATGTTTAAAGGGATAGGAAAGTACAGATATTTATTCCGTGAGCAATGTGTACTACTCTTTCAGGTTCTACTATATTGTAATAGGAAGCAATGTGTTTGTGATCGCTACATGTTATGCAGTCTGCAATGTTACGCTGTATCCACGCATTTAAAGTCAAAATGGTGGTTACAAAAAAAAAAATTTAACGCTGAGTCAACGCATAACGATTTTATATTTACCATTCTTGTAGAAGTAACACTTCGTCTGCCTGCAACTGGTCGCTCCAGAAAACCAAGGCATTTGCATCCACGGTTGACCCAAACGCTGAATCCTGTATGACACACATCTCCTCCATGAAGCGCTCATAGGAATCGCCACTGCTTTCTTCAAACAATTGGTCCGGAGGTAGGTTCATTTCTTCGGGTACCCATTCGAATGCGTTTGTAGCAAAAACGCTTTGTACAAAATCATAGTAGTTATGTTCTTGTCGAATGTGTGTTTCAGCAATGGCGGGTGCATATATTGCAGCAGGTATGGATTCACACGGAACAGTAGTAGCGGTTCCATTGCTATTGGCATTAGGAATAAATATGCCATTTAGCACAATATGTGTGCCGTCTTCCACGGTGAATTGTTTTTCCTTAGCAATCTTCCAAAAACCATACCTTTCTTGTAGCTTATCCTGCACACGTTCAAAACAGTCATTAGTTGATAAAGTGAATCTTACTGAGGATTTTAAATTTCGCGCACGCCCAGGTTCTTGGTAATAAGGATACTTTGCTCTAATCAAATCATAGATTTGTCCCACGTTGGCTTTCTGGTCGGGACTTGACACAATCGCTTCTGCAATCATCAATTTGTACCCCTTGTGTGGATGCATATTTGACCATAAATCATCAGCCATTGCAGAGTATCAGAAATGATATGTGCAGTTCTATGTTCTTTGCTCATAATAATGAAATGGTTCAAATGCTAACTATTTTGTATCTTTCCTTTTCAAGGTCACACAATGTTTCAACTTGTACTCCTTGTTTCAAGCACCAATTGGAGGTCTAGAAATAATTGGTTTCACATTTGTGGTTTCTGATAGCCATTTGACTGACCAACATGTAGCAACTTTAATCTACTTTCTCAAAACATTTCTAGACTTTTAATTAAGAAACATTGTGGGTTGAGGAAAAAAACATTGACCACTTTATGAAAATAGTGCTTACACAGCCATATAATGAAATACACACACACCTGCAAAATAATTTTTTTTTTTCACCCATAAATGTCTGTGTCTAATTGAAAGTCTGGTTAACTCCCTTTCTGCATCAGAGTTTAAGTACATGTGTATATGTAGATATATATATCTCTCTCATAAATATATATATCTATATATATATATATATATATATATATATATATATAATGTCTGTAAAACCAAATTTTTAATGTGTGTGTATATTACAATATTTAAGGGTTTATGTAAAGAGGGATTTTTATATTGGTGTGATTTATTTAAAGGTTTAAATAATAGAGCCTTAAAATGTTTTATGGTCTATTGCATTGACCTGTCTGGTAAATGTGATTTACCATCAAACAAGGGTTTTTTTTAATTTAGAAGGCCTGTAGTGTTACAACCAATAATATCTCTGTAATACAGGTGTACACAGAACATATTGATGGCAGTAAGTAGGCCTTGTATGAAACCTATTTAAATGGTGATAAACATGAGTGAATTAAGTAATAAACATTTGTTTTAGGCCAATACTGTTATAGGCTCACAGTTAGTATAGTTCACAAACATTAGGCCTGTATTATTAAAATACTGTGTTTTCACAAGGAAGCATGAAGTGTATGTTTTGTGAAAATACATCTATACCAGTTTAGATAGTACAAATCACATATATATATATATATATATATATATATATATATATATATATATATATATATATATATATATATATATACACACACACACTGTGTGTACATATATCCATACATACTACATATATATTAGTATACATTCACAGATATGTTCTTGAAACAAGAACACATAAATGATTAAAGGACAACATTTCAATGGGCAAGCAAGGTGAAGGTAAGTAATGTTTTACACTTAATCCTGCTGTACACGGACAAGAAAGATGTTTGCAGTTAAATAGATATGTGTTTTTAATTGCATGTGAATAATATTAACATGCAATGATTACATCAAGTAACACACCCAAATAAAATGTTTTGCAGGTAAGTCAATGGCAGCTTCTCTAAACATAGCAACTGGCTCCTGGTGGACCATTACTGAACAGATGATTAATACATCAATATTAATAACACTATTCATTAATTAGGACTGTTAACATTTCCAAAACTTCACGTGTACAAGAACATACTTGAAAATTTGGAAACAACAGGTCCTCAGCATACATACAATATTCATTAGATAATCTGAAGTCAACAAAACAAGGCCAAAGACATATTTAGTGAATTATAACATTTATTTATTTTTTCCTTTTGAGAGCGAGTAACAGGCCTGCTTGTTGTCTCTTGGATTTTCCTTTTTCGTTTACCAACAACTTTAGGCACAACAGAGCCACTTTGAGTGGCCTCTGGCACTTCACGGGCAGGGCTTGTGGCCAGTGACTGTTCACCGACAGGCCTTGTGGGCAGTGACTCACCGACAGGGCTTGTGGGCAGTGACTCACCGACAGGTCTTGTGGGCAGTGACTCACCGACAGGGCTTGTGGGCAGTGACTGTTCACGGACAGGGCTTGTGGGCAGTGACTGTTCATGGACAGGGCTTGTGGGTAGTGACTGTTCACGGACAGGGCTTGTGGGTAGTGACTGTTCACGGACAGGGCTTGTGGGCAGTGACTGTTCACGGACAGGGCTTGTGGGTAGTGACTGTTCACGGACAGGGCTTGTGGGTAGTGGCTGTTCACGGACAGGGCTTGTGGGCAGTGACTGTTCACGGACAGGGCTTGTGGCCAGTGACTCACCGACAGGGCTTGTGCCCACTGACACATGTGAGCAAGTTGGTAGACACTGCACAAGTGATGGTTGGTCTGTTTCATGTGTGTCTTTTTTTGTTTGTGTCCAAAAACTGGTCAGTAGTAACTGCTTGTGCTTCTTTGATTTTGCCGCCTCCTTTGTAGGTGTCCGCTCCAGAATTTCTACAGCTGGCAGCGGTAGGATGTTGTCAGGAACATGCACAGAACTTTCTGCTACTTGACCGGTAACATCCCGACCTGGGGAATGAACATCAGACGCATGGGGTGAAAAATGAGCACCATGTAAAGATCCTTCCTGTGATGTGTTGAAGTTGAAATGTGGTACAGTAGTCATACTCAAGTAATTTGCTTGGGTTTGCTGAACAACTAATGCTTCGAATGAGGTGTTGATTTTTTGCAACTGTTTAGGCACTTCAATGAAGACTCTGTGGAGATGTGCCAATTGTGCTATCGTTTCTTCCTGCAGTGAAATCATCCTTTCCAGCACTGTCATCAGATCAGAATGGCGACGATTTTCTGCTTCCACAATTTTTCCCTCAGAAGCTACTATTGCATCGTATGTGTTAGTTGATGGACGATTTGGCGGTAAAACTGTTTCAATTGGAACCTCTTCATGTTCACTTGATTGTATTTCTGTGTCTATGGCGGCATCATCATCATCTTCATCATCATGTTCTACAAATAAATGTACACATTATTAAATGGCATGTTAATCTCTGCTGTTTTACTATGTAATTATACTGTTTCATAAGTAACACCTAACATGTTTCCATACGTTTCATAACCTCACATTAAAATCTACCTTGACTTACGAATAATGTTTGGACTCAGTATGAAATATGAATGAATGAACACTTGCTCTAAACTCAGAACTCCTACATGATAGTTAACATTACTAACACAATACATGTTGCCTTACACTTCATTTTCACTGACACTAAGTAATCCTATTTAAAGAACATGTGCAAAACAAATAATGAACATGACAACATAACATATAGAAGTGCACATATTATATGGCCACCAACTGATACACTCACCTTCTAGGTGTGTTGAGCTGCATGACCCAGGTGAAGACACTTGTTCCGTCTCAGGTGACACATGTCCTCCAGGGGCAACTATATATAACAATAACATTAGTTGTACATTTACATGTGTAAATATTGAACAAACAGTTATTGTATGTTCTGTATTTATGAGTACCTAACAGCATCAGTTCCTTAACCGAAAATGTGTGTGTGAAAGTGAACATAAATAGTTGTAATAACAATGTACATGCCTGTGTACTTAGAACTTTTGAGTTCCCTAACATAAAACATACTATGTTTCTGCAGTAATGCGTGAGGATAAATTGATTTAATTTGTACATAAAAATCATATGTTGTGTAGTCATATCAGTATCATAATGTACATAACTATCATGAGATGAACATTCACAATGGTTATCATGAAGGTGGTCATATTGCAATAAGTTTTGTTTTTGGTACAGGATATGTGTGGTACATTAATAGAAGATGTGGCACACCTGAATGTGGCTGTCACTCAACAAGACAACACATGCAGTGTGTGATAATGTGTCGTTGATAGTAGTTCAACTATAGATATGAGTTAACTAATGTGTGACGTACGGTTTGATACCTAATGACTTGTTGGGGCATTTAGTAGCTAGAGTTAAGCTTTCAAATGAGTGTGATTAACTTCAGTTGTGCTAGTCAGGTTGTAAGAACGGTATTCCCTTCCCCAAAAACCCTAATCAGCCAGACCTTTCAATTACTTCAAACAGGTGAAAATGGTGTGAACTAAGTTGACCCTAAGATGACCCTGTAATTTGTGTGTGTGCTGAACCTCACCCCCTCTGTTGACGTGTATGCTGTGATGACATATTCATTGCAGCTGCTTTAACACAATGGTAGAGGAGCTAAATAGTCGTCTGCAGTGTTTAAGTTATGAACACAATGACATAACATATGCTACGTGTGCCTCATTATGCTGTCTGTATATGACATACAGCAAAAATGGACCTTTTCATAAACAACTATACATGTGTTAGTGTAAGTGATGTTTGTAGGCCGTTGCATGCAATATATTTGATGCATGCTTAGAATAGGCAGTAATGTCGTGTTTGTAGGAGTAAAATAAATAAAATACACAATAATATTATACATATTTATGTTCTGTACCTGTAGCTAGTAATAATTTGTCATTAGCATGTGTTACACATGTGTACTACCCTGTTGTTCCCCATCCTCGCCCACCATCAATTGCTTCCACTGCAGCAATGCATTTTGGGAATTCACATGAAATGACCACGCAATGGCACGTGCTATATTAGTTACTGCTTTTAGTAGGACTACAACATATATGTATATTTTGAGATATATATATATACAGAATCAGACATATACATATATAGATGCAGGTATGCTTATATTGTGAAGACAGTATAAAAAACAGCGGAAATATGCAAAATAACTGTAAGCAACGACACGCCTAGTACAGTAATATTTCTCACCTGGTGGAAATTGTGAGGGATAAATTCCAATATCACGGTCACCGGCCAAGCCCTCCACGACGACGGGAAGTAATTTTCCCCGAAGCAGCTCCTCCAATGGAGTTAATATCAGACGTTGTGGTGTCGGGCCACCTCCAGTGCCAGAAGCATGCACGCGTTGGTCTTGTATTTTCTTTTTCAATTTTGACCGAATATCGTCAAATCTTTTGCGACAATTCACCTTGTCCCTGACACGATTCCCACACGCATTGACACCAATTAGTATTGTGTCCCACATTTCTTTTTTGCTTGATGAACTTGTCCGCGCTTGAAATAGAAACAAAATATATGACGTTAATTCCTCATAATATAAGCACCAGTTTCCTACACTGCTAGCTGTTCCAAGAGATAGCAAACATGCTGTTTTAGGTGTAATATATGAAGCACATGAGCATTCACTACTAAACCTAGACATGTAAGCAAGATTGCATTCATATTGTAAGCAGTTATGGCAAATTGAACGCCTGTGTTTAGTTGTCCTTGTAACGCATGATAAAAAGCTGTGTTTCCACAATAATTAACATAGACAGATATTCTGTACCCATATTTGCATATGAACAAAACTCACATGACCTAGGATCACATGTATTTGAAGAATAAATGGAAAGGTACACTTACCTACTAAATGTCCATAGAGACTGTCATAGTGCTCCAGAATCCCAGTGACAAGAGCCGTATTTTCCTGGTCATTGAAGCGAGGATTACGTGGCTTCTCCACACGTTTCTTCCGAGCAGGTTTAGGCTCAGAGCTTGGCTGGTGCTGACTGGACTCTCCTTGTTCCAATGGAAGAGACTCCAAAAGCTGGTCACCAGCAAGCACGCCACCACCAGACCCCCCATCAGCAACTGAGCCACCAGCAGCACTCCCAGCAACAGCACTCGCACTCCTAGCACCAGCACTCCCACTCCCAGCAACAGCACTCGCACTCCTAGCACCAGCACTCCCACTCCCAGCAACAGCACTTGCACTCCTAGCACCAGCACTCCCACTCCCAGCACCAGCACTCCCACTCCCAGCAACAGCACTCTCACTCCCAGCAACAGCACTCACACTCCCAGCAACAACACTCGCAGCAACAGCACTCGCACTCCCAGCAACAGCACTCGCACTCCTAGCAACATCACTCCCCTGAACTGTACGTTCACTCTGACGCGTACTCGCACGAGTAGCACTACCACTCCCACCAGCATCACTCTTCCCACGCTTTGCGGGCATACTTACAGCACTCACAAAAAACAGAAAACAAATGTACAGCCAATCACACTAAACACTCCCACATATAAAACAAGACAAAGATGTAAACAAAACAACAAAGGACAAAGCTCTCCCAATACACAAGTCTCTCAGTCAATATGCAAATATTAAATCGCCCAGCTCTGTGCGTCTCTCTCTCTCTCACTCCCAACAACACAGAGAATGATTACCAGTACACGTTGCCTTTAAATATGGCGCGCTATCCAATACATGCTGGCTTCGCCTGATTCAGCAAGATTTTTGATTGGCCAACCTAACAGCACCCCGCCACGCACGCCGATACACCTGTGTGTGATCGGCAAATCATCGTGAGAGTGGGCGGATTTGTTATCGGTTTCATTTTGAAGACATTCGGCACTTACTGCATACGGAGAGGGAAAATCGCCAATAACATGACTAATCGGTAAGCTTGCCGATTTCACATCATCGACGCTTACGGCATGAGGCCCATAGAGTGGGTCCCACACCAAAAAACTGATTTAAAAATATATTCTTTTATTCATCCATATTTAAGTCTCCTTGATAAAGTACCACCAGGTACGAAACACGCAGAAGGGTACTTACCTCCGTTTTTTTAAATATGGATGAATAAAAGAATATATTTTTAAATCAGTTTTTTGGTGTGGGACCCACTCTATTTCTGGCTGTGCGTTGGAGTGTTTTTTTCTTTGGATTTCCCTTCATTCTCCTGGTTGCACGCCTATCAAGATTCACAGGACTGGGGCAATACTAATTGTGAGTACGTTATTCCTTATTTACCTGAGGACTCTCCCAATGAGGCTTTAGGTCTGATTTTTTTAATCTCAGCCTTTAACCTTCAGGGACAGAGATATCCTTTTATTTGGTACATGAAATGCTATGATTACGATCACATATCTCACCAGCCCCAGTACTATCCTCTGCATCTTCTTAAAGGACATATCATTTATCAAGATTGGATTTAAATGTTGGAGCGCATATCACTAATCTACTTTATATAAAAGTAGACAGAGCAGTGAAAGAACAAAAACGCATGCTCCCAAACAAAAAACAAATGTGTGTCTAAGGGTATGTCGACCGGAGGCTCCACTCCTCAGCACTGATCTCCCGCAGCTCACATTTGATTTTGCAGCAGCTGATGACATCACTAATGGAGGCAGGGATGGTCACCTTTCCGTAGTAATACAGTGAAGAAAGCGGAGGTATTATGGTAGTCTGGTTAACCTTATACGTCACCCATATTGTATTATTCAATTATGAAAGTGTGTTTTTTCACACATATGCTACTAAAATATAGTAAAACATGGTGGATAAGTCACATTCACTTACCAACTATTGTGCCTAATCATCAGTTATTTGTGAAATTAGTGATATAAAGATAAGATACACTTTTTTAATTAATAGCCTGTACACAAACATCACCTAGAATAATATAATTTGGAGAACTGTAAACATGAAAACTGTAGAAAAAGGGACATAAAACGGACTTCTGAGTGAGGCTTATTGTTCCTGCAAAGAGTAGTCTGGAAATTACTGATTACTTATTACCAACACCTGTTCCACTAGCTGCATCGAGGCCTTTATATGGTTCTCCCTGCAAACAAGCTTGCTGTCTCTTTATGTTTGCTGTTGCTCATTACCAGACGCTACAGTATTTCGGACCTTTAGTTTGTTGCTCCTCTGTTTCCCTTGACCCTGACTTGTTCCTTATCATCACTTTATGCTTGCTGCCTGCCTCTGAGCTCGGCCTACTCCTGATGATCGCTTCCTGCTTGCTGCCTGCCTCTGAACTCGGCCTATCTCCTGATCATCGCTTCCTGCTTGCTGCCTGTCTCTGAGCTCTGCTTGTCTCCTAATCATCACTTCCTGCTTGCTGCCTGTCTCTGAGCTTGGCCTATCTCCTGATCATCGCTTCCTGCTTGCTGCCTGTCTCTGAACTCGGCCTATCTCCTGATCATCGCTTCCTGCTTGCTGCCTGTCTCTGAGCTCTGCTTGTCTCCTGATCATCACTTCCTGCTTGCTGCCTGTCTCTGAGCTCGGCCTATCTCCTGATCATCGCTTCCTGCTTGCTGCGTGTCTCTGAGCACTGCTTGTCTCCTATTCATCGCTTCATACCTGCTAGCGCTTTCACACAAATGAACACTAGCCTTTCAGCCTTTCCCCGTGACAGATACATACACTGTACTTATACATTTTTCATTATGCACTGATTACATTGGAAAAGTCAAATCCCATGTCTACCCGCAAAACAAAGTATATGCATCTGTTGAAAATATTGAACATTACCAACCATTGCTTTAATTATGTTTACATGGAAAATAAAGTATTGAAGTCAGCATTATTGAACATCTGCTTATAATTTTAGATAGAGCATAATAGTTCTTTCTTTTCTCTACAATGAAATGCACTTGAAATGGCCATAGGTCAACTTAATCTTTTATTTAGCACTCACATGATCCCTAATATCAGGAGCCAGTAAAATTCTGTATTGGAGAGTGATGCCTGGCTCTAGAAATTATGCTTCCTTTTTGCAGGCATTGTTTTCAACACTAAATTTAACTTTAAAAAAGCTACATAATTAAAACCAGACCATGAAGCTCTCTAGATGTCTGCCAATAAAAAATGTAAAAAAACAAAAGATAACAGTTAATCTGAATATCCTTTACAGTAGTTTCACACTAGAAACAACTTAGTAAACTGTGAAGACATAATGCAAGCACCTTAAAAGATCCCATATATATATATATATAAATATTTACATCGTAGATGAGGTTGAAAAAAGACATACGTCCGTCATGATAAACCTATGCTAAATTTAGACAACAGATACAGTACTTTATCCTATATCTATCCTTACTTATAGATCAAGAGGAAGGCAAACAAAAAAACCCCAACGTAATAATCATCCAATGATATCTCATAAGGGAAAAAATACATTCTTTCCTGACTCCAAGAATTGGTAATCGGATTACTCCCTGGATCCACATTCTTCCTATGTTTACCTATTTGGTATATCCCTGTATACCTTTCCCTTCTAAAAAGTCCAACCTTTTTTTGAACAAATCCATTGTATCTGCCATCACAGTCTCCATGTGCAATGAATTCCACATTTAACGGCCCTTTTGATAAAGAATCCTTTCATTTGTTGCTGGTGAAATCTCCTATCCTCCAACCTTAAGGGATGCCCCTGTGTCCTTTGTACTGCCCTTGGATGAATAGTTCTTTTGAAAGCTTCCTGTTCTGTCCCCGAATATATTTGTATATAGTTATCTTATCATATCCCCTCTTAGACGCCTCTTTTCTAATGTAAATAAATCTAATTTAGCTAGCCTCTCCTAGTAAGTTAGATTGTCCATCCCCTTTATTCATTTGGTGGCTCTTCTCTGCACTCTCTCTAGATCCATAATGGCTTTTCTAAGGAGTGGCGCCCAAATTTGTACTCCATATTCAAGGTGTGGTCTTACTAATGCTTTGTAAAGGGGCATAATTATGTTTACTCACCTTCCATACATTGCCAGTTTAATGCAAGATAAGATCTTGTTTGCCTTTGCAGCTACTGCATGACTTTGGGCACTCTTGCTAAGCCTGCTGTCTACAAGCACTCCTAAATCCTTCTCCATCAAAGATTTCCCCAATTTATCCCCATTTAATTTGTAAATTGCCTGTTTATTCTTTCTTCCCAAATGCATAACCTCATATTTATCTGTATTAAACCTCATCTGCCATTAACCTGCCCAAATTTCCAGTCTCTCCAAGTCCTTCTGGAGAGAAATTACATCCTGCTCTGATTCTACTACCTTACACAATTTAGTATCATCAGCAAAGATGAGACTTTGCTCTTGATGCCAACCTCAAGGTCATTAATAAACAAGTCAAAAAGCAGCAGTCCCAGTACCGATCCCTGAGGTAATCCACTCATGACCCTTGCCCAACCTGAAAAAGTTCCAATTATGACAACCCTCTGTTGTTTGCCCTTCAACCAGTATTCAAAACAGGTGCATATATTTGGACGAGGTCCAATTTGCTTTATTTTGTACACCAACCTCTTGTGTGGAATCGTATCAAAAGCCTTTGCAAAATCTAAGTACACCCCATCAACTGCATTACCCTGGATTGGTTCGAGAGTAAGCTGTTCAACGGGAGTCGGTGAGTGGGTCAAGTAATGGTAAGTGAACTAAAGAAATGTATTTTATTTAACTTGTTAATTTTTTTAAAAGCTTTTTTAACATGTGTATTTATTTATTTTTGATATATCATTTCTTGCCACTGTATGTATGTATGTATGTATGTATGTATGTATGTATGTATGTATGTATGTATGTACAGTATGTCTAGATCGATATTTACATACAGGGTAAGAAATGATGTTGTTTTAAAAGCTTGATTTGCTGTGTTTTAAATTAATTTGGCTATGCTGCTATGCATAAATGTGTGTATAATGTATTGTAAAATTAGATAAATGTAATTGTTGCTATTGTATGGTGTACTTTAGGTCAGGGTGAGGCTTGCTTTTGTATATTGTATTCTTGTTGGGACTTATATTTTTTCACAGGATAACTTGTCCTGTTCAACGCTTGAATTACTTAATTGTTTAATTGTTAGGGATGGAATGTAAATGCTTTAGGGATGTAATTAATGAATGCTTATTGATTTACAGTATGTTTACTGGATTGGTTTAAATAGTATATTTGTTTGGATGTATTGGTATTTTGTTTGGAATATGTTATTGTTAACATTCATTTGCAGAATGTATATGGTGCATAGATTGTATGCATCATATATACAATGTAAATGCAATGTTTTGATTGTCATTTGAGGTTTTTGATTGGTATTTGAGGATTTTGATTGGAAGATCAGATTGGATTATTAAAGGTAAGGGATTTTATTGTAGTGTGTCTGTATGGAGAAGTGTTATTTGTAGTACAGCATGTTTTTGATAACCCTTCTACATTTATTTGTATATTGGTTCATCATGTGTGTGTATATATATATATATAGTTGCATGATGAAGCCACTGTACAAATGAATGGGTGAAGCGTGGGTATCGGGCAAATGTGGCTTAACCCTTTAATTACCTTTGCGGTTATTATCCGATAAGGTGTTTAAGGGGTTAATTGATATCTTAATGTAATTGCAATGTATTGGCTTTGTATTGGCTATGTATTTAGTGGGCAACGAAAGACAAGGATGTTGCTGGCGACAGGGGCATCTTATTAATGAGGTCAGTAGTACTTTATTTATTTTAATATGCTAGTTAATGGTTTAATAATGGGCAAATAATCTATTATCCCTATCTGGATAAGAGGTAAGGTGGTCCGCGGATCACAGCACCTTCAGCAGCCAACGCATGGATGTCTAAAAAAACTTTATTGATCGCTAGCACAAAACATCAGGCAACCACTCTAACGCGTTTCGTCCAGGCTATGGACTTTTTCAAGGAGGTGGAAGCCGCTGCAGAATTCCCTGCACCAACAGGGACGGCTTTTTCGTGAGTACCGAATAACTCCTCACCTCCACGCGGTATTTCAGGGAGACTATTGAGGCGGTTGGTGCCGGGTGGTGATTTTCTTGGGGGCGCCCTTCAGGGAGGTGTCCCCCTGTACCTCTATCCGGCTTACCATTGCCCAACTCCCTGTTATCTATACCGGAGGTTTGATTATTTTAATACTCATAGCTGGGTCTTTCTTCAATCAAGTTGCCATAGTGTGTGCACTACCTGTTAGCAGCCTCGGTATCCTGGGTTCATCCCAATTTTTTTAGTTCCCTATCTGGATAATAGTTATTTTGCACATTATTGTACTGTAGGTGTTGGGGGGGGGGGGGGGTATATGTATTGAATGTATAGGCCAGGTTTATTTTTTTTAAATTCAGGGTTGGTTTCTTGGTTCTGCGTGAGACCTCTGGAGACCTCACGGGTATCAGGCTGGTGGTTCCACGGGTGACACCTGCAGGGATAAAGCAGTGGCCTCACATCTGTGGGGGCACCGCGGACCCGTAGTCTGCGGGGATGAAACGGTGGTCCCACATCTGTGGGGGCACCGCGGATCCATAGGTGCGGGGATGAAGCGGTGGTCCCACATCCGTGGGGGCACCGCGGACCCATAGTGAGCACTCGTGAGTTCCCCAGACCCTCGTGGGAACCACCCAAGGCCCCGCAGACACCTGTGGGTCTGACCCGGGGCTCCCAGACATCCGTGGGCCTACCATGGGGACACAATTGTGGCCCACAGTGACCCAAGGAGACCACCTCGGGGCCATGGCGCTTGGCGGGACCCATCAACAGGCCTCCAGAACCTGTTTGAAATGAGCTGCTGGTACCCTGTAGGTCTGTCAGGTGCCCCGCCAGCCCGCCGGGGACTCGCGTGGGGCTGGGTTATGAACCCTGTATGTAAAAGGATAAATCATGTATTTATGGGGGGGCACAGAGGGTGGGTAATGTATTTTATAAATAGAATGATGTTTAATGTGGGCCAGTGTATTGTTTTTATTGTGGGTACTGAGGGTGGGGAGAGGGGGTATTGGCCCCAACGGTATGTGGGTAGGCCTCCCTTGTGGGTAGTGGGTGAGGGTGGTTAGGCCTCACGGGGTGAGGGGTTAGTGGGGGAGGGTATGTAGGCCTCCCGAGTGGTGGGTGAGGGTGGGTTAACCCCTTAATGACTGTAGCGGTTAATAACCGCTATGGTGATTAAGGGGTTAGGAGACATTACATTGGATGTTTTCATTCTTGTGTCTGTTTTGCAGCAGCGGAGGGGGCATGGGCAGGATGAAGATGAGGATGGCCTTCATCGTGGCAGCCGTAAATGGGTGAGTGCTATATGTATTTAATGTATTTTTTGTTGTTTATGTATTTTAAATACACAGGGGGTGTATGTTGTTGCAATGTTTATTGGGTGCAATTGTCCCCAATAAACATGCTATTCTGCCTTAACCCCTTCATTGCCTTAGCGGCTATACGCTATGGTAATGAAGCAGCATTTATGTATTTTAATAATATTGTGCGGAAGCAGGGGGTCCCATGAGCTGAACCGCATTGATTTGTGGCTCAGAGACCCCTGCTTCCTGAGTTACAGGCCCCGGTTTGGGGCATCGGTTACTGTGTCGCCGCCATATTTATAGCGGACACGGCGCGAATGGGACGCTATAAAGATGGTGGCGACACTGCCATCCGATGACACATACCGGGGCCTGTAACTCAGGAAGCAGGGGGTCCCTGGTCCACAAAGCAACGCGTTTCAGCTCAGGGGACCCCCTGCTCACAGTACACTATTATTAAAAATACATTCAAGCTGCTTCGTTACCGTAGCACATAGCCGCAAAGGTAAAGAACAAGTGTTTATTGATATGTGTGTTTTACTGATAGTGTAGATGTGCAGAGGGTCTCTGGAGATAAACCGCTTTGGTTTTAGGTCCGGGGACCCCTGCTTCCCGAGATACAGGCCCCTTTATGGGGTGCTGGTATCCCTCTGCTTTGTTTACATTCCGCGGTCACGTGATCGGGAACTTAAATGCAGAGGGATACCGGCACCATATAAAGGGGCCTGTATCTCGGGAAGCAGGGGGTCCCCGGACCTGAAACCAATGCGGTTCAGCTCCGGAGACCCCCTGCACATGTACACTAGGAGTCAAAGTTGTTTATAAATTATTTTTATTTTGCCGATGTTTGCGCTGAGAGAGCGGCTGGTCTCTCTCTGCTGCAAACACTTATCGGCAGAAACGGCCTATCGGCAGGTTATCGGGAGCCAGGCTGTTTCGGCACAGGTTCATCTGCAGTTTTGCTTTCGCAGTGATTCGGCAGGGATCAGCATGGATTCGGCCCTAACTGAATACTGCGAGGGCAAATCGCCAAAATAAGGCCAATCGGCAACCCTTGGCGATTGCACTTTTTCGGCGCTTACTGCATAGAGTCCAAAGTCCTGATCACTTATATAATAGTGCAGGGTATGTTGCATAATAGTATATCTTCCATGTGTCAGTAATAAATGATGGCGTACAGTATAGCAAAATAGCATAAAAGGGCTGTATGACAGAGCACCGCCTGATTTATGCAGTTTAGTAAGAAATAAATGTAGTTGGATCTATATCACCCATTGTGCGCAGAGCACACATAAGCTCCGCTCATCAGATCACCAGCCCGGCACACTTTAAGCCAACCGCCGCACTCCGTTCCAGGAAGATTGCATCAGAAGGTAAGAGGCTGGTCCCAGCTCCACTCCAGGATCCAGGATATATATATATATATATATATATATATATATATATATATATATATATATATATATATATATATGCAAATATAACTGTATGCTCATCTGCATGTCTTAGGCAGGTCTGCAACCCCGCCTTTCCCCATTATCACCCAGCATACAGCACTTCCACTGCAGCAAGGGATTCTGGGAAATGACATGCAAATGAGCACACAGTGTCACTTTTTGCCTCAATAACCATTTTTAACATGGTTCCCTATAGGCTTAAGCTTGCTGCATGGTCACAGCTTTGAGCACAGCCAGGGTTAAGGTGCATTCCCAGAAAACCACCCACAGACAGCTGTTTCGACCTTGATGGGTCTCATCAGTGTGGGGTTGATTTTACTGGGAATGCAAGAGAGGCTATGGGATAGGCTAAACCATAATACTGAGTTAAGTTATGGTGAGTAAAAAAAGTGACAAAAACCATCCACAGGAAAGCAAATATGCAAATATAACTGTATGCTCATCTGCATGTCTTAGGCAGGTCTGCAACCCCGCCTTTCCCCATTATCACCCAGCATACAGCTGTCGAAACGGCTGTCTGTGGGTGGTTTTCTGGGTATACACCTTAACCCTGGCTGTGCTCAAAGCTGTGACCATGCAGCAAGCTTAAGCCTATAGGGAACCATGTTAAAAATGGTTATTGAGGCAAAAAGTGACACTGTGTGCTCATTTGCATGTCATTTCCCAGAATCCCTTGCTGCAGTGGAAGTGCTGTATGCTGGGTGATAATGGGGAAAGGCGGGGTTGCAGACCTGCCTAAGACATGCAGATGAGCATACAGTTATATTTGCATATTTGCTTTCCTGTGGAGGGTTTTTGTCACTTTTTTTACTCACCATAACTAAACTCAGTATTATGTTTTATATATATATATATATATATATATATATATATATATATAAAACATAATATATATATACATATATATATATATACAGACTGTGATGGCAGATACAATGGATTTGTTCAAAAAAAGGTTGGACTTTTTAGAAGGGAAAGGTATACAGGGATATACCAAATAGGTAAACATAGGAAGAATGTGGATCCAGGGAGTAATCCGATTACCAATTCTTGGAGTCAGGAAAGAATGTATTTTTTCCCTTATGAGATATCATTGGATGATTATTACGTTGGGGTTATTTTGTTTGCCTTCCTCTTGATCTATAAGTAAGGATAGATATAGGATAAAGTATTTTGCCGATGTTTGCGCTGAGAGAGCAGCTGGTCTCTCTCTGCTGCAAACACTTATCGGCAGAAACGGCCTATCGGCAGGGTATCGGGAGCCAGGCTGTTTTGGCACAAGTTCATCTGCAGTTTTGCTTTCGCAGTGATTCGGCAGGGATCAGCATGGATTCGGCCCTAACTGAATACTGCGAGGGCAAATCGCCAAAATAAGGCCTATCGGCAACCCTTGGCGATTGCACTTTTTCGGCACTTACTGCATAGAGCCCAAAGTCCTGATCACTTATATAATAGTGCAGGGTATGTTGCATAATAGTATATCTTCCATGTGTCAGTAATAAATGATGGCGTACAGTATAGCAAAATAGCATAAAAACACTGTGTGTGAGGGCTGTATGACAGAGCACCGCCTGATTAATGCAGTATAGTAAGAAATAGATGTAGTTGGATCTATATCACCCATTGTGCGTCGAGCACACATAAGCTCCGCTCATCAGATAACCAGCCCGGCACACTTTAAGCCAACCGCCGCTCTCCGTTCCAGGAAGATTGCATCAGAAGGTAAGAGGCTGGTCCCAGCTCCACTACAGGATCCAGGATATATATATATATATATATATATATATATATATATATATATATATATATATATATATTTATATATACACTGTATATATATATATATATGTATATATATATATATATATATATATATATATATGGAAAAAAGAACAAAAAAGAAACAGGCGCACACCTAGTGCATTACCACAATAAAAATGTATTGGATGAACATAAAATCTAACAAATGGCCACTCACAAGGATACAGCAAATAAAAGCATGTATGAGATAGGCTCTCATGTGCCTTGCAGCTCAATCACCAGCGTCCGTCCGCAATCAGTGGCGTCGTCACGTGGATCAGCCTCGCGAACCGGAACCGGAAGAGGGGTCTTTCACCTTCAGTGCTCCACCAAATCGGTCCCTCAGGGAAACAGGCACCCCAGATGTATACATCTTCTTCAGAAGAAGTCGCCATTTGATGACGAAACGCGTAGGGCGTGGCTAGAGTCCGGCCGCCATTTGCCCACAAACACTGATGCAGGTTGACTGAGAACTCTTGGCTCCCGTGTGCTGCTCTCCCGGCTTGCTACCTTGTACTATTATACATCTGGGGTGCCTGTTTCCCGGAGGGACCGATTTGGTGGAGCACTGAAGGTGAAAGACCCCTCTTCCGGTTCCGGTTCGCGAGGCTGATTCACGTGACGACGCCACTGATTGCGGATGGACGCTGGTGATTGAGCTGCAAGGCACATGAGAGCCTATCTCATACATGCTTTTATTTGCTGTATCCTTGTGAGTGGCCATTTGTTAGATTTTATGTTCATCCAATACATTTTTATTGTGGTAATGCACTAGGTGTGCGCCTGTTTCTTTTTTGTTCTTTTTTCCAGATATCACTAGGGACTGGTGATCCCTTTGAAACGGGCTGCAAGAAACCAAGGACATTTCCACTGGAACAGGACTTTATGTATTGAAGGTTTTTTTATTATATATTTTTATCTTTTGACATTTTTTCTATATTTTTTATTAATAAATACATTTTTTATATTTTTTATATTTTTTCCTTTAGGGTTTTTTGTCAGGAGAATGCATTGCCATTTGTATATTTTAAAAGTTTTATCATAGTGTACTAGCCCTATCTAGCTGCCCCTTCAAGCCTATCCAATCAGCTATTGTCTCTCCCACTAGCAATTTATAATTAATATTTATAATTAACTGGTTATTTAGCGGCGCTACTTCATATTGTTTTTTTGTTATATATATATATATATATATATATATATGAAACACAAAGAAAGCCTGCAACAGACCTACAAATTACATGCGGTAAAGCCAGTTAAATGAAGTGTAAATTGTAAAACACTACCGGCGGTGCTGGGGATGATAATTGTATGAAAACCAACACAGAAAAAAAAGAATCCCCAAGATAGCACTCTAGCATACAAAAAATATCAAAAATGTATTCATCACATACAAACAAATATCAATAAAAAGGAACAGTGGTGTCCACAAAGCTGTTGTAATGCTTCACGCTCAGAAGATAAGTGGATATAAACTGAAGTAAGTTGTAAATACAAATAACACAAATCTAAAGAGAGTGGCAGCAACTGGACCCTCACATGTGGAGACAAGAAAAGTTGCTAATGACATGAATCTAACAGACTGTGGCAGTGACTACACCCAAAAATACTGGAGTGTAGAGGCAAAAATAATTATTGCCTCTAAACACTTAGACCGGCCGGTCTGAGGCACACAAATATTAACCGCATATGAAAGATAAGTGTGTGATGATGCACGCATCGGAACGTAAAATAACAGTTGAAGTTGATAAGGCACACATAGAGGGGTAACTAAGTGGCAAAAGACAATTAACAAAATTGTATAGAGGGGTATGAGGTACTTAGCACAAGTCCGAAGGGGTGAATAGCAACAAGTTCACAGTTGGAGAAGTACTCGAGGGTACAGAGCAGTACTGTTCCTTTTTATTGCAATTTGTTTGTATGTGATGAATACATTTTTGATATTTTTTGTATGCTAGAGTGCTATCTTGGGGATTCTTTTTTTTCTGTGTTGGTTTTCATATATATATCTCGAAAAAAAGAATAAGGTGCGCAAGATGTCAGCAAGCAATAATTAGAATCTGTCAAAGGATGCTGCCACGATGTAATGGCTATACACAATAACCAAAAATAAATATAGGGAAAGAAAACAAAAGGCACAATCATAGACAAATAGGTAAATCAATATATGAGATAACTACAGGGACATATATAGAATGAGAGTCCACAAGATAGTTCCAGGTCGGGTAGAACCTTTCGAGAGATGCTGTCTATGTTAAACATTTGACACCCTGACTCCGGAGGGGCGGAGTATATAGGTTGAAAAAGGACATATGTCCATTAAGTTCAACCTGTGTTAAATTTAGATGACAGAAACGTATCCTAGATTTGTATTTACAGTATATTGATTCAAAGGAAGGCAAACAAAAAATCCCAGTGAAACGTTAACCAATATTGTCTCATAAAGGGAAAAAACGAATTCCATACTGACTCCAAATATTGGCAATCAGATTACTCCCTGGATCAACATCATTCCCATATTTACTTATTTGGTATATCCCTTATACTGTACCTTTCCTTTCTAAAAAGATATCCAGCCTTTTTTGAAGATATTTATTGTATCTGCCGTCACAGTCTCAATGGGTAATGAATTTCACATTTTAACTGCCATATCACACGCGACCAGATGATTAGGCTATAGCCCCAGTGCCCATGGCGGTGAGTGCGCCTGTGTGCCTGGTGGCGCATACGCAGGTAAAAAAATGCGATGTCCGGTCTATGTGGAGCAATGGCATGCATGGGGCGTGGCCATGACTGGGGCCTGTCACAAGCATCAAACAAAACACAGGAGTTAAATAAATTAAGTTTATTTTGGATGGAGCTAACAGTATAAACATGGTGCACAAATAAAGGCTTCACTACCAAAACAGGGTTTTTACATGGGACTCCTAGCTCCAAGACGCTGGGTGCTGAGAACGCTACCTTACCCAGGATATCTTCCATGGTCTGTCCGCCTCGGAATATCCCAGTGACTTTGGATGATACCCTTTCAGTTCTCTGTTCATATTTCCAGTTGGTCTCTGACATTGAGACTAACCATGAACATCTGTGAAGCTCTGATGAGCATCCGATTACATACTTCCCGGACTCCATTTGAAAACATGGAAACCCGGGTGCCGACCAATCTGCAAAGAGATTGTCTTCACTGAGCTCAACAAAGACAGGGCTTGTCCGAAACAAACCAATCAGTGCCATGGGTGGTGATGTGCTTTAAGACAGCCCACAGAGGCGGCTTAAGGAGAGTAGGAAATTCCAACTGACAAGTGGGAATTAAGCCAATGGGGTTAGGACACAGGCCTCGGTTCCCGGACATGAGTCCATGCCCTCCCCCACTTCCCCAAGCACCGTACCTAGCCCCACACAAATGATAGCAAAGAGTTTCATTGTGTGCTGAACTGGCTGAGTGAATTACTGACCCAACAATCAATGAAGGTGTAAAATAAGTGTATACAAGCGCTAGTGCAACAATTGTAAACAAACAGGAGAAACAAAACCTGAGATACAGTCCTAGAGGGTAGGTAGTCCTGGAGCTGCCGTAGAGGGTTAATCTGGGATCTTCCAACCAGATATGCAAGATATGGATAGAAAAACCTCTTATGGCGCTGAGGGTAGGTGGCTGGAACAAGAGTCTTGTGCTGAGGTTTCTAGTAGATAAGCTCAGAGAGGGAGACAAGAGAAATACAAACAACACAATAGTGTATTATCCTTTAGACAATATAAGGCATGTGGATGGAAAATGGAGCATTTATTAGTTAAAACAATTGTGACTACAATTGAAGTAAAACATGAACTGTAAAATGAACAGTGGATGATCTTCTGTTAATAAAAGAAATAGGGGCTTCCCAGCACTTGGGCAGAAAGAAGCCTTGCTGCTCCACCAGAGGTAAAACTGAAATCCTACTCACCGTCCTGGAGTAGGACATGTGCATTGGTACGGGGTCTTTAGCCAGGGGTGGCTGTCTGCTGTGGGGTACCGGACTTCTGCTGGAAGCGTGCGGGGAGATTTCAGGAATACTCATGTAATCAACAACACCGCGTGAATTTCGCGCGTCTCCTCCGCTGACGTCACCGCCGGATTGACTCAGCTACGGTGTCCCTGGATGACCACAATACCTTCCTACGCGTTTCGAAACACTCGATTACGTGTTTCTTCGTCAGGGAATGAATGCTACACGGGTTGGGCTTCCTTATATACCCCCAATGTTCTAATTGACCAGTGGGAACTCCCAGAAAGGCGGGTCCAAAAGATAATGAGTCCATAAACACTTGCCTTGATCACATCATTAATGCAAGGAGATGTAGAGACACAAGATAGTTAAATAATTAGATAATTACTGCAAGGGTAAATGCCCTGCAGAAGAAATATACAACATAAATAACAATAGAATGACAGATACAAATAACTAACATGAATAACGATTGGTGTTTGTGCTGATGTTTCCTGAGACCATATTTGTTTACTAAAACCCAATTGATGCCCAATATAATTAATTGGATTAATTATTGGTAAAGGGATATGGTTGATTAGTGTATAGATGTTCTTGGACCCGCCTTTCTGGGAGTTCCCACTGTTTCTGCCCAAGTGCTGGGAAGCCCCTATTTCTTTTATTAACAGAAGATCATCCACTGTTCATTTTACAGTTCATGTTTTACTTCAATTGTAGTCACAATTGTTTTAACTAATAAATGCTCCATTTTCCATCCACATGTCTTATATTGTCTAAAGGATAATACACTATTGTGTTGTTTGTATTTCTCTTGTCTCCCTCTCTGAGCTTATCTAATAGAAACCTCAGCAAAAGACTCTTGTTCCAGCCACCTACCCTCAGCGCCATAAGAGGTTTTTCTATCCAACAATCAATGAAGCCTAACACACATACAGTCAAATCTACATGGGGAATAAACTATTTTACACTTGGGGGGGAGCAACATGCTTTGCAGCCATTTTGGCTATTTCAGATGGCCAGCTTGACTGGTACTATGGTCACCATCTTGATGGGTAGGGACAAACAGAGGCCTTAATCTTTAATATGCATGCCAGGCTGCCACTACCATCACACATATTTTCCTTTGTTGCTGGTGAAATCTCCAATACCCCAACCTTAAGGGATGACCCTGTGTCATTTGTACTGCCCTTGAAATGAATAGTTCCTTGTATTGATCCTGGGGACATGGATCGGGAGTGTCTGGAAATAGTATAGCAATCTGGGGAGTATATTCATTTTTACCGATATCATCCTCCCGATCCAAGAGATTTGGTAATCTTCCCATTTGTCCAGATCTTTTTTGATTTTTCTGAACAAAGCCGGGTAATTGTATTTGTATAATGATTGGTAGTTGCCTGATACATTTACTCCCAGGTATTTAGTGTATGAGGAACTCCATCTATAATTAAAGTTCAGTTTCATTAAATTAACTTCCGGTTCCGGTACGTTTAAGTGTAGGGCTTCTGATTTGTCGCTATTAGTTTTGTAATCCGAAATTGTGCCGAACTCCGCCAATTCTTTATGAAGATTGGGGAGCAATGTATGGGGGTGAGTTAGGGACAATATTATGTCGTTGGCGAAGAGCGAGATTTTATAATTTGTATCGCCAATTGGTACGCCCTGAATGTTTGCATTTTCGCGTATTCTGGCCGCCAGTGGTTTGATCGTCAGGGCGAAGAGGAGAGGGGACAAGGGACAACCCTGCCTTGTACCATTTGTTATTGAGAATCTTTGTGCTGTGCCTCCCGGAAGTTTAATTGCTGCAGATGGGTTTTGGTACAGAGCACGGACACCTTCTAGGAATGAGTCCTTAAAGCCGAATTTTTGCAATGTTTTGTCTAGAAATAGCCAATTTATTCTGTCAAACGCCTTCTCTGCATCTAAGCTCAAGAGAACTGCCTTGGTATTTGTAAGGTTAGTGTGGTCTATTATATTTATAATTTTATGGGTGTTGTCCGAGGCCTGACGGCCTGAAACAAATTCCACCTGGTCGTTATGGATAAGTCTGGGTAGGATAGGGTTTAGTCTGTTAGCTAGTATTTTACTGTATAACTTTAGGTCATTGTTCAACAGCGATATGGGGCGGTAGCTCCCACACTGCATAGGGTCTCTCCCCTCTTTGTGGATTATTGCTAGGTTAGCCAATGACATTGATGCTGGTATGGGGTCACCGTCCATAAAGGAGTTGAACAAGTCTAGCAAGTGAGGGGATAGAGATGGGAGAAACCTCTTGTAATAGGCGTTTGTGAATCCATCAGGGCCGGGGGCTTTGGATATTTTTAGTGCTGATACCGCCTCTGCCAATTCCTCTTTCGTGATCTTCCCATTGAGCGTCTCATTCTCCTTCTCTGTCAGAGATGGGAGTTTGCAACTATCTAGATAGTTCGAGACTGCCATGAGCCTTGATGTTCTATTATTTTCCTCTTGGGATTTGAGGTTGTACAATTTGGTATAGAATTTGGTGAATTCCTCCTCAATATGTTTGTCATTATATAATATGGCACCTGACCTATTCTTAATCGCAGTTATTTGGGACCTCTTTTGTACCCCTCTTAATTTGCTGGCCAATAGTCTGTCAGCTTTATTACCCTTATCATAGTATCTCTGGTTAGTCCATCGAAGGGCTTTTTCGACATCCTCGAGCTGGTTCTTTTTCAGCTCGTTTCTAGCGGTAGTTAGGGCTTTGTACACTTTCCATGAGGGATTAGATTTGTGTTGTTGTTCTAGTTTGATTATTTTCTCTGTCAAGTCTTTGAGTAATTTTGCTTTTACTTTCTTTCTATGGGATGCTATGGAGATTAGAGTACCTCTAATAGTTGCCTTATGGGCTTCCCATAGTACCGCTGAGGATGAGACTGAACCTGAGTTGTTCCTGAAGTACTCTGATAGGGCTGACTTGATTTCTCTCTCTATTTCCGGGTGATTCAGTAATGAATCGTTTAGTTTCCAGTTAAATGCGCTCGACTTTGTGAAGGGAACTGAGAGAGTTAGTGAAATAGGGGCATGATCCGACCAAGTGATCGGGCCTATATCAGTTTTTTGGGAGGCCTCCAAGACATTCTTGGTTGTAAAGAGGTAGTCAATGCGAGAATAGGTCTGGTGGGGTGCGGAGTAGAAGGTGTAGTCCCTTTGGCCCTGATGTTGGGATCTCCATACGTCCACTAGGGAGAATTATTTAATAATTGCTTTGAATGCGTTCCCATCTTTAGGGATAGTACCGTGTGAGGACGGTTCGCGTGGAGTGTTCTATCCTCCAATGGGTTTAAGGTCATGTTTAGGTCGCCTCCCACTATCAGTGAGGATAGGTAGGTAGGGTCAATTGTACTTAGAACTGTTTTCAGGAACTCTGGTTGGTTCTCGTTTGGTGCATAGAGGTTGATCAGGGCGATTGCCGTGTCTGTCAGTGAGCCATATACCACAAGAAATCTACCCCCTGGGTCTGAAACTTTTTTGACAAAATTGAATGGAGTTCCCTGACGGATTAAGATGGCTACCCCTCATTTCTTGCTACTGAATGAGGAGTAATAGCCCATCGGGAATGTATTATTTAATATTTTGGGTGGCTCGTGGTCTGTGAAGTGTGTCTCCTGGAGAAAGATGATATCTCCATGGGATCTTTTCATCTCCTGTAAAGCTAGTTTTCTCTTTCGATGACTCTGAAGTCCTTTAACATTAAGGGAGATAACTTTGATTGGGGCTTGATTAGCCATTTTTATTATCTATGAAGGGGATTTTGCGGGTCATCCCTTTCCCAACCGGGGGACCTTGATTGATTACTGTGTCTATGGGGTTGGGAATTACATCTCTGGCGGGAGAAGGTGGCCTGTTGTCTGAATCTTGGTCAGCGGGCTTGGGGGGGCGGAGGGGGTCAGGGAAGGTGGAAGGGGTATAAGACTGCTGGGACAGTACCAGCAGGCAAAGAAAAAGAGGATGGGGGCCTGAGGGCGCCCCCAATAAGGTGTAGCCGGAATCGTATACCGGCATTCGGACTCAGGGTCCTTGGAGGGGTAAACCCAGGAGTACGGACCGACTCGTCCAGGAGGGTGTGGACCCCTAGATAGTTTTTTTTTCGAGATCGTTTTCCCTATGCATATATAGCAACCATGGAGGAGGAGAGAGAGGATAAAGAGGGGGGGGAGGGTGAAGGGGGGTGAGATGGAGGGGGAAGGGAGGGGGGGGGGTAGAGGGGGGAAAGGGGAGGAGAGGGAGGGAGGAGAGGGGAAGGAAGGGGGAATAGGTAGATACCCCATAGTAGGGGAAGTGGTGGGCTGCGGTGATCAAGTGGTAGAGGTGAACTTTTGCGCAAACATACATTCACATATTATAAACAGTGGTTTCCCAGCATGGGGGATCTGCTATTTCAAAGAGTTCCTCTGAATAAACGTTTTCAGGGGCCATACTTATAGCAATAAGAACATAAACAACCTTAACTTTAACAATCCTAGATCGTGGGGGGGGGGGGGAGGGGGAGAAAGTGGGAGGGGGGGAGGGAGAGAGAAGGGAGGGGGGGAAGGGGGGAGGGGGAAGGAGGGGGGGTGAAGGGAGGGGGGGAGAGGGTGGGAGGGGGGAGGGGGGGTGGAGGGGGAAAGAGGGGGGGGAGGTAGGTATCCCACAGTAGGATAGTGGTGGACTGCGGTAATCAGGTGGTACAGGTGAGCTCTTGCACCAACATACATTGACGTAATATAATCAGCGGTTTCCCAGCCTGGGAGATCAGATATTTCAAAGAGTCCCTCTGAATAAATGTTTTCAGGGGCCATACTTATAGCATTAACAGCATATACAACCGTAACTTTAACAATCCTTGACCGTGTTATACAGTGCTCCTACATTGCCTATACTGTGCAGCTAATTTGCTGTCAAAGGAGGGCTATTTGTGAGTTTCTTAGCCAGCCTCACGTCAATGGTGCTCGTCTACACAGTGTCGTTTCTGGGAGTGCCTTTATTGCGGGGTGAGACGGCCTTTGTATGTGAGCTCATATTTTTGAGCCTGGTGGTGGGGGGTGCCGTGCTATTGTTGCATGTCTCTAGGTCTGAGGAAGGCGCACGGGGAGCGGGGGCACAGCGGCAGCTTAGTGTATTCTACTGCTACAGTAACCGTGTGGGTGCCGATTTAACCCATTATCTGCAAGTAAGGTGGGAGGGCCCTGTTATGCTTTATGGTCAGGGTGGGCGCGGAGTGTTTGTATGGGGGTGGGGGGAGGGGGTAGGAGGGATGGGGGGGGGCTGGGGGGTGAAGAGGGCTGGGGGCGTGGGGGGGGGGAGTGCGCGGGGGGGGGTGCAAGGTGTTGGGGGGGCAGGGAGGGGAGTGCCAGGAGTGGGGGGAGGGGAGGGGGGCAGGAGTGTCAGGAGTGGGGGGAGGGGGGTGGGGGAGCTGCCAGACCGGAGGTAGGGGGGGGCACAGATCCAGCTGGTTCAAATGGGTCGTTCGGGGGAATTTCACTCTATCATGCACCCCTAGCATCTGCCATAGCTGACATTTGCGAAGTCATTTGGGTAGTCATGCTTGACCCGCCGCTTGTCTAACCCCCCCGACCCAATTCCCCCCCCTACAGACCGTCTTCAGGAACGGGTATGGCCCTCCGCAACTGGCGCTGTGGTTTCATCTCGTCGTAGGCTCCAAAACAGCTCTTCTCGCGGGACCGACGGTCCGCTCCCCTCCCCCCCACCCCCCAAATCAAGGCCGCAGCTGGTATCTCCTTCTCGGTTCTTCTTCTAGATCTGCTTGCGTAGATCTTACATTATTCCGCATGCGGGACTCCGATGTGGCCCGGGTTCTGGGTGCGTCGTCTAGGTGCACTCAACGGGATGATCCTCAGGTATGGGTCCAGCGTCGGCTTTGTCTCCCGCGTGTGCTGTCTTTTGTGTGTTCCCTCTCCATGGTGTAGGTGTGCCAGCTGGACTTGCGGGGGTTTTATCATGCTGTTCAGGTATCCTTAACGGGGTGATCGGCCACCGGTAAATGCATCAGGGTCTCCTCTTCAATAGGCTCTGTAGACGGTGGTATCTGCTTGACACTGGGGTGGGTCTGCGGCCACGGCCAACTGGGGATAAACAAGGGTCGGTTTGGTTTTCTCTTTACTTTCTTTTTCCCTGCGTCTGGGTCTGAGCAGCGGTTCTACGGGAGGAGCAGTTGGACTCTTCTCCTTCTTCCGTCTCTCAGCTCGGGCGCTCTTCTGATCCCCACGAGGACGGGGGGGGGGGGGGTGAGGCCTAATGCCCTTGCAAATGCCGCCATTTCCTCCGGGCGTCTCAGGGTTAGGTATTTCCCGTTCCTGCTGGCTGTCAGTCTAAACGGGAATCCCCATCTATAGCGAATGCCACTTTCCCTCAGGAGCAGCGTTAGGGGCTTGATTTCTTTTCGCCTGTTAACCGTGGTTCTGGACAAATCACTGTAGGCTTGTATTCTTTCCTCTTGGAAAGTAATATCGCCTTTTTCTCGGCAGGCTGTCAGGATTCTTTCTTTAGTGGTGTAACTGTGAAATTTGACAATCAGGTCCCTTCTTCTATTCGGATCCTCCGACCTGGGGCCAAGGGCCCGGTGGGTCCGGTCTATCTCCATGTCTCTGGGATCCAAATCGTTACATAGGGAGGAGAAACGTTCCAAGAGGTACGGTCGGATGAGATCAGGGAGAACAGCCTCCGGGACGTTGCGGATCCGCAGGTTCTGTCTCCTGTCCCTGTTCTCCTGGTCCTCTATCGCGTCTTTTAGGCACGTCACTTCTTCCCCCAGCCGAAATACTTCGTCTTCGGCCTCCATTAGCCTCTGGAGAGTCTCTCCCTGTTTTGTCTCGAGCTCGGTGGTTCTCTCGGTGAGGCCTGAGATCTCCTCCTTGAGCTCCGTGACGACTATCTTGAGATCATGTTGCAGTGAGGAATGGAGTTTGTTGTAGAGGGATGTCATGAAATCCTCAAGGTATGTTTTTGTTATTACCTCTCCCCGGTCGTGGCGGTCGCTTACAGTGGTGGGGGAGCCGCGTGCGTCGGCGCCGCCTTGGCTTTCAGGCGCCGCGCCTGGGCTTCTCTAAGTCGGCGGAAAGAATTTAGTTACCGCCGGGGTTGAGGCTTTTTTCTGTCGCGACTGCATTGCCGCGGTATTCTTCCTTCTGGGATTGTTTGCCTGGGGCAGTAAGCGTTGGGGAAAGGCGGTGATCCAGGGGGACGGGGGGGTGAGACGCAAGGACGTTGTGGGGAAATGAGGCAGTTATTTATTTATTTATTTATTCTGTAGTGTCTGGGCAGCTGTAGTGATGTGGTACTCAGTGCCTTGTGTGATGCTGGTGACTCCGTGTGGGGCCCCCTCAAGATGGCCACTGTTCTCTCTCTGCCACACCACCAGGGGCCTACCCCCTCTCGGCACCCCCCCTCTCTCACACTCCCGGTCCGGTGTTTATTTATTTTTTTATTTATGTTGCCGGGGACTTGCAGCCTAGACGCTCCGCTCGCGCTCTCTCCCTCACCTCCGGTCCGGTGTTTATTTATTTATGCTGCCGGGGGACCCGCAGCACAGATGCTCCGCTTGTGCCTCTCCTCGCGGCCGCGGGAGGTTGCAGCGGGTGTTCCTCCTGTTCCGAAGGCAGGGGGAGCTCCGTCCCTGTCCACCGCCGACTCTTCGTCTTCCTACCCCACGGGACACACGGTGCCTCACTGCTCCTCCGCTCCGTCGGGCCCGCGCCTCGCAGGGGGGTCTCCCAAAGCTGATCTTCGGATCGCCGAGATCAGTCTCTCCGGGGCTCTAAGAGGTACCGGGGCTGGTAGCGTGCTAGTTAGGGAAAAGGTGCTTATTTATACAATTATACATAGGGGTCCACAGAGCTTTCCTAGGACGCAGCCATGTCTGGTGACGTCACCGGAAGCCCCCCGAATAGAATTTTTTTTAAACATTAGCTTCCCAGTAGATCATCCATGGTACCCATATCTTCAGATATCCTTCATATCTGTCCTGGATTAAACTGGTACATTTTTCCATTATCATAATATAATTTAGTATGTTTTTGACCTATTGTTGTGGATCGTTCTGCTTCCAGTTTTTAACTATAACTGCTTTAGCTGAGGACAGAATATGTATCATTAGTTTGTCTACATTCCTCGCTATAGCCTCTATTGGTTTTAGGATTAGTATTGTCTCTATATTCCATGGGCAGTCTAGTCCCGTAATTCTCTTTATTAATCTTTTAATTTTTCTCCAAAATATTGCTACTGTATCTTGAGGCAGGTCCACCAAAAATGTTTGAATGAGCCTATTTGGCCACAGTTGCGCCTACCAGAATACAGTGAGTTTGAAAAGTTGGCGATGAGCGGCGAAAAGATTCTTATCGCCGAGCAGTTGGCGATTTTATTTTTTTCGGCAAAAAAAACCTGTCGATTTTTGCTCTTATCGCTGGCTTATCGGGGCTTACTGAATAGCAGTAGGCTTTTTTGCCGATAAGAGGCTTATCGCTGCTTATAGCATGAGGCCCTATATATTTATCAGTTGGACTACATTTTCCTTTTAATAACGTTAAAACAATATTCTCTCACTGTAAGCTTGTAACCACTGGCCACTGTCGGTTAGTATTTATATAGTAAAGGTGTTTTGCAAGAGTTATATTTGCCCATTAATGCACAATTTGGTTGCACAGTAGTAGTTTATTGTACAATGAAGCACAGGCTAACTGTGAAATCTGAAATTACTTTAACCCTGTTATACTCTTTCAAAGCTGTTAATCTGGGTATTTATTTAAATGTCAGCAGACTGCCAGCCAGTGCTGTCAGAAAACGTGAAAACAGATTACATAAAAAGTGCACTACGGTATACCACTTAGAAGTTAGTTAGATCAAAGAGTGTTGCATCATGTGCAAAAATTACAACCAACTTATTTTAAATGCAGCATACATAGCTGTGTAGGCTAAAATATAATCTTTTTATTGATAACTAGCTCATATACCCGGCGCTGCCCGGGATTTAATGTTCTGGCTTCCCCTCTCTCTCTCTCCCTTCCACTGTCTCCCCCCTCTCTTTCTCCCCCGTTCACAGCAATATGCCCCCCACCCCTTCACAGCTCCATTACCCCCCCTGTTCACAGCTCTGGTCCCCCCACCTCCAGTTCACTTCTCCGATTCCCCCCCCCCCTGTTGCCAGCTTTGATTCCCCCTGTGTATTTGTCAGCTGAGCTGACTGAGGGGGGAAGTGTGTCAGTCAGTGTGTGTGTGTGTGTGTGTGTCAGTCAGTGTGTGTGTGTGTGTGTGTGTGTGTGTGTGTGTGTGTGTGTGTGTGTGTATGTCAGTCAGTGTGTGTGTGTGTGTGTGTGTCAGTCAGTGTGTGTGTGTGTGTGTCAGTCAGTGTGTGTGTGTCGGTCAGCGTGTGTGTGTGTGTGTGTCAGTCATTTTGACTGAGTGGGTGGGTGACTGACTGACTGGGTGACTGACTGGGTGGGTGGGTGGGAGACTTACCTTGACCGGGTGGGTTGTGGTTCCTGGTGGCAGACGGTTCCCCTCCTGGCCCTGATATCTCCGTGGCATCTGCCTGGGCAGGAGGTGGGCTCAGGAAGTTGGCGGGGGGGCAAGAGTGACAGGCTGGGGCAGGAGGGCCGCGCAGCGCTTCCTTTCTGTTCCTCTTTGGGAGTGAGGGGGGAGGAGTGTGGAGTTGGCGGCTGGTTCAGGAGGGCCGCGCCGCGCTTCCTCTCTGTTCCTCTTTGGGTGTGAGGGGGGAGGAGCGTTGAGTTGGCGGCTGGTTTAGGAGGGTCGCGCCGTGCTTCCCCTCTGTTCCTCTTTGGGAGCGAGGGGGGAGGAGCCTGGAGTTGGCTGCTGGTTTAGGAGGGTCACGCCGTGCTTCCCCTCTGTTCCTCTTTGGGAGCGAGGAGGGAGGAGCCTGGAGTTGGCGGCTGGGGCTTCCCCTCCGTCCGGGAGCCGGTGCAGGGTGGCGAGGGTGAGGGTGAGTGTGAGTGTGATGGGGTGGATGGGGATGCTGCTGCTGGCCGGGGCTCGGGTGAGCCTGGTGGATTCCCTGGGGGGAGCCGGCGGGGAGGTGAGCTGGGGAGGTGATGGATGGGGGGGTGATGGATGGGGGGGGTGATTGATGGGGGGGTTGATGGATGGGGTGGGGGCGGGGAGGTGAGCTGGGTGAAGAAGACAGTGTGTATGTGTGTGTGTGTGTGTGTGTGTGTGTGTGTGTGTGTGTGTGTGTGTGTGTGTGTGTGTGTGTGTGTGTGTGTGTGTGTGTGTGTGTGTGTGTGTGTGTGTGTGTGTGTCAGTTGAATGAGGCCGAGGGGGAAGGTGAGCTGCGGGTGAGGAGAAGAGAGTGGCATTTGGGTGACGTCATAGAGCCACCAATCTGATTGGCCAGAGGCTGAGGACCAATCAGATTCACCGCATCTGGCACTAACTTCACAAATTTCAAATGTATTATATATGCTGTAGACGGTGCACATATAAAGCAGTGCAGTACAAATTTATTGAAAAAGGCTTGTTCTAGTAACGTGTGTAAATATGATAGTGCAAGCTATTGGGGATATTTATTCAAACGAAATGTGAAATATTATTTAAAAATGTTGGTGCAGGAATGTACCATAATATCCACTCCTGGGCTATTTCACACATGACCCACATCTATTCCTTGGAGCAGAAATTAAAGAGGAAATCATCCTTTTCCATTATGCTTGTTGCAATAGACAAGAGCAAATATCCCTTTATTAGCCCTATACAGTAGCTTGGTAAATATGGCATCCAGAGAACATCATAGGGGATAATCACGGGAATCCCTCACTTTATGATACCCTTGCCCCTCACAGGGGACAGTATAGGTTAATATTGATTTATTATGGTCCTTGTCTCTTATTTGGCAGTGTTTCCCTGTCCTTGGTATGGGAGAGCAAGTGACAAAAAATGAAGTAGGCAAACAGGTATTTTAGGTGACAGTGCTTACCTGTTACCCTGTAAGTTAATTCTTTGATTCTCCTAACCACTTACTGTTTCATTCATGTCCTGGCCCAATCAGATGACATTGACTAAGAAGTACAATATAAAATTGGAAAAGAGGTACAATATCACCACCTACCTAGAGATGTGTGAAACTATCCAAAATGCAGTCGTAAACATTTATCATCCCCCCCTCAATTTTGCTTCTTTGTAAACTGTTTGCCAAGCCTCAAAGGGCTGATAATGTCACCAGATTTTTAAGCTTTCAGAGAAATCTCACCAGACAGTGAGTGTAATGGCAGGATGTATGTTTTGCAGAACCAGATAGCAAAATGTATCTTAAGGTCCAGGGAATATGAGGCCTGCTGCATTTGCTTCTGAGTCTTGGGTGTTGGTGTGTGTGTGCAGAATCATTTCCCGTTTGGCTTTGGCATTGTGGTCAAGGGATGCTTGGTGGACTAATTTTTTATTTCTTTGTTCCAGTTGATCCATACTGGAGTTTGGCGGCACCGTCTTAATTTACCATTGACCGCTAAACCCTTTCTCAATGGCTATATGGGTAAACCAGTAATAGTGAAGCTGAAGTAAGGTATTGACGGGAAGGGGTACCTACAGAAGTTTCAGTGCATGAATATACTGTATGAACATGCCCAATACAAACACAAAAGTATATATATTGTGACATAGTCGCAGGATAATGGGTAGCTTTCTGTCTAATTTATAGAAGAAAGTGCAGACTTAGTATGGAAGTGATCCATTCCACAGTTTCACAGTTGCTGAGACAGTGGGATAGAAAGTTCAGGCCAGAGATTAGTGGTTCTGGTTTTTCCCACACTTGCTCTCCTAATTGCTAGAACAGGTATTTAGAGCAGAGAGGGTTGCTTTTTCTCTCTCACCTAGAGCCTGGAGGCTGGGGGTATCCCCGCTTCCCTGCATCCAGTTCGGAGAGGACGCCCCCTTCACATACTGCAGCATCAGAGGATCTAATGGGACGCTGTACCCATCTCACAGTTAAGGACTAAATGTTATTCTATATGTGTGTTATTTTTAAATTGGTTACTGGCTTAGCCAGCCAATATTGCAGATAGGGATATGCATGTGAGTTAGACTCCTGACAGGAGTAGATGTTATTTTTATGAGTTTCTTTTGACTTTAAGTGACAGTGTTTAAAAATGTGTAGTGTCACTAATGGAGAACAAAAATGCTGAAGGTTGAGGGCTGAGTGCCCCTTGTGTGTATACACGTGTTTGTCCCCTTTTTATACAAAACAAACCCAAGAAGACTGTGTCAGGAAGAGCCTGGGCAAACGGCAGCGCTACATAAAGGGAGCAGTTTGCCACAATATATGGTGCCTTATCTGGATGAAAACTTTGGAGAAGTTTTAATAAGGGGTTATAATAATGTGTATATATGTGGCATAGAAGAAAATATAGTGATGAGAGAATAAATTAAAATTGTTTTGTACATTTCTGAGAAAAATAAACTACATTAATTTATTATAAAGGCAATATTTTTTACTACTTTATTTTTGTTTACACAGTGGATATTTAAAAAAATAATCCTTTAGTATGTGTTAAAAATAAAAAAACTACATTGAAAACAAACACACACAAAAACAGGAGGAGTGAGGGAGTGAGACTGTTTAGTGGTATGATAAGTGTCAGACTATGTGAGTATATATTGAGTGTGTACGTTAGTGTGATTGTATTTGTATTGATATTGAGTGTTAATTTTTGACTCTGGGAGTGTATTTAGTGTTAGTAATTGTTAATGAGTGATTGTGAGTGGGGCCAGGGACTGCGAGTTTGAAACCATTGTAGCCTTACCTTGGAGCATTGTATAGAATAGAGGGCCTATTCTGTCAATGAGAGTAAGAGAAGAGATGCCATACTGGAAGGCCATATGTTGAGGTATCATCCCCACAGTTCTTGAGTGATACAGGTAAAAATGCGAGAGGGATACACACAGTTAGCCTCCCCCATCATCATAAAATCCCTGCTTTCCCTAGGCCCTAGAGTAGTTATTATTGGGTGGCCCCATTTGAGGTTGTGGGGGTGCATAGGACACGGAGAATGGACAGACACCAGTGTAGGTGTTTGCTGGCACTAGTACTGGTGGCATGCACACTGGTCAGCATCGGAGCTCAGATGAGCCAAACTCTCTCACTCCCAGAACCTGACATGTGGTCTTCCAGTATTAATTCTCTGGCTTAAGCTAAGCTCTCATCCACAGGCCACCACATGTTCAGTATATGTCAGTTATGTGTTGGTATACAATACATTTACCAGCAAGTCTCAGGTGGTACTACTAGTGAAGATGAGGTTGAGGATGGATACTGGTCACTGGTGTTGTTTGTGGTGGAATGGGACATTTGGCCACAACCAAATCGCCACCGGTGCTCCGCCACCAGGACTACTCACTGCAGTTCGTCTTACCTACCAGTCACCATACCGCCATCCGACGTCCACCATTTGCCATCCCAGCTGCAGGGTACCTCACACGGCTGCCGCTCTGACACATTTTTGAGTGGAACGTGCCTGTGCATGTGCACGAGCAGGACACTCCGCTTACAAATGCAGTCGGAGCGATAGCTGTACAACTTTCCCAGCGGCTGGGGAGATCTGAGGGCATTTAAAGATGGCGCAAGGCAGCAAGGTGACCAGGGGATTTTCTTTGACTAATTCTGGTGGCGGAGCACTGGTTGTGGTTTGGTCAAACATCCCAGACCGGTTTGTGGTGTGTCCCAGGTGGTTGCTGTTGGCTGTTTTGGTGGAATCATAATCGATCTTTGTTTTACATATATTACATGAGGTTCATTTAATCTCAGGCAGTTGAGCCCAGCATCCCCCGTCAGCCTCACAAATTTAGCATTATAATTAGCATCACACTCAGTCTGTATGTGAACAAATGTTTCTGTCTAGTACCCTGTTGGTCAGTGGTGGGTTTTAAACATTTTAATAACTGGTTCTTACCTTCACGGCAGAGGGTGGCGGGCGGTGTCTACCAGCATCTTTTCCCTGCACATCTTCTCAAAATCGCTGTGCGGCATTCCATGGCTCCGCATTGCCATGACAACACGACACCGCGTAAAGTCGTGACGTCACATAGCGTCTCGATTCCATAGCAAGGGACGTCAAGTGATGCAGTTACGTCATGTGGCGTTCCCGTTGGCATAGCACTGCAGCGCCATTTGACACCGCGCGGCCATATTGAGAAGATATGCAGGGAAATTATGCTGGTAGATGCCGCCCGTCACCCGTCACCCATCACCCGCTGCCACAGGTAAGGCCATGATGATACACAAAAAGACACGGGGCGTCGCATGTAGCAGTGCTGTGTGGCACCACAACAAGGTAGCTTACATCCAATGCAAGTGATAATACTGCAAACGATGGTCGCGTCGCACCATACTGCAATGTGTACGGCTGGAGAAGAGACTGAGAAATTAGTTTTTTCCTTGTGACGGCCGTGTCACGTGAGCGGTTCAGCAAATGAGGGCGAACCGCTCATGGCCACGCCTCGAAGCCTCCTCTGCTCTAATTTTGTATAATCAAGGCATTAGAGTATTAAGCACCAGTTCGGAAAACTTGTGCAATTTTATTAAAAGGTTTGCATGAACCGGTGTGAACCAGATGAATCCCACTACTGCTGTTGATACGAAACGTGTTAGAATATCCTTGTACCTCCTTTTTAGTCATATTTTTTTTAATGAATCATTATTACCTCTATTTCTGACCCTGACTCCCTTTGGCTGAGTGCTGCTACCTTTTTTCTACACAACTGATCTTAGTACCACCGGCTGTCACACCTCGTTAGAGACTCCTGGAGTGTGTGAGGATTATAAATTATTCAAAAAGAAATTGTGAGTACTTTACCCTACTGAAGTAATGTTTTAGACACTCCCCAATGTGGTCTTAAGGGGTCCGGATTTTGCCCACTCACTTTGGCCTTCAGGAAATATCTGTTATATATTCAGGAAAACTCAACACTTCATAATCACCTGGGAATACATTCAAGAACGCTGTCACCTAATTCACTACAGATTACTTAGCTTATTTAATTTAATTTTTATTGAATATTTGTTTCACTTTCATCCAGTTACATGAGCACCCTGACCCTCCCCTTTGAACATAGTAGTAAGTAGTTGAAAAATACAGTAAGTGGGAGGACTTGGTCAATATCAGTATTATTGTCACTGCTTAGCTGACCAGATCTGTGGCCTCTACAAACAGTCTTAGGATCCCACACAGCTCCCCATCAGATGTAACTGGTTGGGCAACAACTTGTATTCCCCCTCAATGACATAAAATTGACCAAATTACAGTAGGTGTACTTTATAGGAAATAAATCCTCCCTAAGCCAATTGGTCAGAAACCGCATTGCACAAAAGATTCTAATGCGAATGTTAGAAAACGGGGTATAGCACCTTAAACACACCTAAGCAAACTACAAACCCTCTACAACTCAATATGCCACTTTGTCCTACTATGTAACTACAACACACATCACTGAGAAATGCTCCAATAATAGTTCTCTCTGCAATCCTCTTTCCCCCTTTCTCTGTTCTTCTCATCCCCTTTATCTGTCATTCTCTTCCCCCTCTCCCTGTCATTCTCTCCTCTCTCTATTTCTCCCCCCCCCCTCTGTCATTATCTCCATCCTCCTCCCTCTGTCATTCTCTCCCCCCGACACACACACACAAAACAGAACAAATACACACAGAACAGCCAAAGAAAAAAAAACACACACACACACACACAACAGAACAGAGAAGAACACACACACAACAGAGCAGGACACACACATAGGATATATTGTGTGATATATTATACTCACATGATATATTGTACAATTCAAGTTTGGACAGATAAGAGTGCATATCTATCTGAGATCTATCGGTATATCGTGCCCATTCTACACAGACACACTAAAACAAAAAGAACTGGAAGAATTCTATTCGACACAATTTAAGCACTTAACAATTGCTTTGTTAGAACACTGTGCCCCGGCAAAAGGGGCAGGTGCTGGGCCCTGCACGCATAATGGATGGGTATGTTTGATGATGGCAACCTTAAAATGAGAAAGAGATTGAATAATATGATGCTCCTGAACTGATCCCTCCAATCTGGCCCTACCGATGTACCTGCTGTAACAAGTGCTCGCCACAAACAGGACAGAACCGCGAGGCCAAGGTGGGGATTAGTAAACACTGATCAGAAGCCGAGAGGCCACGTCCGCTGTGCAGGTTCATTGTCGTGTAGCCGGGTCAGAGTTATGAGAAGTAGGGTAGTAGGTATAATTGGCGTGGTCAAGGGTAGGAGACTGGAGGGTATTAGAGGTCACTTAGCTGAGGTTGAGGGTAGTAGAAGTTACAGAAGTAGATATCCAAGCCGAGGTCGAGGGTAGGAGACTGGATGGTAGTTGGTAAAGGTCCTGGGTCAAGGTTCAGGTAAATTTCAAGGCAAAACAAGGCACAGCAAAGCAAGGCAGGACAAAGTACAACAGAGTGCTTCCGACCAGCACAACGTCACTGGTAACAAACTGTTATGCTCATCCAATTTACAGAGGCAAAGGCTGAGATTATAAAGGATGGACAGCCAATAGCTAAGCGGCTGCATGGCTATACTATAATCAGAGCCCTGATTCGTTGCTGGGTGGAGTCTGCACAGCAGTCACTGATGAGGCATCAGCTGCAGCAAGGTCTGAATCAAACTAAGGGCCGGAGCCTGCACCCGTTCCTCACACGTGCCTCCACCCAAGTATCTGCTCCAACCCGAGTACCTGCCCCAATTTCATTATCATTGTGGCACAGTCCCTCCTGGGTCCCCCTTCATCCCATTACCTTCTGCTGTGACTGCGGCCGGCAGCAGAGAATGGGGAGAGTGCGGGGAGGATTGTGGGTGGCACGCGGCAGCGGTGGAGGTGATCGAGTTTCAAGAGGCTCCCAGTGGCTCCCTTAACAGGCAGCCGCCATCTTGTTAGTGTCTGCTCATGCACGAGATGCCGCGCATGCGCAGTGTTAGGCATGTGAGGTGGCCATTAGGAGTTGTAGATCCGCAGGGGAACTACAATCCCCAGCTGCCCCAGGGGCTGCTAGTCAGGTGGAGAGATACAGCTAATAGGGCTGCAGGTGTCACGGAGGACTGCAGTGGATACATTTGGCACACTGGGAGACACGCCAGTCAGAACTGGGACAACAAGTGGACAGCGAGGTACAGGGACAGTCTGCAGAGGGATGTGAGAACGAAGCTGGGGGAGAGATATCTACAGCAAGATAAAGCAAGATAGTGAGGCACAGGGACAGTCCGCAGAGGGAAGAGAGAGCGAGGTGGGGAGAGAAATATTCAGCAAGAGAAGGCAAGACAGCGAGGATGAGGGACCCAGAGTAAATGTTAAAGGTTTTAATTGTGTGAGCGCGGGACTGGCATGTAAGCCAGCCCTTTTGCTCATTTTAAGGAGCGGGTGTCATGATAATATCATGAGATATTATTTAGATAATTCCTTTGGTGCTTGAGGGGTTAATGAACTACACTTGTGTTAACAAAATACAAAATGCTGGGTTTGAAAAGTCCTGGCCATTTTCTTTGGTCTGCTCTGAACTTCAAAGTGACTTAATTGGGGTTGGGGTCAATCCTGGGTAGCTCACACAAGGTGTCAACTGTGTCCTACACAAATTCTATAGACATGGTCTGGGTAGGGCAGCTTCAAAGCCTCCTCTACAAGGGGTGGGCTTATGCCAGTGCCATGAGGAAAGAATGTATTTAAGTCAGGGAAAAAGATTTTTAAAATATGATGTTCACAGAGGTGTATTTGAGACCAGATATGGGATATTTCATAGTCTCTTACCAGTGACCTCTCTGGGGGGAAATCTATAGCATTTGGTAAAGTATAGTATTTTCTTTTATGTTTTCTACTTTTATTTTAAGAAGCTGCTCTGTCTTATATTGTAACTGTATGTTTTTTTTGTAATGCCTTTTCTGTAACCTAAGCACTGTATTTTTATATATATTAAAACATTTAAAAGTAATGCTTTGAGCTCTGAATGAACTGATTGCACGCGCTGGAGTGAATAATTTACGCTTTCGGACACATGTTTCTACAATTGATTTTGGTGTGTGAAAATGCATAGTTTTTTCTATAATAAACAGGGACCTGAGGCCTTGGAAAATATTAATTTGACATTTTATTTGCATACCCCATGTGGTGGCAATGGATAGTTATGATTTGCAATTAAGTAGGGGTTAATATTATCTCACTGGTTCCTTGCGGAGGAGAAAGGTGGTTGGCTAGAGTAACCGTGTGTATTAACCCTGGTTGCATATCTGGCTGTTCGTGGTGGTGATATATTGGGTTTGTTTGAGTAGAGATATAACTCATTTGAGGGACCTTTGCGGATGTGAAGGGTGGGGCAGCTTGCGGGTCGTGTATTGATTCTGGATCCTGTAGAGGAGATATTGTTCATTTGACGGATCTTTGCCAAGGTGAAAAGTGGGAGCGCTTGCGGGTGTCAGTATTAACCCTTGTCCCGTATGCAGGTCACATGCTAGCAGGGTGCCGTATGTGATAGTGGTTATTAATCGCTAAGGTGATTAAGGGGTTAGGGGCCATTAGAATGTATCTTTTTTTCATGAACTCATGCAAATGGAGGACATGGACCTGCAGTATGCTGACGAGGACACCCTTCATGATGGCAAGGGTAAGTAGAAAGTTGTATTTACTTTATTTATGCTAGTGGCTAATGTTTTATTTTGAATGGGCAAATTAGCTATTATCCATATCTGGATAATAATTATTTTGCCCATTACTGGGCTGTATGTGTTGGGGGTGGGAGGTTGTTGGGTGTAGAGGAGGTGGGTAGTAGGGTTGTTTTGTGTATTTGTGTTTATTGTGGGTAGAGGGATTGGGTGAAGGGGGTAGTAGCCGCAAGGGTGGATATTTAGGCATTAACTGCAAAAGGTAATGAAGGGGTTAACCGCTCCTACAACCCCTCCACCCCCCGAAAGCCTAAACACCAACCAAGGGCCAAATACCACCTTCACCCACCCTGCTACACACAATAAACATGGCACTGATATTTAACCCGTTCCTTGCCTTAGCGGTCAGCCGCTAAGTTAATGAATTTGCCTGTAAATGCATTTTTATTGCATGGGATTAATGCCGGGGGTCTCCAGTGCTGATATTAATGTGTATCAGCTCCGGAGACTCCCGGCATATATATATATATATATATATATATATATATATATATATATATATATATATATATATATATATATATAATTCATAATTAATTGAAAATAAAAATAATAATAACAAATAGGCTACCAAGTATATATATGGTCTCTAATAGAAAGACCATAGATAATATGAAGTAAATACATTGCATTTGTCTGATATTTTCATGGCCTTTGAAGGACTGTTTGTGCAGTTTGTATTCATCACATCAAAGAGGGTCCACAGCACACCTTTGTGTAATAATTTATGCACAATTTATTGTAATTTTCATTGATTTTTTACCAGTAAGAGTTTATTTATTGATATATTGTATTAGGTTTTTGACTAGGTTTTATTTTTCTCAATTTTTTGCTATCAAACAACACCCAAGCGCAGTCCCTAATTGTATATATACTTATATATTTGGGAACAAGCCTAATTTTTTTTAAACCAGAGACAGAACATGAAACACAGACAGTGCTACATCCATTAACACAGATACACAGTACAGTGCCTATATATATATACACAAAAGGTGTGCTGTGGACCCTCTTTGAAGTGATGAATACAAACTACACAAACAGTCCTTCAAAGTCCATGAAAATATCAGTCCAATGCAAGGTATTTACTTCATATTATTTATGGTCTTTCTATTAGAGACCATATATATACTTGGTAGTCTATTTGTTATTATTATTTTTATTTTCAATTAATTATGTGATCAACTAAGTTACAATATCAATTTTACTGTTTTTTATGTTTTCATTTTCATGTTTATTTCACAGATAACATTTTTAGACTTTTTAATCGTTTTTTGATTAAACATGACTTTCTAATGATTTCTAATACAGCTAATTGGACCCATGGGTATATATACTTGTGATAGTATACCCAGAGCCCATCCCCTGATGAAATCAGCTTGTCTGATGAAACGCGTAGGGCTAGGTGTGCTGTGGATATCCTAGCGTCGTTCCGTGACCTGCTTGTTACCCCTACACTAAGTGTGACGTCAGCCGCCGTTCTGCCACATTCGGCATCCCCGGTGGGAACTAAAGTCATCTGGTGGTGTGTTCCCGGGGAAGGAGTTCGTGGAGAGACTGATGTTGTGAGTCCCTGCTAGACGGTTACTCACGAGGGCTAGATCGGATCCGGTAGAGCTGCAGAGTAGTAGAGCAGAGGAGCGGATGTTTGCTGTTATTTGGAGCATGAGTATTATCTCATAAACTGCATTTTTATCTTCTATGTTTGTGAGTTCGATTTATGAGCTTTTTTTGGAAATTAAATTATTTTTGCACAGTAATGCACTAGGAATGGGCGCTCTTTTCTTTTATATATATATATATATATATATATATATATATATATATATATATATATATATATATATATATATATATATATATATATATATATATATATAGGCACTGTACCGTGTATCTGTGTTAATGGATGTAGCAGTATCCTACCTACCCAAAACACAGACATATAATAACTCCTTCAGACTACCATGGGTAGGAGACCTCTGATGTCTCGCCGATGAAGTGAGGAAGTTTGACTTCCTGATGAGCCTAATGGAGGTGGGGCTTCAAGTGAAGGCCAGGCTGCAGCTTGGGAGGGCCGGGAAGTCAACAACGGTAGCCGTACATGGATGTTGGTCCAGATCTCTGTCCGGGCCCATATTCCAGCGCCGACTGTCCGGGCTCCCCGCAGTTGCCGGCCCAGGACAAATTTCCCAGCTCTCCCCCTCTGTTGGTGGGCCTGGGTGTGTCATTCAGGATACAGACCTATAATGCAATCATTTTATTAATGAAATACATTAATCTGTTAGACTTTAAACTTTAGAGAGTTAAAAGCTCTAAGACATCACTATCTGTTATTTATTTAAAAGATATTCACTGGATATACTTGTAATGTATCTTTATCTTACTAGCTACAAAGCAGATTTTAATTAGGACCATTTGTTATGTTAATGAAAATGTTTATTTTATAGATTTCTAATCTAGTTTTATTCAGCAAGATAGGTTGGATAAGGTTATTCAAAGTCTGTAAAGTCTAAACTAGTAGAGAGTCTTTTTGCATTGATATTTAGAGGAATGTTTTAGAATTCGTTATTCTCAGTGATGTTCTGGGCAAATTTCTGGCATAAAACTACATGCAAAAACACATTTTAGCTATATTTGATTAGTTTATGCATTTATATATATGCATCTGTATTTCTGAGTAAATTCCCCAATACACATCTAACATGGTGTCCTTGGCCCAGAAGCTCTGAGGGACCTGACCAGCTGGCCCTGGAAGATTAGCCTGGCCAAAGATTTTCCCAACTTCCGTGTCCAGCTGTGAAGTTCTCTATGTGCTGTGGGACCATCTTATGCCAAATCCCCCCCCCCCCCCCCCCTTTTGGACACGGGACCAAAGACCCCCTCCCTCCCCAAAGGTAAAATAATTGGGGGTGTGGGATTGAGTGACAGAAGAGGGAACTGAATGAGAGAGGAGTGGAGGAATTATTTTGAGGAGGGATGTTTGATTGAGAGATGATGGGGTGAGTGAGAGAGGAGGGAAAATTGAGTGAGAGAGGAAGGGGTGAGTGAGAGAGGAGGGAGAATTGAGTGAGAGAGGAAGGGGTGAGTGAGAGAGGAGGGAGAATTGAGTGAGAGAGGAAGAGGGATTGAGTGAGAGAGGAAGTGGGATTGAGTGAGAATAGAGCAGGGATTGAGTGAGAGAGGAGGAGGTTGATTATAATGGGGAGGGCTATTGAGTGTGAGATTGATGGGGAGGAGGAGGAGAAGGAGATGAGGGAGGAGAGTGAGTGAGCATATGGATCCTGTGTGAGTCAGAAAAGAAGAGGGGGAAAGAGGAGGGGGGATAGAGAGATAAAGGAGACCAATTAGTGAGTAGATGATTGAGTGGGTGAGTGAGAAAAGAGGGGGAGAGAGAGGAGGGGGTAGAAAGAGGAGGGGTAGACTGATTGAGCAGATGGATTGAGTACGTGAGTGTGAGATGAGGGTATTGAGTGATGAGTGAGAGGGGGTAATTGAGTGGGTAAGAGAGAGTGAAAGAGGCCAAGAGAGAGAGGGGGATTGTGGGAGAGAGGAGGCTGGTTGATTGTTATAGAGAAAAATATTTAGTAGGAGAGGGAGGGGTATAGAGTTAAAGAAGGCAGGGGATTACATGTGAGGGGGATTGAGAGAGGGATGAGCGAGTGAGCAGATGGATTGAGTGGGGGAGTGAGAGAGAAGGTGGTATGGTTGAGGGGGAAGAGAGAGGAGGGGGAAGGGAGAAGATGAGGTGAGGGAGTGGAGGGGGAGAGAGTGGAGGGGGGAGAGAATTAGAGGAGTGGGAGGAGGTCGCAAGAGTGAGGAGGGGAGAGAGGAAAAAATGTAAAAACATTTGACTATTATGCATACATATATATCAAGTTTATACATCTATATAATCGAAAATCTTGTTTGAGAGTGTCTGGAGACCATTTAGTTGGTCTGTCGGTCCAATCCGCCCTCCCATGGCTCTCATTGGCTGGTGTCTGCCCCCCCCCCGTGTCCCGCCCCCCCACGGCTCTCATTGGCCCCCCAGAGCATGCTCTGTCCTGCTCTCTCCTCCTACAGGCCGCTCCCTTCCCAGGCTCTCACCCTCCCCACGGCTCTCACATCCCCCCGATTCTCACCCTCCCCATGGCCCTCACCCTCCCCATGGCCCTCACCCTCCCCACGGCCCTCACCCTCCCCATGGCTCTCACCCTCACAACGGCTCTCACATCCCCCCGACTCTCACCCTACCCACGGCTCTCACTTCCCATAGGCCCCTCCTTCCCCCCGGCTCTCAACCTTCCCCGGCGCTCCCCTCCCTTTCCCGGCGCTCTCCTCCCTCACACACCACTCTGCTCCCTCACACACCACTCTCCAATCTGCCCTCCCACGGCTCTCATTGGCTGGTGTCTGCCCCCCCCCCGTGTCCCGCCCCCCCCACGGCTCTCATTGGCCCCCCAGAGCACGCTCTCTCCTGCTCTCTCCTCCTACAGGCCGCTCCCTTCCCAGGCTCTCACCCTCCCCACGGCTCTCACATCCCCCCGACTCTCACCCTCCCCATGGCCCTCACACTCCCCATGGCCCTCACCCTCCCCACGGCTCTCACCCTCACAACGGCTCTCACATCCCCCCGACTCTCACCCTCCCCACGGCTCTCACCTCCCATAGGCCCCTCCCTCCCCCCAGCTCTCAACCTTCTCCGGCGCTCCCCTCCCTCACCCGGCGCTCTCCTCCCTCACACACCACTCTGCTCCCTCACACACCACTCTCCTCCCTCACACACCGCTCTCCTCCCTCACACACCGCGCTCCTCCCTCACACACCGCTCCCTTCCCAGGCGCTCTCCTCCCTCACCCGGCACTCTCCTCCCTCACCCGGCGCTCACCTCCCCCACACACCGCTCTCCTCCCTCACAAACCGCTCTCCCTCACCCGGCGCTCTCCTCCCTCACCTGGCGCTCTCCTCCCTCACCTGGTGCTCTCCTCCCTCACTCGGCGCTCTCCTCTGTAACACACCGTTCTCCTCCCTCACCCGGCGCTCTCCTCACTCACCCGGCGCTCTCCTCCCTCACATAGCGCTCTCTTTTCTCACACACCGCTCCTTTCCCCGGCGCTCTCCCTCACCCGGCGCTCTCCCTTACCCAGCACTCTCACCCTTCCCCGGCACTCGCGCTCCCACTCCCCCCTCCCCCACACAGAGCACGCTCTCTGCGGCTCTCCCCTCACATAGGCCGCTCCCTCAGCTCCCCATCCCCGAGAGTGCTCCTCTGGCTCTCTCCACCTCTCTCCGCCTCTCCCGTGCAAGGCACAGCACCTCCTCACCGGAGTGTCTCAGCCTCGCCGGGGGTCACGGACACCGCTGAGGAGCCCGAGGTGGAGGAGGGGGGTGGCCGGTACCAAGAGGAAGAGGAGCGCGGCCGGGTGCAAGGTGAGTAAACGGAGGGGAATGGGTTCTTTAACGCGTCCCTGACTCCCCCTTCCCCTGCCCTTTGCCCCCTGCCCTCCTTCTCCCTGCCCTTTGACCCCCGCCCCTCCCTGCCCTTTAACTCCCCGCCCTTTGCCCCTTTGCCCCTTTGACCCGCCTGCCATTTGACCCCCCTGCCATTTGACCGCCCTGCCCTTTGACCGCCCTGCCCTTTGACCGCCCTGCCCTTTGACCGCCCTGCTATTTGCCCTCCCTTCCCTTCGCCTTCCCTTTGCCTTCCCTTTGCCCCCCTTCCCTTTTCCCCCCTGCCCTTTGCCCCTCCTGCCCTTTGCCCCCCTGCCCTTCCCTTTGCCCCCCCTTCCTTTCCCTTCGCCCCCCTTCCCTTCCCTTCACCCCCCTTTCCTTCCCTTTGCCCTCCATTCCCTGCCCTTTGCCCCCCCTTCCCTACCCTTTGCCCCCCTTCCCTGCCCTTTGCCCTCCCTGCCCTTTGCCCTCCCTGCCCACTGCTCTCCCTGCCCTCTGCCCTCCCTGCCCTCCCTGCCCTCTACCCTCCCTGCCCTCCCCGCCCTTTGACCCCCCCGCGCCCCTTGCCCCCCCGCACCACTTTCCCCCCGCCCTTCTACGCCCCTTACCCCCCACCCTTCTACACCCCACGCCCCTTGGCCCCCCGCCTTTCTATGCCTCTTGCCCCCCCCCACCCTTCTACGCCCCTTGCCCCCCCTCCCCTTGGCCCCCCCGCCCTTCCACGCCCCTTCCCCACCCCACCACCCTTCCACTCCCCACCCTTCCATTTCCCCCCTTCCCTTTGCCCCCCTTCCCCTTTCCCCCCCTTCCCTTTGCCCCCCCTTCCCTTTGCCCCCCCCTGCCATTTACCCCCCTGTCCTTTGCCCCCCTGCCCTTCCCTTTGCCCCATTCCCTGCCCTTTGCCCCATTCCCTGCCCTTTGCCCCCCCTGCCCTTTGCCCCCCCTGCCCTTTGCCCCCCTGCCCTTTGCCCTCCCTGCCATTTGCCCTCCCTGCCCTTTGCCCTCCCTGCCCTTTGCCTGCCCTCCACCCTCCCTGCCCTCTACACTCCCTGCCCTCTGCACTCCCTGGCCTCTGCCCCCCTGCCCCTTGGCCCCCTGCCTTTCTACGCCCCTTCCCCACCCCCCGCCCCTCCACTCCCTACCCCACCCCCCTGTCTTCTCGTGTTCCCAGAAGTCTGCTTCTACTCTCCACGCAGAGGCCCGAGTTCCTGTGTTCCTGAGGTCTGCTGCTACACTCCACGCAGAGACCTGTCCCGGACTCCTGTGCTGAAGCATTGGTTTGACAGCACTGGTCCCTGCAACCTGCTGCATACACCTCTTGCAGAGGTTGCTGTTTTCACCCTGTGGCCTGCTGCTCTTTCTCCTTTGCAGAGGCCAGCTGGAACTCCTGCGCTAAAGCATTGGTTTACCAGTGTCGCCTGGTGGTGTGCCCACTCCGGTCAGTCTTCCCTCTCCTAGACCGACGCCATGGGCCATGGACGACACTCGCGCAGAGACCCCGCTCCCGACCTGCAGCGATTACGCTGAAGCAGAAGGACCTGCTTGATTTCCTGTTGCCGACTATATGCTTGGACTACGACAACCCGGATATCTCCTCTCCCGACTCTGGCTCATCCAACGACTACGCTGTTCTCTCCCGTCCTGAAACCGGCCTGTTTGACTACGAACTTTGCACTCCGGACCAGTCTGTGTGGTCTAAGGTCGGTGATTTCATAACTCCACCTCAGCCCCGCGGTCCGGCCCCGGTTTGTGGCGAGCACAATTGTAACAAGCATACAGCATTAAAATGATAAATAACCTGTATAGAAAAAAACCTAATACTCCTATGAGAAAATATAATGCACCCTGGAGGAAGTTCCCATAGCGAAATGAAAAGCGTAGGTTGGTCCTGTATTACTCTTGAAGCGCTGTATGCTGCGCCTTCCGTTCTCTGCACTACTGAAGCTGTGGATGGATTGAGGGCTCCCATTGGCTACGTCAATGCTTTGACTTAATCCTGCGAGGGAACCCGTAGCATAATCTGCCTACAAGACCTGTGAGATCGAGGGAAGCCGAGTGCCTGCAGCTGCCTTTCCACTGCTATTTAATTGATGTGTGCCAGCAGAGCGCTGACATCGTAGATCCAGAGTGGTCACAATGCTTTTTTCCTTCTGAAGCATGTGAGTTTGTACTTGGGCTCACTGCTCACTTTATTTAATTTTATAAACTGCGCTTTACTATATTTCCATTTTATTTTATTTCATATACCTGGGGAGTTCCTGAATTCAATTCCATTAGATCTGCACATCTGATCTTATTTCTCATATAATCTAGAGTGAGTTCATTTTGTATCCATTTTCACCTGCACCTACTATATATACAGTATTTATTGTAACTCACTCATAGGGGAGAGTTTGCGCTTAAGTTTTTTTTTATTGCATTTCCTAAAAGGTTTTGGGAAACACCTTTCCATAAGCTGCACTTCTCCACATTCACTAATTCGTTTTACACTTGTTCACTATCACTATCACCTTTTCAATAACCTACTGTATATGTACGCTTTTCTTTTGTTGCATACAATGGAACATACAGTATTAAAAATGTAGCCATGGTAGGTTTGGCTATTCTACTGCCCCCTGTTATGTAAGCGCTGATAGATGCAGGCTATAACAGACTGTCATCTTAGCTTTTCCCCTCCTCCAGCAGCCTTTCTTAGTTTTATTTATTTATAAAAATGTTTTACCAGGAAGTAATACATTGAGAGATACCTCTCGTTTTCAAGTATGTCCTGGGCACAGAGTTATAAAAATACATGGTTACAATAAAAGAACAGGGTTATACAGTCACTTCACAGACATTTCATGGACAGATAAAGTAGGAAAATTGGGTACAGGGTATACATTGGATCTCATCCTACCTCTCCCATCGTACTTTTAGTGTCTCTTCTGCTAACACCTCCTCCTCCTCTATTGATCTCTCTCTGGGGGTACCCCAGGGCTCTGTCCTGGGACCTCTTCTCTTTTCTCTGAACACACTCTCTCTAGGTGACCTAATAACATCTTTTGGGTTTAATTATCACCTCTATGCCGACGACACACAAATATACTTTTCAACACCCGACCTTACACCTGCTGTACAAACCAAAGTTTCTGAATGTCTCTCTGCTATATCATCCTGGATGGCCCTCCGACGCCTTAAACTCAACATAGCTAAAACAGAGCTCCTCATACTTCCTCCCAAACCTGGCCCTACTACCTCCTTCCACATTACTGTTGGAACTACAATCATTCACCCAGTAGCCCAAGCACACTGCCTAGGGGTCACATTTGACTCCTCTCTCACATTCGCCCCTCACATTCAAAACATTTCTAAAACTTGTCGCTTTTTCCTCCGCAATATAACTAAGATACGCCCTTTCCTCTGTTGTTCGACTGCTAAAACTCTGACTCAGGCCCTCATTCTCTCCCGTCTTGATTACTGTAACCTCCTGCTGTCCGGCCTTCCTTCCTCTCACCTGTCTCCCCTACAATCTATCCTAAATGCTGCTGCCAGAATCACTCTACTCTTTCCTAGATCTGTCTCAGCATCTCCCCTCATGAAATCCCTCTCCTGGCTTCCGATCAAATCCCGCATCTCACACTCCATTCTTCTCCTCACTTTTAAAGCTTTACATTCTTCTGCCCCTCCTTACATCTCATCCCTAATTTCTCGGTATGCACCATCCAGACTCTTGCGTTCTTCTCAAGGATGTCTTCTTTCTACCCCCTTTGTATCTAAAGCCCTCTCCCGCCTTAAACCTTTTTCACTGACTGCCCCACACCTCAGGAATGCCCTTCCCCTCAGTACCCGACTAGCACCCTCTCTATCCACCTTTAAGACCCACCTTAAGACACACTTGCTTAAAGAAGCATATGAATAGCACTGTGGATATTCTAAACACGATACATAATGCTTGGCCCGCTGCAGACGCACTTACCAGAGCTCCCTCCTACTGTCTCTGTACGTTCTCCCTACCTACCAATTAGACTGTAAGCTCCTCGGGGCAGGGACTCCTCTTCCGAAATGTTACTTTTATGTCTAAAGCACTTATTCCCATGATCTGTTATTTATATTATCTGTTATTTATTTGATTACCACATGTATTACTACTGTGAAGCGCTATGTACACTAATGGCGCTATATAAATAAAGACATACAATACAATACAATAAAGGGCTTGTGAGATTCTGATAGAAATAGAGCAGCTTTAACATGAACTAACATCAGCGAACGGCAGCAAATGGCTCACGCCCTGAGTGACAGGGTGTGGAAGTGGAACTGGGTCTGTGTACATCCAATAATGGTGCAGACCTAGTGCCCTCCTCCTCCAGTGGCTTAGGGAAGAAGCATGTAAAGTTAGTCAGTCCAGATTCAACCTTCAGGGGGTAGAGACCTATGCCTCCAGTCCCGTTATGGGTTGGGTAAGAGGTTAGGCACCTGGACGGGCCTCCTGCCTACCAGTGTGGCGTAGGGCCATCCTAAGACCTGGATCCTGCTATTAACATCATGCATCTGCTGTCACAAGAACTGCAGTGGCTACATCAATAAAGGATCCCATTTTATATACCCCTATCTGAGTCTATAGTCTATTGGGTAGGGGTATGTTCAGAGGACTGTCACAAGAGGGACTGTCTCCAGAACTATGGAGCCTACTGTGACTGGAGGCGCAACACCATGGGAAGAACTACTGCCTGAAACCTGATTTTGCTCATATTTCTGATTTTTGGGGCCTCTCGGTTGTATGGTGTGAAAAAATGTATTCAAATTTTTGGTCAATTTAGTTTAATAGTACCAGATTTATACGAGTTAATCATATCTCTATGGTCCAAAAGGGTAACATTTCTTCTTGCATCATCAATAATCTTTCCATCATACTTTCTTTCCTCAAATTTTTAAACCAAAATCTCAGCCTGCACTTCATATATCATGAGGTCAAAACAGTTTCTTATAAGCCATCTTAGTTGACCAAACGGAATATTGGACACCAATCTAGGGTTATGACAGCTCGTTTTTAAGATATAATTGTTGCTATAAACAGGCTTGATGAATTGGTCTTAAGAGTGTTATTCTCTATGTAGAAAAAAATGCAGCAAAACGTGATAAGACAAAGCAGAATGATAAACCGTCTATAGGCATGAAACGCGTAAAACATACTTTGCCTTTTATCCTCTATGTGGTCCCGAGCCAATATATTTATTTTTTACTTTATTTGTGCTTGCACCTACTTCACTTTGTGCAGTTCACCATCTTTCCGTTTTTTGCTGCATGTTTTTCTACTATCCCTACCAGCAGGTTGCACACATTTGTAGCTGAATATTCAACCACAAAGTGAGTACCATTTAAAGCTGCACCCACTGAATGACATTGGGGCTTTTTGGACTATTGGCATACAGTAACACTCTTGGGCACACGGTCTTGGGGCAGGGGCTTTGTAACAGGGACTTATCACTGTTAAAGCAACTTGCCTCTAATCCAGCAGTGTGCTGGTTAATTGTTGGTGTGAAATCAACCAACTCCACCTGCCTAATCACAGCTCTGTCAGAAAAAGCCTGCTCTGAGACACAGGAAGAGGATTCCTGAGTCTCACAATTGGGGGCTGAACCAAGGAAGGACAGATGTCATGAGCTGCAAAGAGACTGCAGGCTGACAGCAAGACAAAGGGGAGCAGACCTCTATACCTCTATACCTGGACAAACATTGCCTTAGCACACAAGAGTGCTGACACAGGAGAGCAGAGAAGCTTTCCCCTACAGCTACAAGAAACAGATAAGACTTTCTTATGTGACTGTTGTATATCTGTATACATATATACAGTATATATATATATATATATATATTTGTGGCTGGTAATTAGCTTAGCTAACCACCCAATTAGAGAGGGCTGGACTTCATGTGTAGATATTCTCCAAAGTGGAGTAGGTTTTGTTTTGCTTATTTTGAATACTTTTGCTGTGTTAAAGGGACATGTGCAGTAAAGCCTAATTTTAGTTTCACTTTAAACGGTCTCCATTGCGTATCTATGCACACGTCTCTTACAGGCTTCCACCTAGTGCGACACTTACCTGCTGAGCAGGCACCCCCCGATCATTCTATGAGTTAACCATCACCCGCAAGTGGAGCTGTACATTTTCTGTGGACTGCCCTTTCATGGATTATATAACCATTGCATAGCCTCCTTTGGAACTATATCAGAGACTGTAAACAAACGGAGACCATTTTATCCCATTAAGGATTGATTATACATCATATTACTTTGTAGCACCGATTATAGACTTTGTTCTTCCACCATCTTCTTATTCCCTATGTAGGTCTCTAGATCCAAAAAAATTAATTCTAACACTACTTACAGTAGCGACATTGTTTATTGCAGTAAAAACCGCCGGCTGCATGCGGCTGGGAAGCGGGTAGCCGCGGCGCGTGGCGGCACACTGTGACGTCACAGTAACATGCGCGCCCGGCTTCCCCGTCTTCCCCGTCTTCCCCGGCTTCCCCGACACCCCTGGAGATAAAATGAAGGTAAGCGGGGGTGCGGGGAAGCAGAGGGGCAGTGTTGTACTGTTTATTGCTGAAGTTTTAAACTTAAATTGCGCGCGAAGCGGAGGGGGGGTGCGTGGGGGAAACGCGGCGGCGCGCGGTTGTTACTGGCGGCAGCTGGGGTAGATCTCGGCGTGCCGCCGTGATTTAGTGCAATAAACAATGTCGGTGCTGTACTTTGGAAGTTAATTTTAAATTGAAATTATTCATATTAAAATAGTTGATAAAAGGCAGCATATTGTCGAACCTCATGTGAGGTATTGTGGTCATCACATTGTGACTTCAGAAACTGTGATGACAGATGCCTGATGCTCCCATGAGGACACTGCGAGTGGCCTAAGAGTTCCAGCTGGGACACTCTTTGCTCCGTGTTGAGCGGCAGTAAAGTCCCACCAATTCCATCTCACCACCAGGTCCTCGGCATGGGGAGATCATTTGAGTATGATGTATTATTATCTTTTTTTTAAATGTACGTTTTTAACTTGTTTATTGAACTGATAAAGTGATTTTATATCTTTTATTGATCAGTCTCTCCATGCGCTCTTTTTATTATGTCTGTTAAAACTGTAACACATACACACAGGTTATGCTCAAGCATAAGGGACACATGACTATCAGGAGTTTTATATTAATGTTCCAGACCAGAACAAAGTTTGAGGACTCTTAGCCAACAGGATCATCATCCTCGAACTGTTCTACTATAAGTCAGTATAATCATCATTCAATCAGTCAGACTCATAACTTGTGCTACTATATGTCAGTATCATTCACATTCACACTACCAAGTTCCAGTCTAGAAAGCAAATAGTGTATCCCTGTGTGTCTATGTGCTAAGAATGGCAATTGCAGCAAATACATTCAAGCAAATATGATGAAAATGGCAATTTTCTCAAAAAAGTTTAATTTTTTTACAGCTTGGGTGGATTTTTGCAAAATGTTCACTAGCATCGTAACTGTAATACAGTAATCACCTGTTTTGCAAGCTTGAGGTGATAATTCCACACATTTCTAACAATGAGATATGTTAAATTCTCCCTCTTTGGGGTTTATTTGATAAGCTTGACCTATTTTTACTTTTATACAGCTCTTTGCAAACCTTTATTCCATAAATGCCTTCATCGTCTGACTTTTAAAAAAATGTTTAATCTCCACAGAGACGGCAGCTAAAGTCTGTAAGATTCCCTATGTATTTTACAACATTGATTGAGTTCATGTGATTATGGATGCATACAATCTCAGAAATATGAGGGATTACGTCATTGGGAATTTTCGCTTTGGTGCTTATTCAATACAGCCCTCTTATTTCCCTTTTCTCTATGCCAATAAAATAAATAAGTTACAGTAGATGTTGTCTAATTTTATCTGCCATATATAGGAAACTTGACTAATAACTTTCTTGCATTCGTTGCAGTAGGAAGCAAAAAAAATTGTCAAGCAAAATTTCTATGTTCTCAAAATCTTTTTGTCCTGCAGCAGGACCCCGGCATATTTGTCCTCAAACTCAAAGATCACCTTTCAAGATTCATAAATAATGCCCCAATATTCTCTAAACTCTGTAAAATCAGTGAACATAATGGGACATTACCTTAAACAGGAACATTATTTTTCCCCCCAGATATAGCTTAAAAATATGCTAATTTAAATATGTAAAATATTTCAAATGATTTAAATTGGCAAATTCCCCCAGGTATTTCAGGTGTGTTCACAGGTATCTCTCCACATGTATTAACTGTTTGGAGGTATATAAGTGTAACGGGTTCCCCCCCCCCCCCCCCAATCGCAGATTATACTGTGTGGGTGCAGGAACATATAATGTTACGCGGTATTTGGTGCTATACCTGTTGGCTCACAGGAGGGCTGAGCTTCCGCCACGGGGAACCTGGGGCAATTACACTAGGGATAATACTTAAAATGATGCAGCGCCTCCACCTGCGATGGCTCCCACCAAAGGGGGAGTGGTTCCTCGCAGGACAATCAATAAACACATACACAGTGATTATATTAACTAATACCTTTACTAACATGCATAGAGAATATCATCACATCAATCATAACCTGTGTCCCTCTCACGAGGAGACACTAACCGTGACGTCTCGCAGGACGCTTCCCCAACACTAGGTGATCCCACCCAGTGTCCAAAGAACCCCACCCAATGTCCCGCACTCTTGCAGAGAGTCAGTGGGTGACTGCGCAGTCACTCTTTAAGCTAAGGGCCCGGTGGTGCACTTAGAACTGTAGATACCTGCCGAGCACTCCGGTGCTCGGATCAGCAATGCTTCACAAAGGGTCAGACGTGCGATGACTCCATCTGATCCTATCCTGGCGATATTCTCTGTGGACCCCAACGTGGGTCCAAACTCCGTCACTGGAACCGCAGCATTCGCTGAGTCCCTAACTATCTAGGTGGCATGTGCTACACTATAGGCCGTCCCTATAGTACAGCAACCTGTAGTGGCTTTGGGGAAACTCCTAGGGGCCTACAGGGGTAATGACCTGTCCCACTCCCCTAACTAATCAAGTCCCCTAAGCCTCACTAATCCCAGCGCCTGCAGCAACAAGCTGTGACCCACTGGATATTGCCAGCCAACGGGCTGCGCAACAAGGTGCCTGCCTGTCAGACCTCACAGCACTGACCGCCGTGACTCTGACAAGGCAGCACTCTAAACTAAGGGCAGCGTCCCTATCTTGGGCCTCCCTCAGTAATTACCCACTACCCTAGTGGGGGGTTGGGGCCTACCTGGGGTATGGGTACCTACAGGGCCGCAAGAGCTGCACTCGCTCCCCGCGCCCTTCCTTCCCTCACAGCTCCCCTGCTCCAACGGATTAACCTGAGTGACAGGGTCCCTCTCTCTAGAGCAGTCCCTGGCAACACTTTCTCTCTCAGAGTAACTAACTACCTCAGACCCTGGGGGTGCTGGCCTAGTACAGCGAGTCCTGGACTCCTGTACCCTACCTCCTTCCTTGGGCTGCTCCGGTCTCTGACTACTACCTAATGTGCTCCAAGCCCACCAAATGTATCTCTTCTGCAAGGGCTCCCTAAGCCCTATTGGCTCCCTGGTGTCACGTGGGGCGCGCAAAGGCTCTTGGGATATGTAGTCCCAGCTCAGAGCCTTCCCTGGTAGGCTAGGGCTTCGCGGGCTTTTCCCTACCTCTCCTGCGCCTGTGCAAGCTGTCCTGGGCTGCCTCAACCTTCCCTGAGCTGTCCCTATGCTCGCGCGACTTTGCCCTGTCTCAGGGGCTCTTCCTACGCTAACTGGTCCCTGCGCATGCGCACCCCGCATCGCAATGGCGGCACCCTGCTTCACCGGCCGCCGGGACCTTAGAGACGCGACCGCGGCCTTATCAATGGCCCGATCGAGTCCCCGGCAACCGGCTGCATGTGAGGAAAGCCGCGCTGCTCCCTGCTCCAGCCCCCACCCTTGGAAGCAGCCGTCGGGTCCGCCGGCACTCGCGACCGCGCTGCCACAAGGGAGGGGGGTCTCCAGGAGCCACGGGAGCTCCAGGCTACATAAGTCAATGGGCCGTCTTATAAATTGGACCCTTTCTCCCTTACCCACCTCTCTACCTTCTGTCCTTCCGCTTCCCTTCTTTCCAGAAAGCCAAACAGTACTTCAGGCCTGGATGGGAGTAATGCATCGTTAGGCATGACTTACTGTAAATAAGACAGTGTTCTTTCCTGGAATTGGTCTGGGTTTGCATGTGTATCACTCAAGACATTGATAAGTATCTTATGAACAAAGTGTATCTTTGGAAATGTGCAATAACTAGAAAATGTTTTTAATTGCATGAAACATAATTTTTGTAATCTTTTGTTATATTCTTCTCCATTGGGTAATTTTTTAACAAGTCTTGGAGTACACATAGTACTACACATCATTGCTAATCTCAAAGTACATGAAAATACCATGAGCACTTTAACACAGAGATTTCTAAACTAATCAGCCCATATTGTAATAATTTGATATAAAAAGTAAACATTTTTCTGCAAAATTGACTCCAGCTTATTGCAGCACTATTCCTCAGAGAGACAGAGAACTTTTACCCTAAATTTCAAAGTGCTTGTTCTGTTATCCTTCACAATACACGCTGAAATTAATATTTTTCAGGCTGTTCTGGAATGGCAGACAATATTTTCTTTCCTCTTGGCTTGAAGATCCCTGGTATTTTATTTGAATCATCCAACTGTGTCTTTGTCTGATCAACTAAGATAGCAATAAATAAGCTGGTCAAAGGAACTGCTCTAACATTTGGCTTCAACTGAAAGGATTCTCCATCTGAACTGTTCATGTACAGTATGTTTCCTGTTTATTTGGACAGCAAATGTCAAGACTAACATTATTGTTAAACACAAACTAAGCATTCAATCTACATTAAAAAAATCACTATACAGCTTTCATGTACTGTATGCAAAACCTTCAAATTTAAGGGAGAGGAAAACAAGAATAAATAATAATACATTATTTCCCTTCTTCCCGAGGGTCTTTGTCTACTTTAAAGAATATCAGGAATTGCCAGGTAGTGTCTGCACATCAATAGAGCAGCAATAATAGCCATACATTCCAGAAAATGTATGTTGCAAATGCTGGTTTCTTATAGTGTAGTTGGATTAGCACCTAATCCCTATAGTCACATTATTAGAAAGGCATCCTAAAATAACAACAGCCATTCATCCAACACTCAATTGAATGCCAAGGCAAAACAGGTGCTATTTAATGTGGGAAATGCCACTCTGCCTGACTCAAAAAAAATTCAAGTGCTTAGAGTCTCGTCAGGCTGGCTGGTGGTGTAAGCAGTTGGTAATAAGGGCACCAGGAACTTTGTTAGGCAAACAGGTTTTTTTATTTAGACAATATTACAGCACACAGTCTTCATCCCTGGATGCTCAGGTAGCTTCTCAGGGAGGCACACATGGCTGTCACCTTTACATGCCATTGATTTATGGATAAGATGCAATCCATTGCTTCAGCATGAGGCTTTTCCAGACACATTCCAGGACTCTGTGCAGGGATGTATCGTCTATCAAGGATCCCATATACCTTTCATCCTGTACAACTCCCTACTAGTCCATACTATGGCAGCCTGGTATGCTAAGTACAGAGCTGTGTTTGGGCAACTTCAGGTGTTACACACTCCTGGGTCCCTGATGTAGGGATCCCTTGCAATGTGTGCCATGCACACACCCTTTTAGAAAATATAGAATACTTCTGACCCTATATTATTATAGTGGCCGGTCCTAGGTAATGGACACTTTCCTGACTTAAAAAAAATAAAAGGTGACCATAATCTACATATAAAGTTACACACTTAAAGGCATACATGTAACAGGGTATACCTCCTGGCCTCTGGGGGCGCTTATGAAGCTCCTCAGCCTTACTCTGAGGGGACAGTGACAGCCATGTTGGAGGAGGCAGACTGACAGACTAGTTATATCTGGACTGTGTCCCAGGATACAGGAGCACGCGGACACACAGGCTGTCCTGGGAGCCAGTTAGGTATAAAAGGACTAGGACTATATTTTACCCCTTGGCCCAAGCTAGGCCCCAAACATTGTAGTGTGTGGATGGCAGGGTGGCTCATAGTTAGGGACCATACCCAAGTAATGAGAGTCCGGTGATGACGCAGAGCGGGATAAACGCCACTGATTACCTCCACGCCCTTCACAGACCATGTGTGTGGCTGCCGATGGTAAGGAGTGATGTGAGTTTTGTTGGAGGTCCGCATCGTGGGACACTGCATCTGCCTCCATAAAGGGAGTGTGGCCAATGTTTCCCAAGCTTCAGAGGGAAGGTACCCAAATATGCACCAACACAACAAAGGGAGGGTAGCAACATTAAATAAGCTACAGTTAACAAGGGCCTTCCTTTAAAATTAAGCTTCTAACTCTCTATTAACCATGTTAGAGACCAAAAAAGTGATCCCATTAGGGGTAACATGTGTGTTGAGCACATTTAAATAAATTGGCAATAAACATGACCCCGCTCCACCTATTGTATCATTATGTTAATGACCCCTATGCTGTCGCCTATTTCTGCCAACTCTATAGGTGGGCCTTATTTTTACAAGCCCCAAATCAGCCATTTGCACCCATTTGAGTTTGTCCTATGAATCCACTGCCATTACCCAACTGTAAAATAGGTCCCAAGAAGTGACCCCCTTGCTTTGTGAATATCGTCCAAAAAATATTTTAATTAATCACACCTTCTTTTTGGTCATGTTGTTGTGGTTGCACACTAATTTTCACTGTATTACTTAGTGGCACATGTTCTTATATCTCTATGTTTAGGGTTGTACAATGGGGGAACAGTAAAAAGAGAAATTAACATAAACTAATACAACAGGGAATGAGGCCCCTGCTTAGATAGTTTACAATCTAAGAGAGAATAGGGGGCCCAGTTGAAACAAGCAGTACAATATAAGTGACTGCTCATTCTGAGACTGAATATGCCTCAGAAGTGTGGGAAGTGTGGGTGTAAGGGGGGTTTCAGATAGGCTTCCTTAAAAGCTGAATTTTAGGTTAGCTTTTAAAATTATGAAATCTGGGGGAAGAGTATGATGGTACATGGGGGAATTCCAGAGATATAGTAGGGTGCAGTACAGGAGAAGTCTTGTAGGCAGGAGAGAGAGAAGGTCATAAGAGAGGAGGAGAGGTATAGGTCACGAGAAGAAAATAAAGTCTATTTAGTGCAGTATATGGATACAGGGGCACAAATGTCAGTAGGGGTGCATGTTGATGGCTTTATATGTCAGCTTCAGATTTAAAAATATAATTCTACGATATGGTAAGACAGTGTAGGGATTTGAATTGTGGGACAGCAGATGAATAGTGGTCAATAAGGTAGATGAGTCTGGCAGCAGAATGTTTGGATGGATTAGAGTGGAGAAAGTCAGATGATGGAAATGAAACTAGTAGGAGGCTGAAGTAGTAAAGAAGAGGCATGATGAGTGAATTCAAATGTTTGTTGCGTCTTGAGTGAAAAAAGGGTGTATCCTAAAATATTTTGCAGGTGGAGACCGCATGATCTAGTGAGGGACTGTTCGTGAGGATTGAAGGAGAGGGGGCTCAGAGATGACACATAGGCACTAGGCTTGGGTTACTGTCAAGATTATGGAGTTTTTGAGTTTGTTTATACAGGTGATATTGGAATGGGGAGAAATTACAAATTTTGTTTTGGATATGTTAAGGTTTAGGAAGCAGGTTATAGTATTCCACGCAAAAGACAATGCTGGAAGCGCCACGGCCAGAGTGGAAGAGATCGGACAGTATTGTCAGGTAGTCCCTCCCTGCATCCGCAGAGGAAGTCTCCGCCACTCGTTCAAGCTTACGGATCAGTTGGACCTGACTCCGCACCTTCGCCGGGGATAAAGCTGATATAGGCTGGTCACAGGCCGACAGCCACGGTTGCAGGTAGTCTACATCGCACCGTAGGCAACGAGCGTCGTCTCCTATCTCGCCTCCCGGGCAACCGCAAATCAGGCACACATAGTGCAGGAATTTCTCCTCTCTGTCCCACATCATTAGAATGCTTCAAGCAGCGCATATCGCTGTAACGGAAGCTTACCCATAGTAGTAGAACCAGAGATAACTCCGTGATAAACCTTCCGACACTGAGCAAACACTTGTGTCTGGGCTTTAGCGGCTTCGCATCCGGTCACACCCCATACTGAGCCGTTGGCTTCTCAACTCCTCCCTCTGGTGAAATCAGGAGTCCCCATCGGAAAAGAGGGCCACGGCTATGGACTTTTGGGCCAATCCCAGATATTTTGCAACAGTGAGCTTGCATCTTGCAACTCACCACGCGGTTCCTCTGTTGTTTGGCGAGAATCGCCATCAGATTCCAGAATCCTCCTCAGAGACCCTGAACTCTCCTCCTTTAGTTCCTGGGACGAGCTCCATATTGGGGGGCTGTTTTTCAAGCACCCACACTGGCTGGCATTCTTCACAGACAATCCCTTCCCAACTGTAAGCGGACAGTCCCAATGTGGGGGGGCTATCTTTCGTGCCAGGTCCCCATTTGAGCACCCTATCCCACTCGTGGGTCTAGCTCATAGAACTGCAGTGTGTGCTCCAATACTATCGTGGGGGTGCTATTTTTCAAGTTATATCGCCCTGGGGCAAGTGCTGCATCATGTCCTCGGCTGATACAGTGGTGTTCAGGCACTTCTCAACCCTGGATTGTAGCGACATAAAGTCACCCAACAGAGGGTCGAAAGTAGGATGCAATCATTCAAGACCCGATAGGCATACTCACTGTGGCACCTGGCACGATACGGTGTGGTTCAGACACCTCTCCACCTTTGGAAGTGGAATAGACTCAGCCCTAATACAGTGTGGATCAAACACCTCTCAAACTCTGCATAATGTCCCGAACAAGGTAAAACAATGGCCTTGATACAGTGCTTGTCAGGTACCTCTCATGTGAAGTTGTGTCGTGAGCGGGTACCATCCAGGGATACCCTGCTAGCAACCGACTGGGAATGCTTTGGCCTGGATACGGTGAGTGCCCCCATTCACTTCTCCTTCAGCAAGTTTCCCAGACATACTTTGCCACCCCTGTTTCTCATCTCAGTAGGCCTCCAAATGTAAAACCTGTTCCCCCCTGCCACAGAAGATCTGGCCACTACATGGGTATTGTCCCCGTTACTGTAGCTCACCTGCTGGTTCAGGAGGTCTGAGTGGCTCCACAGTTGTAATTTGGGAGCAGCAACAGGGCAGGCTTTCTCCATCTCTTTACTGTGCAGCGCCTCCATCCCATGAGGATGCTGCTGGATGCAGGATGGTCCCAACAGGAAATACTCCTCTCCAATAACCACACACCATAGTTGGTCCAACGGCAGCTTTATTGTACAACAGCATGATCGTCCCCCAGCCCTGGAGAAGACCCCAGGGGCTTGAGGCCCTCAGAGCCCTCCCAATTTCCTTGACGCTTTTGTTGGGAAAAGGGTATCAAACTGTCCCATAATCAACAACCTCAATTTTGTGGACTGTCAGCTTTTATACACGGGGGGAAGGGCCTGTAACCCCGCCCCATAACACTGCAGGTCTAGGTACTAACAGGCAGCACACCATATACATGTGACCCAGGCCGAACCCTCCCCAGATATTACATTCTAACTGCCGGTTTAGGCCTGCCCCTGGATAAGCAATATAGTATCAATTTATAAAGTGGTTCCCAGCACTGAATAAGAAAAACCAGACAAATGCGTCAATGTTGAAATAGTAACGATATATTAAAGGAAATTATACATATCCAGAGCCAACCCTAATAAAGGCTTGGAGGTTATTTACATGGAGCCTAATAAGTGAAAATTAGTGAATAATCAAGAGGGAGAGGGGGGAGGTGGAGGGAATACAAAGGGAACAATACAGAGTGTAAAAATGAAAGGGAGGAGGGGGAAAAAAAACAACGTATAACACACGTTAATGTCAAGGTAATGAAATATAGGGGGGCAACATTTCTTGGACTACAGCACCCCTTCTTCAGACCCGTTCCTACGGACTGGAATAGTCTGTGGTACTTTCCTAATTAATATACATCCACCCAAAACACCTCTCAAAGTATATAACAAAGGCTTTTAAACAAGCCTATGCCAGCTGCACCCTAGTGCTAATTAGTCAAAATAGCATAATTGTCAGAAGAATACAGAGATACCTGAGATTAAACCTTAATAAGCTGACCCTAGTACTATATTTGATTAAGAGAATAACTCTCTTCAAATGGAGCAACAACCTGCACATATAGATACTACCTTTTTCAATTAATGATTAAATATTGCAAAGGGTCTATATAAACTGATCTGACCCCCCCAACACCATTGTATGAGCCTGAGGAAGCCGTTTACACGGCGAAACGCGTTGCTCGATTCTTCACCTGTTTGTGTCCCACGGAGGCTTCCGTAGCCAGTTCCTACAGTTGCAACTGCAGCCGAGCAGTTCAGTGCCATCTCTCTGCACTCCGGACGCGGAGACGGAGCATCTTGCGGCGGGAGTTGGACACTAGGCTACGTTGGAAAGCCAAGGGGTTTTTATTGTATTAAAATTGCTTGACTTCAAGCAACAGAGGAGAGATTTCCTGTTGAAGTCTTACTTATGAGCAATTTTTCCGGGTCCTGTCTGCAATTACCCTGGATGGGTTAACCTAACCCCACAGATACCAACCCCACACCTTTACTCACACTGGGCTGTGTGAGTATTATATTAAACATATATTTCAGTGATCCCCTCACACCTTCTTTTGGACGGGCTAGGACTTATCCCAAAGATACGTTTGATTGTCTGTGCTTACACATGGCCGTGTAAGTTTATCATTATTATTGGTTTTTGCCCCTCTTTCACACTAATGAGAGTTTTTATAACTCTGGTTTCAGCTGTTTACATTATACACGTCTTTTAATTGCACAATTTTAATCCCTCGCTCCCCCTATTTTGTCTGTTTTCCACATATAGATACTACACAGAAAATCCTAGAGTGAACTGCAATAAATCTGTGTGAAAAGCAAATTAGCAAGGCAATATATATTTAAAACCAGAGACAGAACATAAAACACAGACAAAGCTCAGTTTTAGCACATCTAGTGAAACTCATACACGGTACAGTGCCTAAATATATATGTATAAATATCTATTAAGTAAAATGGTCTTTTAGTTTGACATTTTTGGCCAAAATTGTTGTAAGCCCCTGAGCCAACTTCACGGCAGACCAAAATTCAGGGGTCCCTAACGCTAATATAAATTCTTAATAACCTGTGTAATAACAGGAAGAATGATTTATAGTAAATCTGTCAATATTAGTTGCAAAGTTCTAAGTCTGATTGAAGCCTTTATTAACCTGTACATTACCAGGAAAAGCACTCTGTATTAGAGTTGTCACAACCATCCAGCAAGCAAACAAGTTCCCCTGTGTGGAAGATGCTATAGAGTGAGCCCTTAACCATTTAAATGTGGGAGGGGGTGAGCTTAAATTAAGTAGGAGGTTGCCAACCTCCAATCAGCCAGGACTAGCTGAAACACAATTGTGAAATATACTGGACACCTAACAAGCTCCTATTGAACCCCCAAAATAACCACAACATATATATATATAAGCATATGAGTGTCACAGAGGAGTGCTACTGAGCATGGCAATATATATTTAAAACCAGAGACAGAACATAAAACACAGACAAAGCTCAGTTTTAGCACATCTAGTGAAACTCATACACGGTACAGTGCCTAAATATATATGTATAAATATCTATTAAGTAAAATGGTCTTTTAGTTTGACATTTTTGGCCAAAATTGTTGTAAACCCCTGAGCCAACTTCACGGCAGACCACAATTCAGGGGTCCCCTATTCTTAATAACCTGTGTAATAACAGGAAGAATGATTTATAGTAAATCTGTCAATATTACACAGGTTATTAAGAATTTATATTAGCGTTAGGGACCCATGAACTGTGGTCTGCCGTGAAGTTGGCTCAGGGGCTTACAACAATTTTGGCCAAAAATGTCAAACTAAAAGACCATTTTACTTAATAGATATTTATACATATATATTTAGGCACTGTACCGTGTATGAGTTTCACTAGATGTGCTAAAACTGAGCTTTGTCTGTATTTTATGTTCTGTCTCTGGTTTTAAATATATATTGCCATGCTCAGTAGCACTCCTCTGTGACACTCATATGCTTATATATATGTTGTGGTTATTTTGGGGGTTCAATAGGAGCTTGTTAGGTGTCCAGTATATTTCACAATTGTGTTTCAGCTAGTCCTGGCTGATTGGAGGTTGGCAACCTCCTTCTTAATTTAAGCTCACCCCCTCCCACATTTAAATGGTTAAGGGCTCACTCCATCGCATCTTCCACACAGGGGAACTTGTTTGCTTGCTGGATGGTTGTGACAACTCTAATACAGAGTGCTTTTCCTGGTAATGTACAGGTTAATAAAGGCTTCAATCAGACTTAGAACTTTGCAACTGACAGATTTACTATAAATCATTCTTCCTGTTATTACACAGGTTATTAAGAATTTATATTAGCGTTAGGGACCCCTGAATTGTGGTCTGCCGTGAAGTTGGCTCAGGGGCTTACAACAATTTTGGCCAAAAATGTCAAACTAAAAGACCATTTTACTTAATAGATATTTATACATATATATTTAGGCACTGTACCGTGTATGAGTTTCACTAGATGTGCTAAAACTGAGCTTTGTCTGTGTTTTATGTTCTGTCTCTGGTTTGAAAAGCAAATTAGTAATACGAATCCTTTCCAATGTGCTGCTTGTCAATAGTTTCCTGCACTCTTTGCGAGGGTCTCCACATGTGTGAGCAGGGAATGTAGCCAGTTTTTAAATGCCGTAGCTGATTGTAGAGAGAAGAGGAGGGAAGCCTGTTATCCAATGACCACGCAGAGTTGTGTGGAGCAGACGGAATCCATGACGTCACCGAAGTAATCTGGGATGCCCGGATGTAGAGTCGACAGCCTTCCCTGACGATCGGGGAAACAGTAACCTCCCAGCCTGAGTGGTGACCGCCCACATTCTGAGTATGTCAGTGATGTCATTGTGCTTGAGGGACATGAGCCTGCATATATAACCTACTGATGTAAGATACACATGTTAGTTAAAAAAGATGCCAAAAAGGCAAACAATAATAAAGGACACACAGATGCAGCGGCCATTATTTTAAGAAATCACGGCGCCATTTTCGTGTGCGCTGCTGTACTCCACATGGCATGAACGCAGCCAATCGCCCCAGGCACACGTGTTTATCACGGTTGCTTTTTTTAAATTTCATGGATTGTGTGCAATTAAATGCAATGAAATGAATTAATTGTAATTGAATGGCTACTGTGTCAATTTCAGGTGTGTAAAAGCCAGAACACTAAAATGCCATTTTCTGCACTCGCCTGCACTCGCGTCTTAAGGCGGTACGGTTGGAAGTAATCCAGCGCAAGGACATGGGTATTCCGAGGTATACACCGTGTGATTTGTTAAAATAATAGCCGCTGCATCTGTATGCTGTTGTCAGGGTCGCCTAGACCTCCTGCCTAGACATAGCTTCTTTGTCCATCGGGTGTGCTGCTGCCTTCTGTTTGCTCTGGGTTCCTCTGTCTGCCTGTCTGTCTTCTTGTTGCTCCTGTCTCTGTCCTTTATAGCTCTGCTTCCTGTCTGTTTCCTTTGCCTTTGCTTGAAGTCAGACTCCTAATGCACATGCCTCTGATTCCTGATCTGTTTCTGTACCTATACCTGTATTATAGAAGTCTGTTCACAGTAAAAGCCCTTGCTGGTAATCTGGCTTGTCCCTGTTTGTTCCTGTTCTCAGTCCCTGCCCCCAGACCTGTCCTTGCTCCCCTGTCCTGTTCCAGTCTCCTCGTTGCCGACCTCTGCTTGTTACCTGACTTCGCTACCTGCCGCCTGCCTCAAACCTCTGCTTGTTTCCTGACTTCGCTACCTGCCGCCTGCCTCGGACCTCTGCTATTACCTGACTTCGCTACCTGCCGCCTGCCTCGGACCCCTGCTTGTGACCCCTACTACGCTCGTGCTGTTCCGGCCACCGAGATGCTACCCGCCAAAGGAGTCTCCCATGACAGAAAGCAAAGGCCACTTCTGGACCTCGCTGGAACAGATTCTTCTTCTGCCTGCACCCTTTCCTGCCTGCTGCAGCAGACCACATCCGCATGGTTGAAGATAAATACTTTCGTTTCATTTTTGGAAATCCCAGTTGGGAAGGTTTTTTTTTTTGCTGCTAAGTGTTCTGCAAGAATTATTGCGTTCATAACGAAAAAAACATTTTTGCTGAGACTAGAACTGTTGCTGCAGAGACTAGTGCACCTTTCTTTGAGATGTTTCTTTTGTGCAGTGCCTGGGTTAACCCTTGCAGTACCTGTTGCCAACTTTTTAGACTCTGACTTTTCATTCCCTGGACAAGGCTCGTCTCTGCATCCCTGGTTGGACCACTGCTGTTCACAGGGTTCCCATTTCAAAAGACAAGAGTGCTTTCATTATTTTGTTACTGCATGCTGTGATTTTTTCTTGCAATATGTAGTTCTTCCTATGATTGGTTCTAAGGTTTCAGGTTTACCTGCAAGTTCCCCTAAAGTTTGTTTCTCTGTAACCTGTGATATCCCTACGCCTGATATCAAAAGTTTCAGATTTAACTGCAAGGTTCTCTGTTTGATATTCCTATGTCCGATGTCAAAAGTTTCAGATCTAACTGCAAGTTTTCTCTGTAGTAGTTTCCTACTGTCTATGATATTTCTATGCCTGATATCTAAAGTTTCAGATTTAACTGCAAGGATCTGTATGATATCCCTACGCCTGATTTCTAAAGTTTCAGATATAACTACAGGTTTCTCTGTCTATGTTTTTTCCTTGCATTTATAAATCTCCGTGACTGATGCTAAAGTCTCAAAAGATCAGCTCTCCTATCTTGTGTCTCTCTGTGTCTAATATTCCTGTTGTTCATTTTAATGCTTCTGCTTTAAAGACACATTTTCTGCATTACTGGTTTCTTGGGAAGTTTGGTTTCCCTACAGTATGTCTGAAGTTATGGCTCCCACTCTGAAAACAGTCTTTAGCAGTAAATGTGAACACAGTACCACTGATTCTTCAGAACTTATCAAAGCAAGGAAGAAGAAGAAAAAGAAGGGAGGCATTACTGTGGAAGTTGCAGAAGAAATTAAGAATGAAAATTTAACCTCAGAGTCTGCATTTGATGAAAGAGATATGCTGCAGCTTAAGGCAACTCACACACGTATCCCAAGAATAGTGGAAGAAAAGAAAGATGCCCTAACTCAGACGCTTCAAGCTGCACAGAAAACGATTGATTGTCTTTATGGACGTTTAGATAAGGAGCAAGAAGCCAAGGCTGCACTACAAATCTGTCTATCTTCAGCAATTGCTAAGTGTGTTCTCCAGGAGAAAGAAAGAGAGCAGTTGGAGAGGGACAGAGTAATCCTGTCAAGTAAGCTGGAGAAGGCCCATGCTGATAATGCCCAGTACCAGAGTTTCATGGCTTAAGTTGGCGCAAAACTGGAAGCCTCCGAGGAGAAAAATTGCCAATTCAACACAGAACTACATTCTTTGAGAGAGATCTTCGAAGGGTTAAATAGCAGTTTTGAAATGGTAACCCAGGAGTGCAAGAATCTCTATGTCCAAGTCAGTGAAGGAGATAAGAAACTCCATGAATTAGGAGAGGAGAAGAAACAGTTGGCCCAGGAAAAGTTAGACATGCAGACAGCACTGCAGAATGCAGAGAAAATGCTGCAAGAAGAACGTGTCTCCCTGGAGCGGCGCACACAAGCAGAAAATATGCTGCAGAGTCAGCTGCAAGAACTGCGTTCACATCTGCAGGACACGAAGGAGAAATGGGTGAATGCTGAAGAAAATCAGCGAGTTCTGCAGGAAGAAAGTTTCCAGACTGCCTACAAGATAAAGATACTGCAAGAGTATTTGAGTACCCAGTGTGTCCCCAAAGAACAGCATGAGGAGCTGAAGGCCACACTGAGCATAACCAGAGCCTCGCTGGAGGAGGAGCTTAGAGCCCAGGTAACCCTATATGAGAGGGAACACAAGGCGGTCCAGAAACTAAAACAAGAGTTGGAGGAGCAGAGATACTGCTCCATCTCTAACAGTCAGTACACCCAGGAGAAAGAGACCTGGAAAAGGCAGGCAGCTGAGACCTTGGCAAAGGAATTGTCAGAGCTCCAAGACGTAATGAGGGATGCATGGAAGCAAGCTCAAAATGATCACAGTGAAGAGATGAAAGCCCTGAGTGGAAAATTGCAAAATGCACTCAACCAGGGGTCTCTCGCTGAGGAGTGGAAATTGCAGCAACGCCTAAAGATGGAAGAGCTAAAGCTAGCAGCTGAACACACATCTCGACAACTCACAGCGCTGCAGGTGCAGATCACTGAGCTCAAGACACAGCTTGCCAAAAAGGAGGAGAGAGAGAAGGTGTCCGTCTGTCAAGTGGCTGGCCTGACACTGCACTATGAGGTCAAAATGGCTGATGCCTGCAAATTATTGAACCACACAGCCCATGATAAGGTCCGGCTGCAGCTGGAGCTGGACAAGGCCTGGGAGACGTACCGGCAGCTGCAGATCAGAAATGAAGAAGATGAAACATATTTAAGCCTTGTTCCAAGTCAGCTAGGAGAGATGGAGTCGCGACTCAACTCCAAAGAAGCTGAACTGACAACTGCTTTGAGTGGGAAAAGAAGTGCAGAAGGACAGTTTCAAGAGCTGAAAACTCAAATAGCTGGTCTTTCATTGGTTGATGCCATGAAACGGCAGTCGCAAGAGGAAACCATGGAGAGCCAACTCTGTGTCCCCACTGACTCATGTGGAAAGACTGCACCCGCACACGTTCCTGATGTCTCTGCCCCTGCTTTTGGGTTGAACGCACCCATTCGGAGGTTCCTTGCAGCACCCAATGTACCTGTGGAGTACCCTCTGCCCACTGACAAACCACCAGAGGTGGGTCACCTTGTGTCACCTTTTCATCAAGGCCTCCGGGAAGAGCCTGGAGGATCATCCGGAGAACGCTCTTGAGAGGGGGGGAGTAATGTCAGGGTCGCATACACTGGCGACACACTTTATTCGAGCTCGGCTAGTCCCACGAATTCGGGTATACCCGGGTGTATTGAGGTTTGTGACTGTTTTCTGCCCGAGTGCATTGAGGTATTTTCCAGGCAGGGATTGAAGCATTTTATTCCCGCTGGCTGCAATACTGCACAGTATATATATATATATATACTGCATTACAATTCATGAATTTATGCCATCTGGTAGACACGCGAAGCATTGCAGCCTATTAAATCCTAATCATTATCATTTAACAGATCAGCCGCCCGTCAGCCAGGCATGAACCCAGGCTGGGAAGGCAAACACAACGGGGCTTGTCAGAGGTGAGGAGCGGCGCATTCCAGGTATCTGCCAGGTACATACTGGGTATTTGCTCGAATAAAGTGTGTCGGTGCAGTAGACCTCCTGCCTAGCCATAGCTTCTTTGTCCACCGGGTGTGCTGCTGCCTTCTGTTTGCTCTGGGTTCCTCTGTCTGCCTGTCTGTCTTCTTGTTGCTCCTGTCTCTGTCCTTTATAGCTCTGCTTCCTGTCTTTTTCCTTTGCCTTTGCTTGAAGTCAGAATCCTAATGCACATGCCTCTGATTCCTGATCTGTTTCTGTACCTGTACCTGTATTATAGAAGTCTGTTCACAGTAAAAGCCCTTGCTGGTAATCTGGCTTGTCCCTGTTTGTTCCTGTTCTCAGTCCCTGCCCCCAGACCTGTCCTTGCTCCCCTGTCCTGTTCCTGTCTCCTCGTTGCCGACCTCTGCTTGTTTCCTGACTTCGCTACCTGCCGCCTGCCTCAGACCTCTGCTTGTACCTGACATCGCTACCTGCCGCCTGCCTTGGACCCCTGCTTGTGACCCCTACTACACTTGTGCTGTTCCGGCCACCGAGATCCTACCCGCCACAAGAGTCTCCCGTGACAGCTGTATTGCAAAAATAGAATTCTGAATGCTTAACATGAACAGCTCTATGTTGTCTCACATGAGGCAACCCTGTTTAGTAACGAAGATCCACCATTCTATATGAGTAATAAACTGCAAGAAAAAAGTATGTGTTTGTAAAACCTGAAGGTTCCAGCATCCTGTGCATAAGTCAAAATGGAGTAATACCTAAAAGATCAATGCAGATTTAGTGAGACCAAACAGTCTGGACATGTATTTAGTCTGTGTGCAATATACCTGTACACACACAATAACAGCGTGTCGCTGTGCTATGCAGTTAAAGGGATATAGATGCAATAATGCCCTGTCCACCACCCAAATGCAATGGTACCTGAATCTAATTAAAGTTGTGGAAAATGCCAGAGGCTGTGGGATAGAGGTGGGCAGTGACCAACAACATCAAAGAAGCATCCCTGGCGTATAGCAGATTGCAACTGTAGAATAACTTGATTAGTGATACGACCACGGACACATCCCTCATGAGTTCAAGGGCAATCATACTGCCATAGATATGTATGCTCTATAGAGGAGGATAAGAGATTAATTAGATACAGGGCACACAATAAAAAAGCACAACTGATGAGGATAAGGAGTAACCTAGGATATCCCGCTTAGAAACACCCCAAGTATAATTCTTTGTTGATCCCATCCGGGGCTAGTGTGCCTAATAGCCTGATCAATTTACTTTCTTTCTGTTGCAACAATCTCTTTATGCTGCCACCTCTGCGACTCCGTTCAACACCATCAATTATTTGATAACGGAGTTGGCTGATATTATGCCCAGCTTGTGTGAAGTGGTGTGCTACCGGTACCTCCACATCACTCCTCCAAATTGAAGCTTTGTGCTGTCTAATCCTATCCTTGACGTGCTGTGGGGTCTCCTCCAAAACCACAAGGACATTTAAACAATTAAATGACATTCTAAGATAAGCATTAACCAGTTTTTGGGTGATGGAAAAGGTTCCCCTCCTGCATGCTATTGCATTGACTGCAGCTGCAGCAATGGATTGACCCAAGTTTGGGGGTACCTAAAAAGCTCTGTGTCTTCCCCTTACCTCCTAAATCTGCTCTTACGAAGGGATCCCTGATATTTCTACCCCTTTTATATGTACCCATCCAGGCTGCAAGCAACTGCAGGCTAGGCACTGCACAGGAGTTTAACCCCAACAGAAGACAGGGGTGCCCAATGCTACATCAAATTGACAAAACATATATGGTAATGAGTATAAAGTTTAAATACTTGAATAATAATAGTAATTACTTGTTTTTTTAGTTAAACCCTTTGGCCAAAGTGTCATAAGCCTGCATACCAAACGTCAAGGTAAACCAAAAATGCAGGTCCTAACACTAAAACTGTGAACCCTTCCTGTTACAGTACCTCTGTAGGAGGGGAAGCAACTGCAGTGAGTATTGTCCATTCAGCAAATTGTCAGAACCTCCCAAGTTAAAAAGGTGGGGAGGGATGAGCTCTGGGGGGAGGTGCCACCAACCTCTATTTGACTTTATAATCATTACCATACAGAGGCGGCACATTTTATTTGAGTGCGGCTAGCTCCGCAAGCCTGGAGATGCCCCGGCATGCTAGCCGCACTCCCTCGGCGTGCCGCGCATCATCGGGTGCCTGCGCCCCCTGCACGCGCGTCCAGGGCTCCCCGAGGGAGCCCTGGTGTCCCGCGATGTGGGGGACGGCGGCAGGGGGTTCCGGGGGACCCGGCGGACCCGGCGAGCGGAGGGAGAAAGCCCCGATCGGAGGGCGCTCCTCCGCGTCTTCGGCGCGCGCCAGGCACATCCCGGCGCACGCCTGGTTACTGCTGCGGCCGAGACCGGGCAAATGCTCAAATAAACTCGGCCGCAGCAGTATTTGTTTTGTCAACTTGATTTAGCTTTGGGCACCCCTGTCTTCTGTGGTATACATTTGCCACGCTCAGTAGCACTCATTTTGTCATAAATATATATTCATGATGTGGTGGATGTAGGAGTTTGAGCTACCTGGGAATGTGTGTTAATCAGTTTCTGACTGGTAACAGTCAAATGGAGGTTGGTGGCACCTCCCCCCAGAGCTCGCCCCTCCCCACCTTTTTAACTTAGGAGGTACTGACAATTTGCTGAATGGACAATACTCACTGAAGTTGCTTCCCCTCATACAGAGGTAACAGGAAGGGTTCACAGTTTTAGTGTTAGGACCTGCATTTTTGGTTTACCTTGACGTTTGGAATGCAGGCTTACGAAGCTCTGGTCAAAGGGTTTAACTAAAAAAACAAGTAATTAATATTATTATTCAAGTATTTAAACTTTATACTCATTACCATATATGTTTTGTCAATTTGATGTAGCATTGGGCACCCATGTCTTCTGTTGTATACATTTGCCACGCTCAGTAGCACTCATTTTGGCATAAATATATATTCATGATGTGGTGGATGTAGGAGTTTGAGCTACCTAGGAGTTTAACCCCAACACTGCCTGTTCTAACCAGGACATAGTTTTGGGCCAGTAGAAGGTTATAGCAGGGGTACTTGGCCACACACACACACACACACACACACACACATATATATATATATACACAGTATATATATTATATCCATGGCTGGGCCAGCGATCTTTCTGCCTTCCTTGTCACGTAAGTTCTAATATGATTCAGACAGTGAAAGGCTATCCTACGGGGCTTTCCCCTCCTCCTGCAGCCTCTGTGAGTGGCAGAGGTGGAGATGACATGGGAGTCTTTGTCTGTCCAATAAGGATGCAGAGCCTGTGCCCTCCACTTTTGCACTATAGAGGAGGTGTCCTAAATTATAGAGAGGAAACCAACCCTCACAGGGTGGAGTTGAGTGAGTCCCTCTGCCTCCTTGAGGGATGAGGATGTAAGCCAAGTCACCTCTCGGCTGGGAGGAAGACATATGCTCAGTCCCTCATGGGCTGGGTACATTCCACTACTCTAGTGAGGCCTCATCATTACCAGCAGGCCTGTACTATCTAGGAGCCTGGAAGCTATCCTGTCAACTGATTGCAATCACAGTAAGAACATAAGCAGTGGCGGCATAATAAAGACCATCCCTTTTATATATCTGGCTTAGTCGCAATCTATTGGACAGATGTATGGGGATAAAAGACTGTCATGGTGGGGATTGCCTTCATTTCTACTGGAGCCCACTATGGCTGGAGGCGCTGGCACCAAGAAAGAGCATCATGAATCACCATGAAAACAAAAATGCTTGGCTTGTTTGAGCCATTCCCACTGACCAGCAGCACAAAACCTCACCCATTAAGGTTGTATTGTATATTTTATTCATAAGTCACTAATTCTATCACAGACCACATATGAGCGCAAGTCCTTTTTTTTGTTTTCACATGAATCACCATGAGCCTGTCCTGTTTCCCCATGTTATCGCAGAACTCTCAGCATCTCCTGAGCCAAACAGGTACCGAGTACCATACAGGACTAGCCAGGGTAAATCTCCCAGAGGGTGGGGGAAGCAGTGCTACTATATATATATATATATATATATATATATATATATATATATATATATATATATATATATATATATATATACATATATATATATACATATATATATATACATATATATATATATATATATATATATATATATATATATAGGAAACCAGGTGTCCCACCAAGGAGACAAAAAACAGCACTCAAGGTATATTGCAAAAGTGTATTTGAAAAAAAGCAGGCACATATAAATCCTGTATAGGACCTTCCTCAGGGGCGTGCTGGAGAACACTGCCCAAGGAAAACATATATACCCATCACCCACCTGTGTGCATAATCAAGAACCAGCTGATTGTAATTAAAAACGGGAGTACTGTAGGCGCATGGGAGCCCTGTCATCACTGTGCAGCAGCCCAGCCTCACCACTCCTCTGTTTACACTTAGCTATCAATGCCAGACACACCGCACATGTGCGCCTGCGGGTGGAGCCAGTAAGCACACCAGTCATTCTAAGGCATCCCCCGTTGCCATGGCAACGCACCTTTTTCTTTGGAGCCTTTGAAGTGCCTGCTGTTATCTTTGATGAGCATACAGTTGTATTTGCATATTTGCTTTCCTGTGGAGGGTTTTTGTCACTTTTTTTACTCACCATAACTTAACTCAGTATTATGGTATAGCCTATCCCATAGCCTCTTATGCATATCCAGTTAAAATCAACCCCACACTGATGAGACCCATCAAGGTCGAAACAGCTGTCTGTGGGTGGTTTTCTGGGTATGCACCGTAACCCTGGCTGTGCTCAAAGTTGTGACCATGCAGCAAGCTTAAGCCTATAGGGAACCATGTTAAAAATGGTTTTTGAGGCAAAAAGTGACACTGTGTGCTCATTTGCATGTCATTTCCCAGAATCCCTTGCTGCAGTGGAACTGCTGTATGCTGGGTGATTATGGAGAAAGGCGGGGTTGCAGACCTGCCTAAGACATGCAGATGAGCATACAGTTGTTTTTGCATATATATATATATATATATATATATATATATATATATATATACTGTATAGTTTTCAACCAGTGTTTTCTGCCTGTACTCACTCACACAAGTGTGGAGAGATGTATGCTGGGTATTAGTCAAAGAGATAGAAAGAAATGAGTAGGTTCATTAGCAAACAAAGGTCTGTGACATCATCCCATGGGTGAAAAAAATAAAATGGCAATGGGCCAGACATATCGCAAGAAGAAAATATCATTATAGAGTGACGATGATATTCAACTGGATTCCAAGGGCTAACAAAAGACCAAGATGGCAACCAAAAGTTAGATGGGAGGCTAAAATCAGAACAGTTGGTGCAGCAATGGAGAGAAGAAAGGCTGGAGAGGATGGAGTGAGGGAAATTGGGGATAGAGAGAGAGTGAGAAGCTCAGAGCCATGGCAATGTTCCTGCTCCCTCTGCACTAGAGGCCACTGCACTTTGGACCCACCATGGAGTTCCACAGATCCCCAGTCCGACCATGCAGATAATATACCATACATTTACTTGTAAAGAAACCCCCTTTGTGCTTTACACTATTGAAAGATTTACAGAAACAGACATTTACTGTAGATAAGATAGTATAATAGTATAGCACATAGTATAGTGACATAGTTAAAATGTATTTTTCCTATGGCACTTTGTGAAAATACTGGCTCAGTTCAAAAGGAGAAAATTATTACAAAATAATATCATATTTAAATTGTATTTCTTCTTTTTGAACAAAAGCCAAACTACAAATACATTTTTTTATGTTTCCCCATTTTTGTGTATTTCTTGCTTAGAAAAATACTATAGGTACTTGTGGGCAGAAACACTGTGACTGGCAGCCCCTCAGTATCTCATATGCATTTATTTAAAAATATGTAAATTCTCATTGTATATGGATACATACATATAAAAAGCCTAAAAACACAAAGTTGTTTTACCCCAATCATCACCTAGCTGCTCTGCTTCATCGCTTAAAACAGGATAAAGATATGTGCAATTATTACTTTTAGGGTGATTAAATCCAATTACATTGAAACGTTGTTTAATTTGTGTTCCTGTTATCTGAGTCTGCCCCTTTAAAGGTTGCTAACCTTGGGTGAAGGCTGATTCTTCTGACCAACACCAGCTTTGTGCCATGGAAGCAGTGGTATATTATTTCCAGATGTGACTTGAATCCATTGGATCTTCAAAAGTAGCAACACTGTGTGGTCTGGCATGAAAAGAATCCGGGTGTTTCAACATATTGAAGACTTCAAAAGCTACTTGATTACTCCCTTGAGTATTCAAAAAACAGCTTGAAGTTTTGAAATTGTAATAAGGAAACAAAACTGCAAGTTAAGTTTCATTAGAAAAAGATGAAAGGAAACTTCCATGTTTCAGGACAGAAATTTAAGAAAATTAAAAATATGATTCTCTATTTGACTGACAAGATTACTAATTGTTAAAAGAAACACAGAAGGCAAGAAACGATCTTCCAGTTATTAAGATATCAATCTACAAAGTTATAAAAATTTCCTTTAGTTTTTGCTTTATTTGAATATAGAATTTAATGCAGTTGAAATGTTTTTTTAGTAAGAGTAAAACAATGTTATTATAAATATGCAGTAAACGGTCAAATATTTATATTAAAAAAAAAATGGACTAAACTGTGTTACTTTAAACCTGTTTTCCATGGAGTCCTGGGATTTCATGGGAAGTTATAACATGGTATTGGACTCCAGGAACAGGCATAGAATTTGACTCTATAAAATCTTGGTCAAGTCACCCATCTATAATTGGTTAAAAGTAATTAGCCCTTTCTCACTCCTGTTTACAAGATTCACATGTACAGTATGTAACCCTTATTCCCCCCCCCAGACTCATCGGTGGTGTCTAGGGTGCGTGAGGGCAGATCACATGCGTCGTGGTGGTGCATACCTGTGAGGAACAGTGAGGGCCTGAGCTTCCCGCGATGGTATTGGGGAGACAGGACCAGGCTTCTGGGGTGGTAGCCTACATGCTTTCTTAGTGGTGCAGCGCCTCCATCTTCTATACTCCCAGGAATATGGGAGATGACCTGTATAGAAGAACCCCCTCGGTCCCAGGGTAATTGCTTCCAACTCACACACAGTCTTTGGTAAAAATAGGATTTGTCTCTTTATTGGCAGATCAGCGACTCCCAAATGTAGTGGCTTTCAACAGCCGCAACAACAACAGCAAAGCCTTGCTAATTACTCCGCTCTCCTCCCATACAGATCTTTCCTCCTCTCCTTCCCTCCAAGTATCTCCTCCGACAGGATGGTCTGGGCCGGGGCGTCACTACCCCGCAGCCCACCTCCGAGGTTTTCCTTGGGGTGGGGATTGGATTATCCCCATCACCTCAGGCAGGGGGTGGAGGGCATTGGTCCACCGGGTCTATACTGCTATCAGCTCTACTCAAAGTGGCTGAGTCTCTCCGCTTATCTCTCTGCTCCTGCACGACTGCGCAGGTGAGACCGCCTGTCTCCTCCAACTCCTCGGACAGACAGCTCAACCCGCACCAACCGAGAGCCACACAGAACTTCCAGAACTGTCACTTACAGGATTTGGCTGCTAAATTTAGAGTCAGCCCTACCCCTCATGATGTCAGCATGACCTCCCCTCTAACTCACGCCCGCAGCAGAGTCAGAGGCCTGCATCTACCACTCAGGACAGGGCTTGGAAGGGGGAAAACCCATGATTATTACTGGTGCCTGATCTTAACAGGACTTACCACATTAGAAGGAAGATAGGTATAGCCTGTGCTGTTTACAGGGGGCTACACTCTCCCTATGGTGGAATCCAATGGTCCCCACTTGGACCTAGTTTTAGCAGACCCATCCTGCGGCGAACCACCTGGGAAACATCACACATTAGACATTGTCATAATACATGGCATAATGAGGTAGTTCAGAACAAATACAACCGGGTACTCCCAACATGGAGAACCCTACAGATAATGCTTTGGATCAGGCTTTCTTACCCGCCGCCCATTATGATCTGTGATGGTCACAGCGAACGATTGAACCGGCCCATGCTCAGGACTGTATGTAACACCGTGCATGTAGATACATCTACCTATGCTACATATGCGTACTAATTCGCTAATCTTATCCTCATTGTGATACCCTCCCTTACCGAACTTGGTCCAGAGGTATTCCTGGACTGCCTCCCTAAGCCAACTGTCTCTGTTCTCTTCAATTTCTCTCATGATGGGTTCAGGCACATAGGGATACTCATACCCGTGGGACTGCCGGTATCTAGCGACTATGGCCCGGTCAGCTCGACTTAGTTTGGTGAGTTTGCGGTGCCCTGCCCTGCTTGGCAGTATCCAAAACACAGGCTCCTCTGGAGCTACTTCATCGTACAAGATACTGGGGCCTCGAGGTACAATACGTTTCTGTTCTATCTCCCGGAACCTATGATCTAACTCATCCTCCACCTCCTTCGGAGTGAAAGAACCAGCCGCCCACCAATGGTCTACTGCATCATTCTTAATTAATAAGAACCGTGTACGGTCCATCCCCTCGTGGTATCCGGTGAACAAAGGCACCCAACATTTGTCACGGTGCTCGTACTCTGCGGAATGGCTAGTGCGTTCTACATCAGACTCTACATGAGATGATACACCGGACGTACCCGCATCAGTAGATCGCGAGCAATCTCTCCTCCCCTTGGCATTATAATACGTAGTAGCTTTCATTTTGTGAACCACTTTGCTGGTAGGCCCAGCCTCTACTGGAGTGTGGGACCCACGGGCCCTCCCTGTAGCTGCGAGATAAAACGGCACAGGGTTAGGCACAGGCATAACACTTGAATACGGTATCTCCCCATCCGACCCCTCATCACTCAACTCCCAATCCCGCAAGTCCTTGGAGTATTTGGGGTATTTACATAACTTATCCCTTGTAGGTCCCGGTGGCACCACTCGTGATGGGGCAGGGGCAGTGGCCGGGGCAATTGAGCTAGGGGCTGGGGGAACGTCCATATCAGCGTCCAGCAAGCGGGTGATACCGCGCCCAAGGGACATTTTCTTAGATTCGCTCTCCGCCATTCTTCTGGCCTCTCGGGAGGGGCCTCGACTCTGTAAGGTAGCCAGGGCAATGGCTGAATCGGTGCTTCGTGAGGGAAACACTCCTCCAGGCCTTCTCTTTCTGGTGGAATCGGAAACAATGTCACCAGGGTCGCCCACAGAATCTCCACCCGCTCCGTGGTCACGCACCGGAAGTGCGTCGAGGACCGGCATGGGCGGTGGCGGAGCATCCAGTACACGGCCGAACAAGTAGGCCTCAAGCCTCTCTTTCTCGTCCGCCATGGTTGTGGTCTGCGCCTGGCGGGAGTAAGGGGGTGGTGGAGTCTCCTTACCGCTCCGCTGCTTTTTGAAATATCGAGCTCCTTTAGGATCGTCTCGGTCTCTGTCTCCGTCGCACTGGGAGTCACCACGGTGGTGGGACTCTTACGGGCCTCCGGCCACACCAGCGCTCGCCGTCGGATGGTCTCCGGACTCATCTTCTCCCTCTTGATGCGTTTGGGGTGGTTCGCCGGTAGGCGCATCGCCACCGATGTCACGCCAACCTCTTCCTCCGAGGAAATCAAGATCGGTTCCTCCGCTAGGGAGTCACCTGGTTCTTCTGCGATACAACCAGTGAGTATAAGTACAAAGTAGTCTCGCTCTGGTACCTCCACTGCGGTTGCGCTCTTCTCTGTCGCCAGCTCGCTAGGTTCGGTAGCGGGCTGGGCCTTAGTTCCTCCCGCTTGGGTGTAACAGGGAACCAGGGCAGTCTTGTCTTTGCCTTCCGCCACCTCTGTCAATGTTCCCGGAGAGGCACCCTGCGGGGTTCCGATCAAAGGCCACGGCTCGTTCGGCCAAAGGTAAAACGTGCCACATTGAGGGCATCGGGCCTTGGTGCTTGGTACCGCGCCCGGTATCCCGCAGTGCACGCACAAACACCGGAGGTATTCGTGCTCAGCTACCTCCACTACCAGTAGGCCTCCTGGTACTTGGTAAATGTAAGTATTCATCTCGGACATGGTTCGCTCAGGGTTGGAACAGCTCAGTGTTTCAGCTCCTTGCTCCTCGAATGCCAGACAAAAATGAAGCTCTTCGCTCTGGCTTCCGGTCCCTCCCTTCGCTGGGGAGGACTCTCCTGATTGGCTGTCTTTGTGCCCCCTCCCTCTGGTGGAATCCAGAGGCGGGGTCTTTTCTCCTTCGGTGTGACGTGGCCTCGCTTTCTGACCAGTCACAGCACAGGTGGGTGGGCTTTCGGCTTTCGCGCCGCTCCGCTCCTCTTGCAAGGAATCTGGGTTTGGCGCCAAATTATTACACATTTCCAGCCACATTTTCCTTATAGTCTCTGTGCACGAGGCACGTGCTTGCTCCAGGCTTGGCGGGAACCGCCATTTTAGATCACTTCTCTTGCTCCGCGGAGCACATGTAGGGATGGATGCCATCTTGAATGAGTCCTCCAAATGTCCATGTGCCCTATTCTCAATGTCTAACGGGTATCTCGTACCTAAATACTGACTGACCTCCAAATGTGTGCTCTGCATTCTGTTTCTCACTAAATTGAGGTGGCTTTTACCCCAGGCTCAGCGGAACTCCTCTCCTCCATGCACTGTATTCGGTGTCTACGTTGCAAGTGCTCTGTGGTGCATCTGTGTGGGTGATAGCTAGTGTACCTCTCTATCTAGGTACGGGCGTCTCCTACTTTTGGCCACTCATAGCGCGGGCTCTGGGCCATGGTCCCTGGACTAATTAACAGGCTGAGCCCCCCAGTTGCCTCACACTATCTGCCTCAAGGGACTCGGTAGCTATAACTATTCAGCCCTCCTACGCCACCTCCTAAGGGTGCCCAAGGCATATTGTGCGAGAGTCTACTCTCCCCTGACTACCCTCGGTATATGCAATTGCGCCCTTCCTTCTCCTCCACTTGCACGGAGAGTGCATCTCACTCTTCCCGTTCCGCCTCGCTATAAGCCTGACCTGTTCTGCCATATCTATCTCAGCAGAGCCTCCAAATGTAACCCTTATTTCCCCCCCCCCCGAGACTCATCGGTGGTGTCTAGGGTGCGTGAGGGCAGATCACATGCGTCGTGGTGGTGCATACCTGTGAGGAACAGGAGGGCCTGAGCTTCCCGCGATGGTATTGGGGAGACAGGACCAGGCTTCTGGGGTGGTAGCCTACATGCTTTCTTAGTGGTGCAGCGCCTCCATCTTCTATACTCCCAGGAATTTGGGAGAGGACCTGTAAAGAAGAACCCCCTCGGTCCCAGGGTAATTGCTTCCAACTCACACACAGTCTTTGGTAAAAATAGGATTTGTCTCTTTATTGGCAGATCAGCGACTCCCAAATGTAAAGGCTTTCAGCAGCCGCAACAACAACAGCAAAGCCTTGCTAATTACTCCGCTCTCCTCCCATACAGATCTTTCCTCCTCTCCTTCCCTCCAAGTATCTCCTCCGACAGGATGGTCTGGGCCGGGGCGTGACTACCCCGCAGCCCACCTCCGAGGTTATTCTCGGGGTGGGGATTGGATTCTCCCCATCACCCCAGGCAGGGGGTGAAGGGCATTGGTCCACCGGGTCTATACTGCTATCAGCTCTACTCAAAGTGGCTGAGTCTCTCCGCTTCTCTCTCTGCTCCTGCACGACTGCGCAGGTGAGACCGCCTGTCTCCTCCAACTCCTCGGACAGACAGTTCAATCCGCACCAACCGAGAACCACACAGAACTTCCAGAACTGTCACTTACAGGAGTTGGCTGCTAAATATAGAGTCAGCCCCACCCCTCATGATGTCAGCAGAACCTCACCTCTAACTCACACCCGCAGCAGAGTCAGAGGCCTGCATCTACCACTCAGGACAGGGCTTGGAAGGGGGGAAACCCATGATTATTACTGGTGCCTGATCTTAACAGGACTTACCACAGTAGAAGGAAGATAGGTATAGCCTGTGCTGTTTGCAGGGGGCTACAAGTAGATCAGAGAAGTAGAAAAGTAGTGTAAAAAATTAAGGTGAGTCTGACGAGCAAACTGAAACTGTGTATGTGTGCAGTGCATGAAACTTCTTTGCGTTTTGTCACTAAAATTGTATTTTGATTGTTATGATTTTAATTGAATTAAAGACTTTTGAGAGTATAATGTTTTTTTCAGCAGAAATTTCCATAGTATCCGTTTGAACACATGATACAATTGACTTATGATAACTAAAGTAAGATACATATATTTTGGATTGTAAAGTATCTAAATGCCGTTACTCTCAAAAGTGTTTAATTTAATCAAAATCATAAAAATCAAAACACAATTTCAGTGACAAACGCAAAGACGTTTAACTTAGAACGTGCGTGCTCGGCACACACTTTTTATTTTTTATAATCATTACCGTTACTATATTATATTAATCTATATACAATTCATGTGTTATATGTTTATACACCTTGCATCTTTTGCACTTCTCCATTTTTTATTATTAATTGTAGATTTGAAAAAGTTTTGCTATTTGTACTTCTATATTTGCGCTGGCGGCCTCTGTGCATGTGCCAACGATCCCAGGCACTACTTCGCACGCGTGGATGGCAACGGGTACTACTGCGCATGCATGGACAGCGCCGGGCACTACTGCGCATGCGCACACTGCAACGGCTGTTTCTGCGCATCTGTGGCCAGCTCCAGCAAATGACATACCTTCCGTTACACATTTTTGTTCCCAATGAAGGAGATTTTGTCCTACTGTATGAGAATTTATTAGGTGCCAGCAAAGAAGTTTCACTTCAAAAATGACACAATGCAGAATGCTTCTGATGTACTGGATAATTGAAAGATTTGATAGCTTTGTACTTTAGTTCCATATATTATTGTCATTATATAAATAGATATCTCAGTCCTGTATTTTGTTACACACTTGACATACTGTAATTTACAGTAGTAGCAGAAAAGAGAGGTACGTGAGAATTGTGCCAGGTAGTGTTAGGACATGCAGATTGGTCATGCCGTGAAGTGGCTACAGGTTTATAACCCTTTGCTCAAAGGGTTTAACTAAATGACCCTTTTTCAAGAGCAGGTAAGCACTGAGGTATTGCACTACATGTTGTTTCATTTTGTATGATGCGCTGGCCTTTCGGTTTTTGTTAATTTACAGTAGTGTATGCCCAAGAAAATAATGTAAACGGATGCAGTACTGCATTTTAATTAAAATTAGAGAGGTGTGAATGATGCACAAAGATTCGCAAACTTGGCAAAACATTCACTCAAAAAAATGTGCAGTCACGTGGTCCTGATATACAGGTCACATTTGTCATGTGACTTAATTTTTTACTTTAACAATAATAAATATATGTTGAAAATATTGAAATATTGCAATTTTGACAAAATTGTGCTCATTTTCAGTAAAAAAAATATGTGAGAACAAAAACTAAAACAGATGGCACATCTCTAATTATAGTACAAATATAAAAATATAATATAGTAAAATGTATTTATTTATTTATAAAATATTTTACCAGGAAGTAATACATTGAGAGTTACCTCTCGTTTTCAAGTATGTCCTGGGCACAGAGTTAAGACAAATAATACATGGTTACAAATAGTTACATAAATGAACAGGGTATACATTATATACAAGACATTGGATGCACAGTTAAAGAAAATATATGTTATGGGCAAATGAAACAGTTACAGACCAGATTAAAATGTGAGACAGCCTTAGATTTGAAAGAACTTAAACTGGTGGTGGATGTGAGAGTCTCTGGTAGGTTGTTCCAGTTTTGGGGTGCACGGTAAGAGAAGGAGTAACGGCCGGATACTTTGTTGAGCCTTGGGACCATGAACAGTCTTTTGGAGTCTGATCTCAGGTGATAAGTGCTGCATGTGGTAGGGGTGAGGAGCTTGTTCAGGTAGCTGGGTAGCTTGCCCATAAAGAATTTAAAGGCAAGAAAGGAAAGGTGAACTTTGCGCCTAGACTCTAGTGATGACCAATCTGGTTCTTTGAGCATTTCGCAGTGATGTGTGTTGTAGTTGCATTGGAGAACAAAACGACAAATTGAATTGTAGAGGGTGTCAAGTTTGCTAAGGTGGGTTTGAGGTGTCGTGCCATATACTATGTCTGCATAGTCAATAATTGGCATTAGCATCTGCTGTGCGATACGCTTTCTGACCAGGAGACTTAGGGAGGATTTGTTCCTGTAAAGTACCCCTAGTTTGGCATAGGTCTTGGTTGTCAGGGTATCAATGTGCATTCCGAATGTTAAGTGGGAGTCAAACCATAAGCCCAGGTATTTAAAACTAGTGACAGGGGTTAGGGTGGTGTTAGTGTTGGTTCTAATATGGAGCTCAGTCGCTGGAAGCTTTAAGAATTTAGTCTTGGTCCCAAATACCATTGTTACAGTCTTGTCAGTGTTTAAAAACAGTTTGTTTTGGGAAATCCAGTTTTCGAGTCTCAAAAAGTCAGACTGAAGTATGTGTTGAAGGTCAGAGAGGCTGTGTGCATATAGGATTGTGTCATCTGCATACATGTGTATTGAGGCTTCCTTACCTTGCCCGGAAGTATCCTCTACTTTTCCTCAAGTGTAGTAAGAAACTGGCAGACCTCGACACAGCCTCAACTTGCGTGATGACGTCAGTGCGTCACTATGTCACGACGTCCTAACGCGTCACGTGATGTCATCACGCAAGTTGAGGCTGTGTCGAGTTTCTTACCTCACATGAGGAAAAGTAAAGCATACTTCCGGGCAAAACGGAGCTGTATTTACGGAGTTGGGTGTTCTAAGGTCTGAGTGCTGGGACTATGATTTCACGTCAGGCACATGGAGTGAAGTAACTGACATTTGGATATCTTCCTACTACACCGGATGGTGTATCAGCTACCTGCCTAATATCATCACCCCTCCTGCTCACACACTGACTACTATCTCCTATCCAGCCATGGATAAGTATCCTCATTTACTGCTTGTGTATATCTACAGCAATTACCTGGCTTTTTATCCTCCTGCAGTCTCAGCTGGTTTACAGATTGTCTCCCTTGAATGCTAGTTCACTATTGGAAGTGAGTGCTTCCTGGCGGCCACTTTCTGCTTTTTAATAAATTGTCAATTTTACAAACAATATTATGCCATGGAGCTGGCGCTTCTTTTTGTCTTTGTTTTATAGATTCTTCTGATCTGGCTAGATCAACCAAGGAGCAGCCTACTCCACATTGTGACTGACAATTAATCTCTGTATCTGGACTTTTTTTCTCACCTGTTTCCATCATTTGGACTGGTTTGTTCTCTGATATTCACGTTATATGGTTTTATTATTCTAATTCTCTTATTGCTTTAATTATTTATTTAGTATTATTATACAAGCACTATTTGATTATTTAATAATTTAGTCCTACTCACTATCACATTAGAACTTATTTATCATACTTACAGCGCTACTCTTTGTTTCTTGTTTTTGTTATATATATATATATATATATATACATATATATATATATATATATATATATATATATATATATATATATATATTATTAATCAGCACCATATTTATTTTTGTCCAGGTGTAGTGTAAAACTATAGATTAATCTGTGACTACAATTACAGTGCACTGGGTACACATTATCTGGATCTACTAACATTTGCACTGCTTCTAAATATGTTATTTCTAATAGGTTTCTTCTACTGTTTTCTGCATTTTTGTTCTTTCAGATATGTGTTTTTGTAACATTTGGGAGTACAAACTGAATTTTGCAGTCTCCAATGTATGTTAAATATTGTGGTTTAGCAAAGTAACCGAGGAAAAATTCTTACAATCTGCATTCATCTCTTTTTACAGTAATATAAGCTGATCCATGCAGTCACATGCCTCACGTAGAAAACCGCAAATATTTTAGCCAGCTACTTTTTGACGCCAATGAGAGACAAGAGTATGGAAATGTTAATACAGTAGCTTTCTCTTTAGACAATAGCTCAAATATTTGTTTGCCAAATACTTGATTATAATGTGAACACCCATGTTAATATTTTCATTTAATGGAATAAAGGGAAACAAGTAGTCTCTTTATAACCTTTACCCTCCTTACGTCTATCCCTGTCTTCACCTTTATATGTCATGTATCCAGGAACTTATTTTTGGGATTGGGGTGCTGTGCATACAAAATTGATAACACACATACATTCCAAAAATGTGGGAGCAATAGATCCCAGCATCCTCAATAACGTCAGTAAAGTTATTTCAATTTGTTAATCAAATTGTATAATTCATAATTTTTTTTAATTAGCCCAAACTAAGTCAAGTTGGACAAAGCAAATATTTATGGATAGAGGAAGGGTTGAATACATTGTATACATTACAAGAAGTACAAAAGTCCTGTGGAAATAATGAAATCTTCTAAAGCTGTAACATATGTAGCCATGTATCCTCTGGGCTACTAATCTGCCCCTACCTAACAACACCTAAGCCCTGGTATCAGTGCAGGCAGTGTTAGGGTTAAATCTATGCCCTTGCTGCTGCAGCAGTTAACAACTCCCTTGAGTGACAGGGGGTGGGCCTAAGGCCTGTGTGCTGTCCTATCTGGGGCTCAGACCTAGGTACCTCCCCTGGGTACGCTGTTGAAGAATAAAGAATCATCCTTTGTTTTATACTCTTACCTGAGGCTACAGTTTCTTCAGGGAGAGAGTAAGTGTTTTCCACAGGGGACTGCACCTATCCCTATGGGCCCTGTGTTAATGGAGGCGGTGCAACACTGAGTGAAGAGCTGGGAAGATCCTTAAAGTCTGTCCTGTTTGTCCCCAACTAACACCGGTGGACACTCGGTATCCTGTAAGCCTAGCAGGTGAGCAACACGTGCACACCAGGTAACAGTGAAATCTCCCAGAGGGTGGGGGAACACCTGTTACACATACAACATCAAGAATCATGCTGGGGCTCAGCCCACCCAACAATCCCCAGTGGTCACACACATTCCACCCCCACACAGACGCACAAATTCAACCCCCCCACCCTACCCACACACACACAACTCCAGCTGCCACACACACACAACAATTCCCCCACACCACAATACCCCTCCACCACCACAATACTCACATGATAGCCCCACCACAATATCTACATAATACTCCCCACCGCCACAATACATACCCCTCACACAATACCCACACAATATATATCCCCAGACAATACCCACACATTACATACTTCCCAATCAATACCCAAACAATACAAACACCACCAGCATAATACCACACAATACCCTACCCACACAATATGCATGCAGCACACTGGATTACATGTGGGCCTAAGGCTTTTATTGTGGACGTTACTTATGTGCAGTCTCAAAATTGCACATTCTGTTTCTTTTTTAAGTGAAACTTCTTTAGCGACACTCATGTTGATTGGAGACGGAAGTCAGTGGTGATGGAAGTGACATCACTCCAGACACAAGAGGCCATCAGTGTTGCCAGCTTCCACCAGGAGTCACCACTCTCACACACACTCTCTCTCTCTGCTGAACACCCGCTCCCAGTACCTCCACCAGGGAGAGGGGAGAGGGGGGGTTGGCACGGGGCTCGCAGACTCACTACTGGCTTCTCCAGACTACTGCTGGGAGAGCCTGCTAGAGACCTCCCCCCCACCCGCTGCCCCTCCCCCTCTTTCGCAGACTCTCCAACAACTTCTCCAAACCACTGCTGGGAAATCCTGCTTGAGATCCTCCCCTCCCCCCCTCAAACACACAGACACACATAAACACTGACACATACACTGACACATACTAACACACACACACACTGACATTGACACACACACAGACACTGACACACACACTGACACACACGTGCTACTGGTATGTGCTATTATACATTGTGCTGCAGGGTTCTCTGACCTGAAGAAAACTTTTTCAAATGAATGGAAAATAAAAACTTTTAAAAACAAAGATCAGTCACACACACTCATGCATGCCCACACACTCACACGCATGCATACACACACACACACAAGGAATTCACAATTAGTATAATATAGAAGTGCAAATAGTTAAAACAGGATGTGTGCCGAGCACACACGTTCTAAGTAAACTTCTTTGTGTTTTGTCACTGAAATTGTGTTTTGATTTTTAATTAAAAAAATTACCATCACAAATACAATTTCTGTGACAACGAAGAAGTTTTACTTAAAATGCGCGTGCTCGGCACACACAAACCTTTTTTTTTATAACTGAACATCTACAGATTCCGAACCCTGAAATGGGGAAGAGGGAGGGGAGAGAGAGGGTGGGAGGGAAAAGAGAGATGGAGAGAGATAGAGGGAGGGAAAGCAGAGATGGAGAGAGATAGAGGGAGGGAGGGGAGAGAGAGGGAGAGAGCCAGTCAGCAACTTGCAGTAACTTGTCAGTAGAGATGGGTGATATTTTCACGGAAATTCAAATCTGCCTCAAATTTGAAACATCCTCTTGAAATGACAAATTCTTTTTCTTCTTTTGTCACTTAAAATCTGCAGATTGATTCAGATTTTTAAAAATACATTGGCAGATTCTGAATCCTGAAATGCGGACGAGGGAGGGGTGAGAGACAGAAAGAGGGGTAAGGAGGAAGGAGGGAGAAATAGAGAGAGACCCTGCAGCTCTGGGCCGCAGTAACACTAAAACAAAATAGTCCTCCCTAGTGGATGTAATAACGTTTTTTTTTAATCATAGGGGGGAATTAAAATAAAAGGAGTCTTTCCTTGGGCCCTACCCATGGCTTCTGTAGGGTACAGTTAGGACATACACTCAACAATTCAAGCACTGTATGTTATGTTTGTGGCTGCTGGCAATTCTGTATGAGTGCTGGCTTGTGTAGGCCCCCACAGAATGGTAAAAAAGGAAAGTAGTAAATTATGCCATTGTCAAATTTGCAGCTTGAACTAAGGATGATGATGGTTGATGGTGGTGGTGGTGGAGGTTTTATGCAATGGGAAGGAGTGTACTAGAGGCTACTCAGTTAGGCAGATCAATACACAGTCAAACATTTAATTAATTGGCATTTGACTGGGCACCAAATTAGTCCAAAATATCATCTCTGAACAATATCAATAACATATTCTGAAGCTAATGACATTTAGGCCAGCATAACATAGAAAATTAATTTTAATGAATTAAGCCTTTCCACACTGGTACTAGACAGATTGGTTCTAAAATATTTTATGATGTACCCAGATGTGCTGAACACTGGTCTGTAAAGATGGGTGATTTTTATTTTTGATGTATTTCATCTGCAGCGGCTAATCCGGTTCCTTTAGTCCACAGATTTCCCAGGACTAAAAAGGGCGATTCACGTTTTGCCATGGATTGGATTCCACAAATCCATAAATGGATTGTATCCAATAATGGATATTGATGAATCCGCATGGATTAAAACCAATGTAAAATGTTAAACAAATCCGGAAAACAGATTTGGGTGGATTCGCCCATCTCTTCTGGTGATGCCACGCATGCCCTCTGCCTTTCATTCTCAATCAATGCTTGTACTGTAGAGAACACTTTCTTCCTGCAATGCCCTTCCATCTATTTCCCGATATGTACACAATATTTAATTTGCTCTGTGAAGCAAGGGTCTACAAAAGTGTCCTGAAAATATTCCTCAGTTTTAATACTGTACACAGGGATAATTTCTCAGACAATGGAGCATGGTATCCACCAGCCTCACTATTTCAGCATTAAAATTAGTCTCACACTCATTCTGCATACGAACAAGGGTTCTATCTAGTAGGGATGGAAGTCTGATGACTTGGCTGATGCCAGCATTGTCACTGCTAACTAGAACTGAAGTCCACAAACTGCCACAGCAGTCCACATGGTTCAACCGTTAAATACCACTGTTTGGGCAACAAGCATACCTCTTTCTGAGCCTGCAGTTCTCTGTGATGTAATTATTCCATACTTTCTGGTGCTCAAAGAGCAACTCTAGCATGACATTCTTGAGATCCACAAAGTGGGTACCTCTGTGTAAAACATGTGACAGACAGCCCTGCAAGCTGTGTAAAAGCAGCTAAAGTGGGCACACATATTTCTAGATGTTGAACCTTTTCCTGTTTTTAGAAACAGTTAACTATAAATTAAGTATTGTTGCCATGAGATGTGGGACTTCTGATCAAAACAATGCATACATACAGTAGGGCAGCATGCCTACACCCTGACTCTTAGCTTCAGTGCCACTACCACCCCATCCACCCTACCATAAGCTTTGCAAACAGTGTACGGTGTATTGGACTACACATACAAATAATTGGTCAACCACATGTTGGTCTAATCATGTCAGAATACTCATTTCCCCCATGCTTTGCTGCCCACAGCTAGTAGCAGGTCAATGTGCTGGAGCAGCCCACAGACTCCTCCTTATCATTGTTTTTACTACCATGTACATTTTCATCATGACGACCATCACAACCACCAAAACCCTCACCTAATCGACTTGTACCAGGAAATGAGTCATGCCCAAAACTGTGCTAATGCTTTTGCCCTTCTGATGTTTTTGCCGTGTAAGCCTTATGATGATGCATCATATGCCTTATAAGTTTAAAGGTATGCAGTTGAGTCCCTGCTTTCCCCCACCTCACAATGACATGGCACAAACAGGTGAATGCACCCTCAGCCTTATATTTTTACTTACAACTTCCAAACACTTGCTTGTTAGTACTTAAAGAAACAGGGTGAAAGCAATCCTGACTGCGCCTAGATGTTGCTGCTGTTGTCCTAGCAGGAAGCTATCCCAATCCTCTCCCTACATGAGCTATCTGCTGAAAACAACACAATTAGCAACTCATACGTCCCCACCAGATTGTCGTGCTGCTTTCCCCATTGCCCCTACCAGGGCTGCTGCTGCCTTACAGTGTGAGTTCAGTGTGTGATGGGCTTGTGTGTATTTCTTATTTACTTTGAACTATAGAATATACAGTATATGCATGTCAATGTTGATTTTCATTGTAATGGTAGTAATAGGAGCACTAGTGCTGCAAGTTATGGTGGCCAATGCTACCTGCTGCTCACAGAGGGATTTACTATTATCATCATGATCCTCGCCTTACTGCTGCTACCACTAACCCAATTAACAGTTGTTATAATAGCAAGAATCACAAAATAAGATCCTATGCTACTAGTACCATAAGAGTTGCTTCCCTCAGCTTTGTGTAGTTTTTACATCACTCACAATATCAACACCACATGCATCATCATCCCTCTCTGCCTATGCTTCGATTTCTCTCTCAGTCACCCCTCCCAGAGCCTTGAAATACAAAAGATGGTGCCTGTTCAGCATCCACCCTCTTCTCTGTACATTTTGTTGATGATGTATAAACTCTGGGGTAGATTCTCTAAACTGAGAGATCACCAGTCCACTCAGTGTAACATGGAAGCCCCCTTAACTTCAATGGGGCTTCCGTGTCAGACTGCATGGGCCGTCAATCTCGGAGTCCCCTCTGACTCTTCCCCTCACAGGTAGTTCTGCTGGTGCCCGTGCGTACCCAGAATTTGAGGACTATCCTCATTCAGAAAAAAACTCACTCCAGCTTAGTTTGAATGGTACCAGTAATGTGTAATTCTTTTCTGACAACATATTCCACCTTGGCTGTGATGACCGTTTCTCCTGAGGAGAGGAGGAGGATGATGATGTTTTTGGAAATGCTGGTAAAATCTTTCAGTGATATTTCTACTCATAGCCATATGACTTATGCTGTGTTTCAAGTAAAACTGCTGATGTTTTCAGGGAATGGCAAACGACTGCAAACTTTTGAAAATAAGTAAACCCTCATTTTAAAAAAAGTGAAATTCACAAGGTTCGCAAACCTTGGGAAAAAGTATTTGATATTTTTTGTGACTAGTATTTGTTAGGCTAGAATATATCAAATATTGGTTAGAATCAAATGCAGGGGGTTAATGGGAAATGGTTTAACAGGCAGTTTATAAAATTTATTTATACCTTATATTTCTATAAAAAAAATACTTTTGTGCAAACCATAAATATATTTATAAAACATGATAAAATCAAACTGAAGTAAGAATTAATTTATTTTGTGTTCAAGTAGCAAATCTGGACTTAAACCATTTACACGAGGAGCCATAAATGTGGTTTCATAGACTTTACAAGAATTTTAAACATTGCAAATGTATCATATAACATTTACTTGACATAAATGACTCTAGGCATCTGTTCCCTACTCTGCTGTATTATGAAAGGATATGATGGAAATCGACGACCTATAACAGTGACAGAATATGTTCCTGTGGCTGATTTTGCTGAAATGGGAGAAATCGAGCAAAGGCAGTGTTTCACTCATCTGTGAGTAATTTTAAAATTATATATCCATTTCACGTAAAAAAAAAAAAAATTACATTGGATATGTGTATACACATATTTTAGTTTAAGCCAGTTAGTAACAATAAATAATTGTACCTTATCCCACAGAAGGGTCAAACAGAACCATGTTTACAATAACTGAGAAATGGATAATTATAAGGAGAGAGGGGGAGGAAGAGGGAGGGAGAGAGAGGGAGAGAGGGAGAGAGGGGGAGGGGGAGAGAGAGAGGGGGACGGGGAGAGAGAGGGGGGGACGGGGAGAGAGAGGGGGGGACGAGGAGAGAGAGGGGGGGACGGGGAGAGAGAGGGGGGGACGGGGAGAGAGAGGGGGAGGTAGGGGAGAGAGAGAGGGGGAGGTAGGGGAGAGAGAGAGGGGGAGGTGGGGGAGAGAGAGGGGGGGAGGGGGGAGAGAGAGAGGGGGAGGGGGAGAGGGAGAGAGGGGGAGGAGGAGAGAGAGAGAGGGGTGGGGGGGAGAGAGAGAGGGGTTGGGGGGGGAGAGAGAGAGAGGGTGGGGGAGAGAGAGAGAGGGGGTGGGGGGGGAGAGAGAGAGGGGAGGGGGGGAGAGAGAGAGGGGTTGGGGGGGAGAGAGAGAGAGGGTGGGGGAGAGAGAGAGGGGGTGGGGGGGAGAGAGAGAGGGGAGGGGGGGAGAGAGAGGGGAGAGAGAGAGGGAGAGAGGGGGAGGGAGGAAGGAGGGGAGGGAGGAAGGAGGGGAGGGAGGAAGGAAGGGGGAGAGGGATCTTAAATTGTCATTAGAGGTGTGTGAAATGTTCACAGAAATTCGAATATGCCTCAAATTTGCAACTTCCTTTCAGGCGCAGATTAGTTTCAAAGTGGCACATTCGTATCATTCTTCTATCACTTAATATCAAGAGAGAGAGAGAGATACAGAGAGAGAGATACAGGTATGCAGTGCTGAAAAGGGAGTACACCAGGGGTATCTGGCTAGGAGATATGTTAATTGCTATGGAAAGTATATTTACATTAGTCCCATCCCACACATTGGAAAACACTTTTTTTTTACACAGACAAGTAAAAACAAATAAAGCAGATGCAGAGAGTAATGTAACAAAGTGAGCTTGTGAATCAAGTTATATATATCCCCTCAAACCAACTATGAAACAAGACATGGAGAGACACCTTTGCTCAAAAAGGAGTGCACCTGAGATAACTAATGGTAGATGTTTTGCATATAATTAGCATTCTGGATTAGTGATAACACCAGGGAATATAACGTCTGCTACTGATTTTCACATCATGATGTTAACGGAGCTTTGTGGATCTGGACCAAAGTTTGCAAACAAAATTTACAGGCACATGACCAAGGTGTGTATGTCACTTTGTCCATGTTGTGACCATGGATATTTCACTAAGTTAACTAAGAAAGTGGGTGAAACCTAGTAATTTAAAAAATAACACACTTTTCCACAATTTGGAACATTTTATACATTTGTTCGTTTCTAAAATCCCTTGTGAAATTTTTTAAACAATCCCAAAAAATTTACACATTGAAAAACACAAATGTTGCTCGTCACTAGTGGACATTATATACATAGGCAAGATAAGCTTAAAGCTAGCCTGTTGAAGATAAGAAAGCAATTGCGATTTTTTTCTTTTGGCGGCAGACCAATATTGTCAGATGTTGGAGAAAATTAATAGCATGCAAACAATTCATTTGGAGTTAATTATTCATGGTCATGCTATTTTGCATTCACTGACTTATTGTCACAGTAAAAAGACCCTTATCACTGCTTTGCTGTGGGTGATATAGCTTTAATGAATTGGTTGATAATTAAAAGTGGCCTTAAACACTGGCTCCTTTATCGACCTTATTGAATCTAGGCAATATTGTTTTGAGACTCATTGATTGGATGCCCAGGTAAAAGACAAGAGGAGTAAATGTGATGGACTGAATCAGGCAGTGTACTAGAAAAAATAATATACAGACAGGCAAAACAAAATAATGTACCAGAAGAAGATGCAAACATATATTACCTATAATATAATATTTTTTTAATCACTATTTTTGGGGGGAGATTTGGATGTAAATTATCATTTAATTTGTTTAACAAATGTCCTTTTCTTTATAAAAGATTTAAAATAAAAATAATGTCAGGTGATGTAAAAAGACAAAGACCCTAGTGCTGCACTCTAACCTACAGTGAGGCAAAAACTCAGGACTCTTAGTGATAGAGACCTGATATATTTCAAAGACTTGATTTCACTATTAGATGACAACAATAGGGAACCAGGTCATGGTCCCTTCACTAACCTCAATAAAAAGAGCTACAGATGCAACTGCCACTTTTAGACCACTTGCCAAGGAAAATCTGTGACTATCTTGCAGTAACTTGAGAGATTCTCCATAGTAGGCTGTAATGGCCCATCGGATTAACACAGTGGGCGTCCCTGCGTTTGAATGGGACTCGCAGCCTGGTAGGAATCACACAGCATGAGTCCAATTCAAATGCAGGGAGCCCCACTGTATTAATCCGATGGGCCATTAGTCTGGCTGCAGAAATCTTGCAGTGTGCTGCAGAAATCTCGGAGCATTGGATGGGTTTTAGCGCAGAATTATCAAGGCAAGCGGTCTAAAACCGGCAGTTGCATCTTTATTTTACTCCCACAATAGATAATAGTGCTAATATTGAGATATTCACCAGGCTGGTATCCCAAGATCTGGAAAATGTACATAACAAACCAACGAAGAACAACTTGTCAAAGGGTGAGTTGAGAGCACTTAATAAATGATCAACAGCGAAGGATTTAGTCATCAAACCATCAGATAACGGTGGCAATATAGTGATTTTAAATGAGGCAGATAATATTTCGGAAAACCTATGCCTCCTTGGTGATCGTAATTGTTATAGTAGATTAACCTCTGATCTATCAGTAGCATTTCTGCAAAAACTTTGCAGATTTTTGAAGAAACGCGTTGGGACTATTTTCAATATCATTTACCTGTACAATCTGACCTACAGTATAAGCATTCCTCCATACGGGAACTGATGAGGTGATTCTCTTGAGGCATAGATGGGATGATGCCTGTGACGACTCAGGAGATTCCTTCCTCTCCTTGTCCCTCTCTCCCATCTACTTTTACCCTTTCTACTCCTTCCCACTCCTCTCCTTCACCTTCTACCTCTCTCCCCTTGCCGCAGCGCGTTCCCCGCAGGTCCCGCATACCCACGTGCTCCCTTAGCCCCTGCTTTGATCCTCCCCGCTCCCTATCCCCCGCGGTAGCTCCTTTACCTTCCCCTGTGGTGCCATCCGTCCCGTTGCCTCCTCCTCGCATGGTGCCCGCGACGCGACGTTCAGCGCACCTGGTGACGCGTCTGGTGCGTGCACCCCCTCAGCCCACGGAAGACGCACGTGCATGCTCCTCGCTGCCTTTGCTGGCCATCGTGCAGGCACAGGCCTCACGCGCATTCCCCTCCTCTTGGCTCCGTCCCCCTCCTGCGGTTTTCCCCTGCTCTGTGCGGGTCGCGCCAGTGTTGCAACCTGTGCGCGCGCATCCCCAGCTTACAGGGGTCGCGCGCACAGACTCTTCTTATCTGGTGCCCCCTGTCTCCGCCTCCCAAGCTGTACAGGCCATTCCCCTGACTGCCCCTCCTGCCTCCTCCTCTTCTTCCCCTGACCTATCTCTAGCTTCTCACTCAGAAGCGTGTGGGCAGGCATTTGCTGTGGAATCAGGTTGTATTCTTTCTTTATTTGTTATATTTTTGTGGGGAACTGTGGGGGAGTATACTGTGAGTATACTGTGAGTTTTGTAGAGGGTTTTGGGTGTATTTTGAGGTTTAAAAATCGTTTTTTTTTTTCACCCAGAGGCTGCAGTGTTTCAACCCAGCAAAGCTACACTTTAGCTGGCTGGTAACTGTAGTCTGACCCCTCTCTCTTCCCCCACCCTAGTTGTTTGTTTTATTTCTAATTTACTTTAATTTAAGCCTGTTTCCTTCCTTTGTCATTTGCATTTTTGGGAGCTCTGTGTCTTTCTTTATGACCTATAAAATTGTGGTGTTGCTTATTGTAAGAGAGTGAGTAAATAATAAGGGAAGAAAAGAGAAGATTACAGCAGGTTTTAAAAGCTGTTTTTTTCCCTCCCTTTGCAGAGAGGTAGTTAACGGGACAGTTCCTTTCTGCACCTCTCTCTCTAAACACTACCTCTTCCCTTTACTTAGAGGCTTATTATTATCATAGATAACACAAAGAAAAGTGCTTAGGCGCTACGTGCAATAAAATAAAATACTAACAATAATAACACAATGTGTACAGGGCAGCCAGGAACACTAGCAGAACAACACCAGAGAGAACACAAAGAACATATACAGACCAGCGCCCAAAAATAGTCCAAAGTCCCTAATAGAGTCCAAACAGATGGAAGGGAAGATATCCAAATGCTCCAATCACTGCAAAATCTCTAATCCGAGGGTCCGTGACATAGGGACAGAAACAAAGAAAAATAATAGTGTAATACGTAATGTTAAAATGGGACAAACAACATGAAACACTTAACAGAAGATAAACATAAAACAATCAAGCTGAAAGAAAAATAACTATTTAATAAAAAAAAAAACAGAGCCTGTTGCAGAGGGTCATCAAGGGGTTAAAACCCAAAACCCTACTTACAGCAGGACTGGAATAACAAGCATGTGTAGACAAGTGGGGCAGACGCTTGCAGCAGTTTGGGTCCTCAGGGGCTCCCTGTGTAGTGTCTTTCCTTCTAGCTTCAAAACACACTCCAAGATGGCTGCCGAGTAAGGGAACTCCACACTCCTGCTTGCCAGCAATGCAGCTTCAATGATGCTGCTTCACTTGACTGACCAGGGAGCCCCTGAGGACCCAAACTGCTGCAGGCGGCTGCCCCACTTGTCTACACATGCTTGTTATTCCAGTCCTGCTGTAAGTAGGGTTTTGGGTTTTAACCCCTTGATGACCCTCTGCAACAGGCTCTGTTTTTTTTTTTTTATTAAATAGTTATTTTTCTTTCAGCTTGATTGTTTAATGTTTATCTTCTGTTAAGTTTTTCATGTTGTTTGTCCCATTTTAACATTACGTATTACACTATTATTTTTCTTTGTTTCTGTCCCTATGTCATGGACCCCCGGATTGGAGATTTTACAGTGATTGGAGCATTTGGATATCTTCCCTTCCATCTCTTTGGACTCTATTAGGGACTTTGGACTCTTTTTGGGCGCTGGTCTGTATATGTTCCTTATTATTATCATGCCTAAGGGGAATAGGAGTAGTGCAGCAACGGGGGCCACACCCAGATACTGGACTCCAAAACCTGGGGTCCCTAGGAACAACATTAACCACAACCCTAGGCCTGGTACATCCAGTGCCCTGGCCACACCTCCCCCGGCTCCTGTTTGTGTAACCCCTGCAGTCCCAGCTCAGTCATGGGCGCAGGTGGCGGTTGCAGGCATTGACCCCAGCAACAATAATGCTGGGGCCACGCCCTGTATGAGCAGGAAGCTTGGGGTGAGGTGCCCAATGTCACCTGGCCTAAGCATGGAGATCTATGTAAGGGCTGTGGCAGACATTGTGGGTCACTCTGCTGTGGTGGCGCCCACACAATAGTGCAGAAAGGCATTGTGGTAGGAGGGACCTACATCCCCATAGAATCCATGGAGGGGTTAGGCACCAGGGTCATTCTCTCCAATTGCCCCCCTTCCTCCCAGACAGCCTCATACGCCCACCCCTGCAAGCCCTGGGAGACATTAAGTCTCCTATAACAAAATTACCTTTGGGCTGCAGGGATAGGGCACTGAGGCATGTGCTCTCGTTTAGGCGGCAGGTACAGCTGCTGCTGCCGGGGAGCACAGAATCTGTGGAGTGGTCCTTTCGGGTGCCCTACGAGGGCATTCAATATACAGTTTACTATGGCACAGAGGGGGTTAGGTGCTATCTGTGCAAGGAGTTGGGGCATACTCATAGGAATTGCCCCAAAGGGAACAGAGGACCGATCCCAGCTCCTGCACCCACCACTCCCTCTGCCAAGACACCCAGTGCCGCTGTGCCCGCCACAGAGGGGCCCTCGGGGGTCCAGGCCCCCCCTGGGACTCCAGCTGCTCCAGCTATACTACTGCTGCTCCGCTGTTGCAGTCCCCCGTTCCCCCCACTCCTTTGGGCAGCATAACTCAGCAGTTGATACACCTGAAATGAAGCTACATGTACGGCTTTCAGAGCTTTTCATGCTGTTATTATGCTATTTTGCTCTGAGAGGGGGTACTCATGATTTAAAGTGTCTCTATGTCAGTAAGTTTTTTACCATGCAGCTGCTTCATATTGAGACTTTTGTATATATATGTGTGTGGCGCGGCAGTGTTTTGATTCAAACTGCTGCACTATGAGTCTGACTTTGACTAACTAGGATTGGTATTTGATGCTACTTTCCTGTTTACCACAAGCATATATACTCCCTATGAGACTCATACTCAGTGTTTCAGTGTAATGGAGGACACTAGCTATTTTTTTGATATACTGTATGTTGCTATCTCATACATTTCTTTTCATACAAAAGCTAATGTATATATAGTTTTCTGTTTATGAGGCTACAACTTGATAAGGTCGGTGAACTGTGCCTCAGGGCACCACATATGCACCTTTTGGTGCTAGCCCTCTACAGGACTATATATATCTGCTAGGTGTTTTTTCTCACTTTTATTATGTTAACCATACACATTGATCTGACTGTGTCTGTTGTGTGATATTCACGCTGTCTTTTGATCTACATCATCACAATAGGGTTGACAGGCTAATTACTACAGTCAGCCTGTTTTGGTACCTTACATTATTGCCATGGTATTCATTTCCTCCAGATTTAGCATCAGCAGCCTTATTTCATTAGAGACTGGTAATTTTTTAGACAAAAGTGCAGCCTTACCATAGGTTAGCACTCTGTTCTGTAGGAATTTATTAAAGTATACTGTGGCAATTATACCAATGTGATTGGATGTAGTGACTCTTTCAGCCTCCTTCTGTATTTAATTATTTAGGAAGATTATTTGGTATGTCATTAGGGGGTGGCCCTGGATTTTTTGCACCACACCCCTCTGTACAACTACTATTTTATTATTGATTAAAAGGATTTTAATATACTCCATCATTACTTATTGATCTATCCGAGTGCATTCAAGGGGGAATCTTTTGTTTGTTTGTTTGCATTATCCCTTGTCCCCTTTTGCCCCTGTTTATGATCTCTGACTATCAACCCATTACCCACTCTACTTTAGCTGTAGCGGGAGCTTTCCTTATCCCTTTCCTTTCCCCCTCTCTTTTCCCTTTCCCCTGGTTACCAATGTACAGGTTATTAAGAATTTATTTTAGTGTTAGGACACTTGAGAGGTGGTCTGCCTTGGAGGGGCTCAAGGGCTTACAACACTTTGTCCAAAGGGTTAAACTAAAAGCCCATTTTATTCAAAAGATATCTTTATATATACAGTATATATATATATATATATATAGGCACTGTACCGTGTATCTGTGTTAATGGATGTAGCACTGAGTCCTGTCTGTGTTTCATGTTCTGTCTCTGGTTTTAAATATATATTGCCATGCTCAGTAGCACTCCTCTTTGACACCTATACGCATATATATATATATATATATATATATATATATATATATATATATATATATTGTGGTTATTTCGGGGGTTGAATATGAGCTTATTGGGGTTCTGTATGTTTTGCTAAATTTTTTAAACTTCAAATGAAGGAGCTACAGATCGGAACCAACTCTAATACTATCCTTGCCCCTGTTACTAGTTTCAAATTTTTGGGCATATGGTTTGACTCCAATTTAACATTTGGGTTGCACATTGATGCCCTGACATCCAAACCCTATGACAAACTAGGTGTACTACATAGGAACAAATCCTCCCTAAGTCTGCTGGTCAGAAAGCGCATCGCAAAGCAGATGCTAATAATAATTTTAGAATATGGGGACATAGTATATGGCACGGCACCCCAAACTCACCTCAGCAAACTTGATACCCTCTACAACTCAATATGCTGCTGTGTCCTCCAATGCAATTACAACACACATCACTGTGAAATGCTCACAGACATAGATTGGTCATCACTTGAGTCTGGGTGCAAAGTTAGTCTCTCCTGTCTTGCTTTCAAATACTTTCTTGGCAAGCTACCTGCCTATCTAAACAAGCTATACTGATCTGTGTGGTTGATTTGATGTGCTGGTTGTTTAAAGTGTGCAGTTAGAAACAGAAGCAGTTTGAACAAGGAAGCGGTTAAACAAGGTATAGTATATTGAAGTACAGTTTACTGTTGCTACTTATAAACTTCATAGTTGCTAGAATAAGCAGGATTAAAAATACCACTCAATGCACACCTTGCCACGTGTATGTGCACTTGGAGCAGCTGTTCCAAGGAGCATACCGCTGTGGGAAGTGTGAGCGGTGGTCTCTTTAGAGTCAGAGATTGCTGATCAGAAGAGGCAACTTGCAATATTGAGGGCCATTGGCAATCTTGAAAGGGGTTTAGAGCTCACTGAGCAGGCCCTTGCTTCGAGTAGTGGTGCAGATGGTGGCACTGTTAGTGAGGAGCAGGTAGGTAGCTTGGTTGCTGTTAGTGAGGAGCAGGTTGGTAGCTTGGTTGCTGTTAGTGAGGAGCAGGTTGGTAGCTGGGTGACAGTTATAAGGGGAACCAGGGGCAATAGGGAGAGGCAGGTCGTTTCTGAGCTGACACATCCCAAAAGATTTACCATGTTGAGTGAAGATATTGGGAGTGTCAGGGGAGAAATGGCAAGGCTGGGGAGACTAATTCCTCTAGCAGCCAGGGGAATAGTTCATCCAGCACAGTGGGAAATCAGGATGCTCAGATACAAAGAAAGATTGTGCTGGTAGGGGACTCCATTATTAGGAAGGTAGACAGGGCAATAATCTGTTGCCATGACCGCATGAACCGAACAGTTTGTTGTCTCCCGGGTGCTCGGGGTCGGCACATTGCGGATCGGGTAGACAGATTGTTGGGGGGGGGGGGGCTGGGATTGACCCGGCGGTCTTGGTACACATTGGCACCAAGACAAAGATAGAGAAAGATGGAGGGTCCTAAAAAAATGACTACAGGGATCTAGGCCAAATGCTTAAGGCAAGAACCTCCAAGATAGTATTTTCTGAAATACTACCAGTGCCATGCACTACCGCAGGGAGATAGTAAGAGATTAGGGAGGTTAATGCATGGCTAAGAAAGTGGTGCAGGAAGGTTTTTTTTGGGTTTTTAGAGTACTGGGACTCCTTTTCTGAGGGATGCCAACTATATTCTAGGGACGGATTCCACCTCAATGAAGAGGGATCTTCGGTGCCAGGGGGGAGAATGTAAAAAAGGTTGGAGGAGATTTTTAACTTGGATGGAGGGCTGAGGGGAATGAAACAGATAATTAACTAAATAGAATAGAGGAGGATACAAGGGGGTATGGAGGTGGAATGGGGGCAAGTGCTAGTTTGACAAGCAGTGAGACACCCATAGTAAATACAGTAATACTAGAAAACTTCTAAAGACTAAACCAAGTGGGCGCAGAAAGGAAGGAGCAGATAAGATAATAGTACAGGCTGAAAAAAAACTTAAATGCATGATTGCTAACGCAAGAAGCCTGACAGATAAAATGGGGGAGCTTGAATTAATAGCTGCAAGGGAGCAGTATGATATCATATTCATTACTGAAACATGGTGGGATGAAACTCATGACTGGACAGTTAATTTAGAGGGTTATTCCCTTTTTCGGAAGGATCGAACAAATAGAAGAGGAGGTGGAGTATGTTTATATGTTAAACCGGATCTAAAACCTATTATAAGAGAAGATGTTGATGAAGGGAATTATGAAAATGTAGAGACCTTGTGGATAGAAATTAGCAGTGGAAGTAAAAGTATAAAGAAAATGTTTGTGGAAATATGCTATAAACCACCAAATATCTGTGAGATTGAGGAAGCTAAAATACTTTTGCAATTGGAGAAGGCATCAAAACTGGGTCATGTTTGCATAATGGGGAATTTTAATTATCCAGATATACACTGGGGAAATGAGATTAGCATTACAACAAAAGGAAACTTTTTTTGGGGGGTGCATAAAGACAACTATATGTCCCAAATTATTGAGGAACCAACCAGGAGAGGGGCTGTACTGGATTTGGTCATATCAAACAATGTAGAAGTAATAACATATATTCAAGTCCTGGAACATTTGGGTAACAGTGATCATAACATGGTCTCATTTGAAATACATTATCAAAAAAACAGATTACTTGGGTTCAACAAAGACCTTAAACTTTAGAAAGGCAGATTTTAATAAACTGAGATCTAATCTACAAGTAATATACTGGGATGATGTTTTTGCAGGGAGAAATGTAGAAGATAAATGGGCAGTCTTTAAAAGATTGTTAGAAAAGCACACTTATCAGTGTATACCCTTGGGTAATAAGTATAAAATAAATAAGTCAAAACCAATGTGGCTAAATAAACAGGTAGGGGAGGAAATGGACAAGAAGAGGAAGGCATTTAGATTCTTTAAGTCAGAAGGGACAGAGAAATCATATCAGAATTATAAGGAATGTAACAAAAATTGCAAAAGGGCAATCAAATTAGCAAAAATGGATAAGGAAAAAAAGATTGCAATAGAAAGTAAGATCAACCCTAAAAAGCTCTTCAAGTACCTTAATAACAAAAAAATGAGAAAAGAAAATACAGGACCCTTTCAGTGTGAGATGGGTTGGCAGATTATTGGAGATAAGGAAAAAGCCAAGGTAATATACAAATGATTTGCCTCTGTGTTTACCAGGGTGGAATCAAGTTCAATAGTAGTGCCGCAGGAGGAAACCACAACCTCCATATTAATGAACAATTGGTTAACTGAGGAAGAAGTTAATAAGCGGCTTGAAAAAATTCAAGTAAATAAGGCACCTGGCCCCGGTGGCATACATCCAAGAGTTTTCAAGGAGTTAAGCTCAGTAATAGCCAAACCATTATATTTAATACTCAAGGATTCCATTTCAACAGGCTCAGTACCACAAGATTGGCGTAAAGCAGATGTGGTGCCTATATTTAGAAAGGGAGCTAAATCACAAGCAGGGAATTACAGACCTGTAAGCCTGACTTCAATAGTGGGGAAACTACTTGAAGGTTTAATACGGGATAATATTCAGGAATACCTAATGGAAACAAAAATATTCGTTTCTTTGAGGAGGTAAATAGGTAATTTAGACCAGGGTAATGCAGTTGATGTGATCTACTTAGATTTTGCAGAGGCGTTTGATACGGTTTCACACAAGAGGTTGGTGTACAAAATAAAGAAAATTGGACTCAGCAATAATATATGCACCTGTTTTGAAAACTGGTTAAAGGACAGACAACAGAGGGTTGTCATAAATGGAACTTTTTCAGGTTGGGCTAAAGTCATGAGTGGAGAACCTCAGGGATCGGTACTGGGACCACTGCTTTTTAACTTGTTTATTAATGACCTTGAGTTTGGGATCGACTTGAAGAGACTGGAAACGTGGGCAGGTAAATGGCAGATGAGGTTTAATACCGATAAATGTAAGGTTATGCATTTGGAATGCAAGAATAAAAAGGCGACACAAATTAAATGAAGATATATTGGGGGAATTCTTGATGGAGAAGGATTTAGGAGTGCTTGTAGACTGCAGGCTTAGCAATAGGGCCCAAAGTCATGCAGTAGCTGCAAAGGCAAACAAGATCTTATCTTGCATTAAACGGGCAATGGGTGGAAGGGAAGTAAACATAATTATGCCCCAAAGCATTAGTAAGACCACATTTTGAATATGTAGTACAATTTTGGGCACCAATCCTAAGAAAAGACATTATGGAACTAGAGAGAGTGCAGAGAAGATCCACCAAATGAATAAATGGGATGGACAATCTAACTTATGAGGAGAGGCTAGCTAAATGAGATTTATTTACATTAGAAAAGTGACGTCTAAGAGGGGATATGATAACTATATTCAAATATATTCGGGGACAATACAAGGACCTTTCAAAAGAACTATTCATCCCATGGGCAGTACAAAGGACTCGGGCCATCCCTTAAGATTGGAGGAAAGGAGATTTCACCAGCAACAAAGGAAAGGGTTCTTTACAGTAAGGGCAGTTAAAATGTGGAATTCATTACCCATGGAGACTGTGATGGTAGATATAATAGATTTGTTCAAAAAAAGGTTGGGCATCTTTACAGAAAGGAAAGGTATACAGAGATATACAAAATAAGTAAACATGGGAAGGATGTTGATCCAGGGATTAATCTGATTGCCAATTTTTGGAGTCAGGAAGAAATTTATTTTTCCCCTTAATGGGTTTTTTTGTTTGCCTCTCTCTGGATCAATAAGTACGTATAGATATAGGATATAGTATCTGTTGTCTAAATTTAGCATAGGTTGAACTTGATGGACGTACGTCTTTTTTCAACCTTATCTACTATGTAACTATGTATGTAACTACTCACCCCTACCACATGCAGCACTTATCATCTGAGATCTGACTCCAAAAGACTGTTCATTGTCCCAAGGTTCTACAAAGTATCTGGCTGCTCCTCCTTCTCTTACCTTACACCCCACAACTGGAACAGTCTACAGGAGACACTCACTCCGCCACCAGTCTAAGTTCTTTCAAAACTAAAGCTGTCTCACATTTTAATCTGGTCTGTAACTGTAATATACACATATAATATATATTATCTTTAACTGTGCATACAATGTCTTGTATATAATGTACTGTATAACCCTTTCACTCATTGTAACATTGTAGCTGCTCGTGACAGTTTGTCCGCAATTGCAGCTTCCGAAGAACGAATATTGGCAGAAGAAAATCGTCGCCATTCTGAAATTATCTCACTGCATGATAGGATGATCTCACTGCATGAAAGGATGCATGAAAGGATGATATCAGAAATGACACACATAAAAAATGTAATCATACAAATTCCTAAAGAACTACAAAGTCTCAACAACACATTACAAGCACTAGTTCTCAATGTAAGCCAAGCCAATCAGTTTAGGACTACAGCAAGAGACCAGGAATTCAACTTTAACCCATCAGAGGATGGATATTTCCGTGGTGGCAACTTTTCTCCCAACCCATCACTTCTTTATTCACCACTTCAGGATGTTTCATGTAGACTTGGTGTACCTTCTCTTCAGGTCCCTGTGAACATTGAAGCGTTGCCATCATCTCTTCCAAATATTCAACACACACCTGCAAATGAAACACGCAGGCTGTTTGGTCACTGTCACCTGCAGCATGGACTGGGGGCTCCTCCTCCAAGCCCTGAAGTATGTCGCCTTCAATATGATGGCGGAGGGCCAGATTGTGCAAAATGCACCAAGCAATCACTATATCTGCCACTTTTTCAGGCTTGTATTGGAGTGCCCTACCACTTCGATCTAAGCACCTGAACCTTGTTTTGAGTTGGCCAAATGTCCGCTCAATGACAGACCTTGTAGAGATGTGTGCTAGATTATACCGCTCCTCTGCTTCGGATTGAGGGTTAGGCATTGGTGTCAAAAGCCAAGGCCTTATTCCGTATCCTGAGTCACCTATAATCCAGCGTGGATAAACATTGTCAAACATTATACAATGTTGAAAAATTATTAAGTCAAACATGTAGTAAATATTATGGCACATGTGAAATGACATATGACATGTCAAATGTTTAGACATATATGAGAGTTTTTGCAAACATGCACATATGTCTGTAAATCAGTATGATGTTATGTTTAGCGGAAATGACACATCAATAGTATACTGTCCAGGACAATCCGTTATTTGATGCTATCGAGTTTGTATGTTCATATGTTTGACATAACACGTGAATTTCATGTGGAAGTTGTTTATTGTTCAAGGTGTGTGTGTATATGTCTATAACATGCAACATTTAAATACAACACAATTAGTGTTCGTAACACTTAATAATATGTACTCACCCACCAGCCAACCATGTCCAAAATAGCCTACTTCGAAAGCATGGAAGACTGATGAGTTTCTCAGGATAGAGGAATCGTGGCTGGAACCCGGGAATCCGGCTACCACATTCATAATCTTCATCGTGGCATCGCATACCACCTGCACATTCAGGGAATGGTAGTGCTTACGATTCCGGTAAGCATGCTTACTCTGACTAGGCGGGATCAAGGCAACATGGGTGCACCCATCACACATGGTATCCCGGCTATGGTATAAAAGCCATTTCTCACTTCCAGCCACTCTGTCTGCTCTCTAGGAAAATGAATATAATTCCTAGCGCGTCTATTCAGTGCACATAGAAACTGGCTAAAGGCCCGTGAGAATGACGACTGCGAGACCCTGCCCACTATGCCCACAGTTGTCTGGAATGACGCTGAAGCAAGATAATGTAATGAGCACAGCATTTTAACAAGCCCAGGGACTGCACGACCTCTGGCTGTTACCAAATCTAAATCTTTGCGTATCTCTTCATAAAGAGATAAGATTGCTGCTGAACTCAATCGATACCGACTAATGATCTCCTCCTCACTCATTCCATCTAAAATTGTTCGCTCACGGTACACACGTGGACGAGGCACCACCTCTCTCCTCTCTCTTCTCCTCTCGTCTCCTTGTCCTTGTCCTCTACCTCTCCCTCTCCCCCCCTGTCCCTCCGGTCCCCTGTCCCTGTCCTCACCTGGCCCTCTGACATACTGCCCCTCTGCTCTCCTCTCCTCCAAAAGAATTTGCCGCCTTCTCATCAACAATCTTAGCATCTTCAGGTCTATAGCTCTGAATGCACATGTAATTGTCCTCCTTGAAATAGCTATGTGATTATGTCACGTGACTTCAATAAGTGAAAGGTGTGAAAGAAACATATTGCACTTCTAAACTCCAAGCGTGTCTCTACTAAAACTAATACGGCTTCATTATGTGTGTTAATCATTCAAAGATGATATTTGACTAAGATGTTTCGTAAATCTTTATAAAGATAGTTTACACAAAGTAAAACTGAAATTAACAATGCATATTATACTTTTTTAGGCAACAGTCACTAATCTGATTTGGATAGAACCATGAAAGAAACTTTGACAAACAACGTTGCAACATGTTCACGTTTGCATGGGATTGTCACATCTTTATATAAACTAATTCAAATGTTCATATGCATAAATACAATCCATCTGTAGAATTGCAATTGATTATGTTACATGAATCGCAAACAGATCTCCTCTAAAAGATATGTGGACCAGTTTACATTAAATGATTACACTGCATTGTGTCCAATGTACTCATGCAATGTTATTGAGTGGCCAATTGGTTACTTGATAAAAAGAGGGATGTCCCAAACAACATGTAAACATAACGAATAAGAACAATTTGTTACTTGGATAATGCGTTATACATTATAAGCATTATATAATGAATAGCTAAATTAAGGGCATGATCGTTGCTATGTATCACTACTTTTTGATCATATTCAAATAAAATACAGGACACTTTACAAACATATTTCACATTATCTGAACTGTTCCTTTAAGAGTTTACTATAGGACTATCCCTTGACACAGCATAACATAAACATTCATGTACCACCCAAATAATCATAACATTCACAAGTAATATGTTCTGACAATAAGGAACGTAAGCGGTGACACGATTAAGTGAATAACATCGACACTGTAATGTTAAGTAAAGTTTTATTTGGAGCAATACCACGGAAACAGTAATACAAAGTAATATGTCTTGGCTCCATTGACTCCATAGATGTTGAGATTAGTTTTTTTTTTTTAAGTGCCGTCACGGCGGCCTTGCCGATTCTTTTCCCCTGCAACTTGCCAAATTTAGATGCCGGGCCGGATTGCCGTAAAAATCTCAATTCTAGAGTGCCGATCAGCAGCGAAAAGCTGATCGGGGCTACTAGAATTGAGCGCGTTTCAAAAAGTGCCAATAAGTGGCGATAAGTGGCTTATTGTCAACGGCTGACGAAAAAAAAATTTCAGCTATAAAAAATGCAGATTTTTGGAGCTGAATCGGAGTAGCAATATTGGCGCGAAAATGGCGAAAAACAGCTTTCGGCGCTTACTGCATGAGGCCCTTAGTTCTGAGACGATCCGCAACTCTCCATTCCTGAACATGGCAAGTACCTTAACCATTCTACAATCTGTAATCCTGACCTGGCTTGAACCTCTACTCTAGGTGCGCCCGAATGGCTGTGGGTCGGCGTTATCCAATCCCCTACCTCAGCACCGCGGTCGCACTTCGTTTGTGGTGAGCTACTGTACACGTTACATCTAGGCACTAAATGGTTGTTTTGAATTCTGTATGATATACCCAAAACATTCACATTGACCTTGGTTCTTAGATCGGCTAAAATCTCCTCTTGTTTAACTTTCCACTTGTAAACATCTTGTGCATGAGTGGCCATGATAATGGCTGTTAGGAGAGTATGAGCTCTTCTGCACTAGAAAGCAGTCGTATAGGTATTGAAATAGACTATAATAATTTTCCTCTCTCTTCTCTCATGTAACAATAATGATATTAACCTTAAAATTAGAATCTAAAATAACTTCAGTAACAATAGTAAAAAATAATAGAATGAATAAACAGATTACACATTACATTGAAAAATATCACTGTTTCACTCCCGATTTCCAATTCACTGCTTGACAAGATTGCTTTCTAAAACCAGACCCTCATAGTGATTTTCCGACCTTGGCCCGAGGCTCTGGTACCTGCATCCACTGTCCACCATAGTCCCGTGATTTAACAATCCCTCAGTATCCGACCCAACACTGCAAACACAAGAAATAACGCAATTAATAACTCTGTAAATATTGTATGTATTAAGGAAATTTGTTTTAAATGGTGCTCACGGTACAACTCAACGTATTTATGCGATAGATGCATTGTTTTAATGGTAGTTATAATGTTGGCTGCATCTGTAAGTTCACTGCTCACCAAATTTGTATACGTTTGTAATTTGATAAATATTTTTTTTAAATCTGGTTTTACCTAAATTTAGCTCAGGCTATGCTATCGTTTTATTAATTTAACATATTGTATAGTAAGGAAACAACTGGAAAATTACTATTTCATGAGTCCATCATTTTCAAACTTTTAGAGAACGCTCTTTTCTCAAGTCAGTTTGCATGCAAGGATATGCGTAGAGATAGGGACTGAATGAAGTTATGTACATGAAACCCTTGCTAATCGTAGTGATCATTAAGGCATCCATAGCCCATAAAAATAAGGAAATATAGTGCGCAACTAATAAACTATTTAACTAACAACCCACTTAAAGTGATATAGTGTGATAAATGAAAAAATAAATACAACCCTTATTTCTTAGGGTGTATATACATACAAACTCTGTAAATACAGTGGCATTTGCAGCTGTTAAAGGGTCAGGGTGGCTCAGCACTCCGACAGCACTACAGACAGAAAACACAAAAAAACAGCGCAAATAGTGAAGTATATCAAATTATATTGTTCCATAAAAAAGTTGAGTATTAGGCGTACATTAAGTAAACAGATCAAGCGCATTGAGTGCTAAAAGCACAGTGAGTTACCACTCAGCAACAGGCGTCAGGCAACCCTGGATATCGCAGCAACGGAGATTCATGAGGTCATCACCACGTCCTCGGTACAGGATCCTGCAGGAATCGAGTCGTTCCGGTGGAGCTGTCTCTTTTGGAGGAAGATTCCTCCCAGTAGTGTCGGCAAGCGTCCTCCCGTCGGACTTCCGTGTCGCGTCCAAATGACATCACAGCGACGTACGTCAGGGCCCTTGTGGTACACGTTGAACGTGCAGTGAGTCCAGTACGTTACAGAGTCCCGGTGCACCCAATCAATGGGGATAAAAAGTCTCAGCACCAACAATTCAATATGCCACTAAGCAGTATAGCACAAATAACAAGGGCTAAAACTGGACAATAAAATTACTAATCCTACGCGTTTCGTAGCTCACGCTACTTCATCAGGAGTAGTTTGACAATGAATGCTGTCTGCATTAAGTACACCTCCCTCCGTCCGTATTGGACAATAGTTAGATGGTAACAACCAATCGGGCTGGTGTTAGGAAGGAGGTGGAAGAGAGGAGGAGTTACCCAAGCAGACCAACAGCTCACTGACAAACACATTAAACACATCATTTTATTGACATAAAAAGATATAAGCCTAAAATAAAAAGAGAACAATGTTAATAACACAATCTTAATCTATAAAACGGCAAACACATTTTCAATAGAAGAAACAGTAATAAAATCCCAAAAACATAATCAAATTAGAGAGAGAAAGAAAACTCCTGGTAAATCAATACAGAGCCCAGACATCTATGTCCTCATTTAACCCCTTAGGGGTCATTGTATTTAGCTTAAATATCCAAATCGTTTCTTGAGTAGAGAGTTTCTTAACTCTGTCACCTTTCCTCCTTTCACAAGGTATATGTTGGATACCCCTAAATCTCAGACCTGAAGGATCTTTCCTATGATGTAACAAAAAGTGTCTAGAAACACTATGATTCTCATATCCACTTCTGATGTTTCTGATGTGCTCCTGAATGCGGATTTTTAGGCAGCGCTTAGTTCTGCCTACATACTGTAAACCACATCCACATTCATTTACATAAACCACAAACATTGATGTACATAGTATAAAGTCATCCACTGAAAATATTTCGTTGTTACTTTTCGAAATTACCAAAAATGCATAATTCCGTTATAAATCCTCCCGGTAGACCGATTGTATCGGGAATTCAATCCCTTACTGCCAATTTATCACAACTAATTGATTTCTATCTCCAACCCTATTTAGTGAATATTCCTTTGTATCTAAAAGATTCCACTGCTGTTCTTACTCTATTTAGTGATTTTAAATGGAAGAACACATACAGATGGATAACCTGCGACATTTCCCTCACGAGAAAGGTATCGAGATCGTTTCCTGTGTACGTTCAAAAGATCAATTTTTGCATCATCTCAATGGGGTTTTCATTTCTGATTCAATTCAGTTTATACTTGAACATAACTATTTCATGTTCCTCTCTGACTTCTACATACAGGTTTGCGGAACAGCAATGGGCACACTGTTTGCTCCCAGTTTCGCAAACCTGTATGTGGGAGATTGGGAGGATCATGTAATTCTGACAAATAATCAATTTTCAGAGAAAGTTATTATATGGCGTCGTTATATAGACGACATAATTTGTGTTTGGGATGGAGATCTTGAATCCACCGAGGTGTTTCTAACGTATCTGAATCAGAATGAATATAACCTCAAATTTACTTGTGTTACTAATGCAACAACAGTTGAATTCTTGGATCTTAAACTTACTATTTCCGAGACTGATACGGTTAACACCGAAACACATTTTAAGGAAGTGGACATGAATAACCTTTTAAGGGCTAATAGCAACCATAAAGCCTCCTGGATACTCAATATACCAGGGGGGCAATTCACAAGGTTGAGGAGAAATTGTAATAATATTGATGTCTTTGATCAACAAGTAGGAAAACTCATGAATAAGTTCATTGAGAGAGCATATTCAGCACACATCTTAAAAAAGGAACTTTTAAAAGTTAGGAACATGAATTTGTGATTCTATGCTGTTACCTAAAAAGAGGAAAGAAACCAACACAAGTAGTGAGATTAACGTGCCTTTTATTACAAACTATAACATAGCTCAGAAAGATATTGAGTATATAATTGGTAAATACTGGGGTATTTTGTGCAACAATGTGATATTAGGCCCCCATCTTGTGAAAGCACCCTAATATGTTTATAGAAGGGTTAAAATCTGAAAAATGTTTTAGTACCTAGTGATATTGGCAGGAGTGTTATAAAACAAACCCTATTAATTGGTTAAGTGGTAAACCTAGTGGCAATCATATTTGTGGGAAGTGTTCCATTTGTAAATATATGCATCCAGATAGGAAACAGATAATTTCGAAAAGTAACAACGAAATATTTTCAGTGGATGACTTTATACTATGTACATCAATATTTGTGGTTTATGTAATTGAATGTGGATGTGGTTTACAGTATGTAGGCAGAACTAAGCGCTGCCTAAAAATCCGCATTCAGGAGCACATCAGAAACATCAGAAGTGGATATGAGAAACATATTGTTTCTAGACACTTTTTGTTATATCATAGGAAATATCCTTCAGGTCTGAGATTTAGGGGTATCCAACATATACCTTGTGAAAGGAGGAAAGGTGACAGAGTTAAGAAACTCTCTACTCAAGAAACGTTTTGGATATTTAAGCTAAATATAATGACCACTAAGGGGCTAAATGAGGACATAGATGTCTGGGCTCTGTATTGATTTACCAGGAGTTTTCTTTCTCTCCCTAATTTGATTATGTTTTTTTGATTTTATTACTGTTTCTTCTATTGAAAATGTGTTTGCCGTTTTATAGATTAAGATTGTGTTATTAAAATTGTTCTCTTTTTATTTTAGGCTTATATCTTTTTATGTCAATAAAATGATGTGTTTAATGTGTTTGTCAGTGAGCTGTTGGTCTGCTTGGGTAACTTCTCCTTTCTTCCACCCCCTTCCTAACACCAGCCCGATTGGTTGTTACCATCTAACTATTGTCCAATACGGACGGAGGGAGGTGTACTTAATGTAGACAGCATTCATTGTCAAACTACCCCCTGATGAAGTAGCGTGAGCTACGAAACGCGTAGATTAGTTGATTTTATTGTCCAATTTTAGCCCTTGTTATTTGTGCTATACTGCTTAGTGGCATATTGAATTGTTGGTGCTGAGACTTTTTATCCCCATTGATTGGGTGCACCGGGACTCTGTAACGTACTGGAATCACTGCACGTTCAACATGTACCACAAGGGCCCTGACGTTTGTCGCTGTGACGTCATTTGGACGCGACATGGAAGTCCGACGGGAGGACGCTTGCCGACACTACTGGGAGGAATCTTCCTCCAAAAGAGACAGATCCACCGGAACGACTCGATTCCTGCAGGATCCTGTACCGAGGACGTGGTGATGACCTCATGAATCTCCGTTGCTGCGATATCCAGGGTTGCCTGACGCCTGTTGCTGAGTGGTAACTCACTGTGCTTTTAGCACTCAATGCGCTTGATCTGTTTACTTAATGTACGCCTAATACTCAACTTTTTTATGGAACAATATAATTTGATATACTTCACTATGCGGTTTGCGCTGTTTTTTTGTGTTATCCATTGCACATGCATGCTATGGACACTGTGTATTAATAAAGAGGAGCTAATAAATAATGACATTTTAATGGTGTAGCTGTATTATTTTTAGTACCTTTTCAAACCTTTGGGAATTTTATCATCTATAACTATACAGTAAAAGATAAATTGCCCGTATCATCACTCAACTTCGACTAGCAGAAAACGGCAAACTGCAAAGTTGCCTATGTGATTCTGTTATAGCTGGACTTTGAAATGTAATAAACTATTCTCTATGTGTGCAGTAATACTGTACTACAGGACATTTTGCAGTGTAGAGAAGCTTAATGCAATAAAATAAAGACAAAACCAATGAGCTTTAACCAGCAACTAAAGTTACATGTACAGTATTATATATTCATGTCCCATGATTACCATACAACCCCCTAAAGAGAGCCCAGAATGCTTATTTTATATAATCCCCATCCTTGCACAGTATGATTCCTGTTCGTACAAACTTATTGAAAGACCTTAGAACTACTACTATAAATAAAATAATTATGTTGTTTCACTGAAGGACTCATTAATAACTGCTTTCCCTTCCATTTTTTCCTCTCGCTTTTTACCCTTCTATTATTTGTTTATCTTGGATGTGACATAATACATTGACAGAGTATCAAACATCTGGAGCTTGTACACTTTCAAACTATTTTACTACGGTATATACCTGCATCTGGGATGTCCAAATCCCTGGAAAGTTACATTTGACCTCCCAAGTGATTATCCTGGACTGCTCAGGGTAAGGCTCAAGAACAGGATATCCAGCTATTCAACATTGCACTCACATGTGGTCAACAGTGCAGCTGCAAAGAGTTTCCTGCCATGGGTTTAACAGAGTCCAGAGGAAGAAATGTTTCTTTCCTGTTATAATATGTTTTCAACTGCAGAGGAAGACACATCCTGTAATGTCATAGGGGGTTATTTATTAAACTGTGATAGTTATGATAAGGACATTATTGCATGAAAACTCATTGGCTTCATTGGCTCATTAGTTTCCATGTTTCAATGAATGATCACCACTATCATAGTTTAATGAGTAACCCCCATTGAGTCTTTGCCTGCACAGCACTTTTCAGTTACTCTACTGTATAGGGCAGAAAGACTGAAAAAGATATGTCAGAAGATTGCAAATCATATGAAATTAAACAACAGGAGAATCATACGTTTAAAATATTGTTAAATACTTTGAAGATTTGTTGCTTAATTCCTGAGACAAAACAAACTTTTTTTCATTAACATCCCACACTGCACATCTCAACACATTACTATTGCTGTGATGCCACCTTTACTTTTTACTTTTTATATTTACTGTAACCTCACTTATTTTCAAATTATGCTCTTCCTTCCACCAGCCTCATCATGTCTCTAACTCTATTCATATTTCACCATCTCTCCTTACTTCACCACTTCTCAGTTCACATGAACTCCTCTCTTACCTGCGCCCTCTGTCACCACACAGTTATGCCGCCTGCACTAAAACACACCCCTACAAATCATCCTCACACATTCTCTTTCTGTCCATGCTTCTCCTCCTTGCTTCTGGGGATATCTCTCCCAATCCTGGTCCCTGCCTTATTTCTATTTGCTCTCGTCCTCGCCTTCCACATGCAACTTCTACTCCTTCTGGTGTAAACCCCTCCAACCTCATACCCATCCCCTGCCACCCTCCCTCCTCTCTCCCTTTCTCCTGTGCCCTTTGGAATGCTCGCTCCCTCTCTAACAAGTTCCTCTCTGTGCATGACTTCTTTCTCTCTCACTCCCTGCTTCTCTTTGCTATAACTGAGACCTGGCTCACTCAGTCTGACTCTGCTCTGGAAGCTGCCCTCTCCTATGGTGGCCTTTCCTTTTCCCACACTCCACGCCCTGGTGGCAGGGGTGGAGGCGTGGGGATCCTGCTCTCCTCTCTCTGCCGTTACAGAACAGTTTCTATTCCCCCCTCTCTTGCTTTTCCCTCCTTCGAGGCTCACACAGTCCAGATCTTCTCTCCTCTCCCGGTTCATGTGGCGGTCATCTATCGCCCACCTACCTCTACTCATCCCCCTTCTGCCTTTCTCTCTCACTTTGAATCCTGGCTCTCTTTCTTCCTCTCCTCAGACTCCCCTGTTCTTCTCCTTGGGGACTTCAACTGCCACATTGATGACCCCTCTCTCCCTTGGGCTTCCCGCTTTCTTTCTCTAACCTCTTCTTTTGGCCTACAACAGTGGACTGCAGCCAGCACCCACAAGGATGGCCACTACTTAGACCTGGTTTTCACTAAAAACTTCTCTCTCTCCGACTTCTCCATTTCCCCTTTTCCTCTCTCCGACCATCACCTCATCTCATTTTCTCTCTCTCGCTTATCTCCATCTCCATCTCCATCTCGCCCTCATTTTTGCAGAAACCTGCGCTCTATTAACCTACCAGCTCTTGATTCCACTTTACGCTCCTCCCTCTCCTCTCTCAGTTCTGCTTCAGACCCTGACAACCTGGTCAGGAACTACAACTCTGCCTTATCTTCCTCTCTTGATCTTCATGCCCAACTTTCTCTCTGCCGTCCTCGCCCTTCTAACCCCAGACCCTGGCTAAACTCCCACACACGCATGCTGCGTTCCTCCACTCGTTCCTCTGAACGCCTCTGGAGGAAATCTCATACGCTCGCAGACTTCATTCACTACAAATTTATGCTATCCTGTTTCAACTCTGCCCTCTTTCAGGCTAAACAAACCTACTTTTCATCACTAATCAACACACACAAGTCTAACCCACGCTGTCTCTTTTCTGTCTTTGACTCTCTACTCAGACCACCCTCAGCTGCCTCCTCTTCTTCCTCCATCTCACCTCAGGACTTTGCTGACTTTTTTAAGAAAAAGGTGGAGTCCATACGGCAGAACATCCCATCTGTTGCCTCTTCCCATCCCACAATGCTTCCCAACTCTCCTCCTGTCTTTCTTGACTCTTTTTCTGCTATCTCGGAGGAGGATGTATCACTGCTGATCTCCTCTTCTCCCTCTACCACTTGCCCTCTTGATCCCATTCCCTCCCATCTCCTAAAACCTCTTGCTCCTTCTATAATCCCTATGCTCACACAGATCTTTAACTCTTCCCTCTACTCTGGTACCTTTCCTTCATCCTTCAAGCATGCAACCGTTATACCATTACTCAAAAACAGCAAGCTTGACCCTACCTGTCCTTCTAACTATCGATCTGTCTCCCTCCTGCCTTTTGCCTCCAAACTCCTTGAACGTCTTGTATTCTCTCGATTGCTACACTTTCTCAACACCTATTCTGTACTAGACCCTCTACAATCTGGCTTCCGCACTGCTCACTCTACTGAAACAGCCCTCACTAAAATAACTGACGACCTCCATGCTGCCAAAGACAGAGGTCATTACACTCTGCTCATATTACTCGACCTCTCTGCAGCATTCGACACCGTGGACCACCCTCTTCTCCTTCACATTCTCCATACTCTTGGTATTCGGAACAAAGCTTTATCCTGGATCTCCTCTTACCTCTCCCATCATACCTTCAGTGTCTCTTTTGCTAACACCTCCTCCTCCTCTATTGATCTCTCTGTGGGGGTACCCCAGGGCTCTGTCCTGGGACCCCTTCTCTTTTCTCTCTACACACTCTCTCTAGGTGACCTAATCACATCTTTTGGGTTTAAATATCACCTCTATGCTGACGACACACAAATTTACCTTTCAACCCCTGATCTTACACCTGCTATACAGACCAAAGTTTCTGAATGCCTCTCTGGAATATCATCCTGGATGGCCATCCGCTGACTGAAACTTAACATGGCAAAAACAGAGCTCCTTATACTACCTCCCAAACCTGGCCCTACTATATCCTTCCACATTGCTATTGGAAATATGATCATTCACCCAGTAGCCCAAGCACGCTGCCTAGGGGTCACACTTGATTCCTCTCTCTCATTCTCCTCTCATATTCAAAACGTTTCTAAAACTTGTCGCTTTTTCCTCCGCAATATCACAAAGATACGCCCTTTCCTCTGTTACTCATCTGCCAAAACTCTGACTCAGGCCCTCATTCTCTCACGTCTCGATTACTGCAACCTCCTGCTGTCCGGCCTTCCTACCTCTCACCTGTCTCCCCTACAATCTATCCTAAACACTGCTGCCAGAATCACTCTACTCTTTCCTAAATCTGTCTCAGCGTCTCCCCTGCTGAAATCCCTCTCCTGGCTTCCGATTAAATCGCGTATCTCACACTCAATTCTACTGCTCACTTTTAAAGCTTTACATTCTTCTGCCCCTCATTACATCTCAGCCCTAATTTCTCGCTATGCACCATCACGACTCTTGCGTTCTTCTCAAGGATGTCTTCTTTCTACCCCCTTTGTATCTAAAGCTCTCTCCCGCCTTAAACCTTTCTCACTTTCTGCCCCACACCTCTGGAATGCCCTTCCCCTCAATACCCGACTAGCCCCCTCGCTATCCACCTTTAAGACTCACCTTAAGACACATCTGCTTAAAGAAGCATATGAGTAGCACTGGATAATCATGGACACATGACACAAAGCTTGGCCCCCTGCAGACGCACTTACTAGTATTCCCTCCTACTGTCTCTGTACGTTCTCCCTACCTACCAATTAGATTGTAAGCTCCTCGGAGCAGGGACTCCTTCCTTAATGTTACTTTTACAGTATGTCTGAAGCACTTATTCCCATGATCTGTTATTTATATTTGTTATTTATATGACATGTATTACTACTGTGAAGCGCTATGTACATTTTATGGCGCTATACAAATAAAGACATACATACATACATCTGTAAAGTTTATTTTATATAGTTAATTTTTTTATATTCTGACACAGTATTTAGGGGTGGGCCTATTACAGGCGCATGCAGTGTAATTTTATTTGTGAAGGAATAAAAATGCATAAACGAAAAACTGTAGGTTGTAAGAGTCTACAATAAATGCTTTCCATCTTTTTAGAATTTGACTTATTTATGACCTAAAATGTCAACTTAAACACGAATGAATCTATGGAAGGAATTAAAAAAAACTTCATAAAAATGCCAACATTCGAAATGAATTATTAATTTTTTACCCCTTGAGTGTCAAAGGACTTGCAACGCTCCCTTCAGCGCTCAGTGGGCTTGTAGAGTTATAACCAGAACACATTCTAATTCTTTGAAAAATACATGTTCATTAGAGTAGAATTGTCTATTGACTCCAAATGTCCAGGACTTTGTTTTTAAAGTTCTGCCTATACGTATTCTGGAATTTCAATTCCTAATTGCTATCTCTTTTAGGAAATGGGTAAGGAAAAAAATACTTTGCTTGTCTATGGAATTAAAAAATAAAAATCAGCATTAAATCAGCAAAGTTCTGGTGATGAAGTAGATTTCTAGCTTCTAGTGAATTCGATCAGGTTTGAGGTGACTTCCACAATTCTTCACAGAAACCTGAAAAGGACTTTTAAATGTATATAAAGAACCATCAATATTTTAGTGGTTAGATATTTCCAGCAACAAACATTTTTACACCTCACACTTTTGAGCCATTGCTTGTGGCTTGCCACAAATGAGAATTGTCTCTATTAGTACTCGAGGAATGAGATGGACGAGAGTGTTTTATGACCTCAGTTGAATAAATTCTGCATATGAAATTGAATATTAGCTATTTGTACATGCCATATGTAATATATTTTCTTTCTCCATACAGAGAGTAATATGCAGAACACTAACTCTTTTTTAACATACTTTGGCCCAGTTATATATAATATAGTACTAGAATGGGAAAGTAATGGATTGTTTATCTACATCATCAAAGTACATTATGTTAATTCTGCATGTTTATTACGTTTGAACCTACATTATACTGCATTTTGGAAAATGTTGCAGTGTTATAAATAAATGATAGTAATAAGAACTGCATTGTTAACTGGGAAATTTTCACAGAGGGTGAAAGATAATGTTCTTTATCAGCAAACAAAAATTGTGTAGCATTTTCTAGGAGGAATTAACAGAATAATTTTGCTCTGTTGAATGTATATTGTTTCTTCAGATGAAGCCTTATGGTATTTTAATAAGCCCTATTAGCATTTGACACAAAGTTTTTTTGCATGTCTTTTGGGGCTAAAAATGTAAAAATGACAAATTTGGGGATTTGTCTTCAAATGCAAGTATTTTTGGTCAACACGGTCATCACAAAAAAGAGATTTGACACAAAGAGGTTGTGAGGATCAGCGCAAGGCCCCGCCCCCATCACGCATCTCGGGATGTCACCAATGACGCGTGCCAGCCACAACCAGCGCCCAGGCACCACATTGCTGGAAGGACAGACACCGCAAGAACTGTTACCAGACTCCGCCCCATGACACATCCCACAACGTCACAGGTAACACACGTCAGCCACAGCCTGCACGCAGGTGCCGCCCCGCTAGGAAGACTAACACCGCGGGGACCGCCTCCTGGTCCCGCCTCCATGACGACAGGAGCAGTACACAGCACATGCGGAATACATGTAGACGCCGCGCAGACATAGGCACTCAAGAGGTTAACAGGATCACTTATTCAACAGCTGCTATGGTCTCCGCTCCTGCCTATCACTATACAGCATACTGATGATGCTCACTCCCTGCAGCCTTCCCATTGGCTCTCTCTCCTTTATATGCTCAGCCAGCCTCTTGGAAAATTGGCTGAGCATAAACTTTTCCCTTGTGTGCTTACCTCCTTGCTTCCTGTTGCCTTGCCTTGTTGTTCCTTGTATTTTTGACTACAGCTTGCACCTGGACTCCTGACTTCTCTGACCCCTGGACCATGGCTATGGACTCGACTATTCTTCTCTCTCTACCCCTGTTCAATGACTATCCGATCTCTCCTCTCTTTGACCACAGCAAGTACATAACCACTCTGATCTTTCCTACCCTGACCCGGCTACACGACTACCACTCTGCACTCCGGATGTGCCTGCACGGTTGTAGGTCAGTGGCTATCATTATTCCCACCTCAGCCTCACGGTCCTGCCTTGTTTGTGGTGAGCACTCGTGACAGAGGTATATTCAGTACATAATTTAATTAAATAAAAGATTAGCCATCAACTATTTTGTTACAATTTGTAGAGAATCTGGTTAACGGTCCAAGAATTGAGTTATCTAAAACTGCAGTAGGAAATTTACTACATTTGCTTTTTATTCAAATGAAGTATACACAATTGTAGAAATGTGTGAGGCTTCCGTCGAACACAAACCATGTGAAAATGGCCCTTTTTTTCAAGACAAAAGTCACGAATCTGTGAGTTCAGTTACTGTACATTCAAAATTCGCCAAGAATTTCAATTAATGATGATAAGTCTCATCCAGAAATATGGGTTTTACGGGATAGGAGAGGGGGAAGTTCTTGTCAATCACTTGTCAATTTGGCTGTGCTGCGATTCATTGGCAAAACAATGGATGGTGGAAATGTGTAATTTCTGACAAACGTAAACCCTTAAAAGTTATGCAAACTGGACCACCAGGATTGATTTTGATAGAAACAAACCAAAAAAAAAACACGAAAAAGTTCACAAATGTATTTTCGCACATCTGTAATTACGTGTTGCCATATTCTATTACACTTGTTATCATTTGTGCGGTTTTGTAGGTATTCCATTTTTTGCACTCAATTTAATTTGCATTGGCCTTATGCAGCTTCAATGTGCTTAGTCCTGCTTAGAGCATACATGATGAGTAATTGTATTGGCCTTGGTACCTAGATTCAGGTTACATCAAGGGAAATAAATTTGATTTACTCAAAAATCAGAGGACGTATGGTTATGATTTGCTAGTTTCTGCCTGAGGTAGACTGTCTAATGACACATCATATAGAACTAGGATAAAATCACATATTTAAGAAGATATATGCAAATTCACTCTCCATAAGAGGTCTTTATATGGAATTATATAATTTAGATATCATTTCACAATCATCAAGCATAACAAAAGATGACATTGATGAACGTGGAAAACAATGATCTTGCCGAAAGTAGTTTTGCATAATATTTTAACTAACTGGCTTGCTAGACAGACAGTGTTAATACAGATAAAGTGTCATTTATGTTAAACTGCTACGCTAAAGTGCAGTATGAGCATTTTGTTGTCTGCACCTCATCTGTGGCCTCGCCGCGTTGAGTCGCACCAACCTCGTTTGTGACCAGACAGAATTATTATTTGTGTATTTGCAATTCAGTGTGTGGGCGGCAGGTGGCGCATTGAATATCTTGGCCTATGATATACTAAATGCTACAGTTCAGTGATAATCTTGCAGGTGTCTGAAGAGAAGATAAAATGTAAAACATACAGAACACCTACAAGCTCAAATTGAACCCCCAAAATACCCACAACATATATATAAGCATATAAGTTTCACAGAGGAGTGCTACTGAGCATGGCAATTTATATTTAAAACCAGAGACATAACATAAAACACAGACAAAGCTCAGTGCACATCCAGAAAAACTTATATACGGTACAGTGCCTAAATATACATGTATAAATAACCAATAAATAAAATGGTCTTTTAGTTTAACATTTTGGCCAAATTGTTGTAAGCCCTTGAGCCAAACTTCACGGCAGACCACGTTCAAGGGTCCCTACACTAATATAAATTCTTAATAACCTGTGCATTGCCAGGAAGAATGATTTATAATAAATCTGTCAATATGAGTTGCAAAAGTTCTAAGTCTGATTGAAGCTTTTATTAACCTGTACATTACCAGGAAACGCACTCTGTAATAGATTTGTCACAATCACACTGCATGCAGGCAAGTTCCCCTGATAGTTGGAGATGCCATGGAGTGAGCTTTTAACCATTTAAATGTGGGAGGGAGTGAGCTTCAATTGGATAGGAGGTTGCCACCCTCCAAAACAGCCAAGACTAGCTGCACAAGAATTATAAAACATACAGAACACCTACAAGCTCAAATTGAACCCCCAAAATACCCACAACATATATATAAGCATATAAGTTTCACAGAGGAGTGCTACTGAGCATGGCAATTTATATTTAAAACCAGAGACATAACATAAAACACAGACAAAGCTCAGTGCACATCCAGAAAAAGTTATATACGGTACAGTGCCTAAATATACATGTATAAATAACCAATAAATAAAATGGTCTTTTAGTTTAACATTTTGGCCAAATTGTTGTAAGCCCTTGAGCCAAACTTCACGGCAGACCACGTTCAAGGGTCCCTACACTAATATAAATTCTTAATAACCTGTGCATTGCCAGGAAGAATGATTTATAATAAATCTGTCAATATGAGTTGCAAAAGTTCTAAGTCTGATTGAAGCTTTTATTAACCTGTACATTACCAGGAAACGCACTCTGTAATAGATTTGTCACAATCACACTGCATGCAGGCAAGTTCCCCTGATAGTTGGAGATGCCATGGAGTGAGCTTTTAACCATTTAAATGTGGGAGGGAGTGAGCTTCAATTGGATAGGAGGTTGCCACCCTCCAAAACAGCCAAGACTAGCTGCACAAGAATTATAAAACATACAGAACACCTACAAGCTCAAATTGAACCCCCAAAATACCCACAACATATATATAAGCATATAAGTTTCACAGAGGAGTGCTACTGAGCATGGCAATTTATATTTAAAACCAGAGACATAACATAAAACACAGACAAAGCTCAGTGCACATCCAGAAAAACTTATATACGGTACAGTGCCTAAATATACATGTATAAATAACCAATAAATAAAATGGTCTTTTAGTTTAACATTTTGGCCAAATTGTTGTAAGCCCTTGAGCCAAACTTCACGGCAGACCACGTTCAAGGGTCCCTACACTAATATAAATTCTTAATAACCTGTGCATTGCCAGGAAGAATGATTTATAATAAATCTGTCAATATGAGTTGCAAAAGTTCTAAGTCTGATTGAAGCTTTTATTAACCTGTACATTACCAGGAAAAGCACTCTGTAATAGATTTGTCACAATCACACTGCATGCAGGCAAGTTCCCCTGATAGTTGGAGATGCCATGGAGTGAGCTTTTAACCATTTAAATGTGGGAGGGAGTGAGCTTCAATTGGATAGGAGGTTGCCACCCTCCAAAACAGCCAAGACTAGCTGCACAAGAATTATAAAACATACAGAACACCTACAAGCTCAAATTGAACCCCCAAAATACCCACAACATATATATAAGCATATAAGTTTCACAGAGGAGTGCTACTGAGCATGGCAATTTATATTTAAAACCAGAGACATAACATAAAACACAGACAAAGCTCAGTGCACATCCAGAAAAACTTATATACGGTACAGTGCCTAAATCAGGGGAACTTGCCTGCATGCAGTGTGAACTTTTGCAACTCATATTGACAGATTTATTATAAATCATTCTTCCTGGCAATGCACAGGTTATTAAGAATTTATATTAGTGTAAGGACCCTTGAACGTGGTCTGCCGTGAAGTTTGGCTCAAGGGCTTACAACAATTTGGCCAAAATGTTAAACTAAAAGACCATTTTATTTATTGGTTATTTATACATGTATATTTAGGCACTGTACCGTATATAAGTTTTTCTGGATGTGCACTGAGCTTTGTCTGTGTTTTATGTTATGTCTCTGGTTTTGAAGATAAAATGTACACATATCTTGGTCTAATGACCGTGTACATCTGTACAATAGCAGTTTCACACTTTATTAAAAAAACACAATGCCTTAACCTATCTGTCTCAAATCTTTTGAACTGTACTGTACATGGCATTGACCTGGTGCGTTCTCTGTGCCATCCAAGAAATGCTTGTAGTTATGCCTATATGATATATTGTGCAATTCAAGTCGGGACAGATAAGTGTGCGTTTCTGTCTGATATCTATCGGTATATTTTTAAATCCTTATTATACTTAATAAAAGTAGTTTTAAATAAAAAAATTGTAAGTGAAGGGATACATATATATAATCTATATACAGTTTAATATTAATGTTTTAGTTCTACTGTTTACCGAAACTTGAAACAATACGTAAATATAATTTGTGCCCATTCATTCCCAATGGAGTTATCTTTGTTACCATTGAGGGCATAGGTAACCATACTGGCAATCAATGGGTGTATTGTTTAGTATTGTGTTTGTATGTAGTAACCGCTAAGGTAATGAAGGGATTAACATCTCCCGCAACCCCCCCGCAAGGCCTAAACACCCACCATGGGCCAAATACCACCTTCACCCACCCCAGCTACCCAAAATAAACCACCACTATTTTTAAACCCCTTCATTGCTTTAGCGGTTAGCCGCTAAGATAATGAAGTTGCCTGTAAATGTATTCTTATTGCATAGATTTGAAGTAGGGGGTATCCAAAGCTAATATTAAAAGCTCCGGAGACTCCTGGCTTAATCCAATGCAATACAAATACATTTTTGTTCTGTCATACTCGCAAATCTGTTCTCCCCACCCTTGGGGTGACGAAATGAGATCTGTGATAAGCTTGCCATTTCAAAGCTCCGATTATCTCAATGGAGCCACTATACTGTAATAGCGTGATCTTAGAAAAAATTTGAGTTGGAGCTGCTTGTCAGCTCCCGCTCGATGTGTTTGGGCCGGAGCAAGACCGCTTGGGAAAATAAATTCCCCATATGAGTATGGCAAGTCATCAGAGCTTTCTGAATAGAAAATCTGCCAAATCGTACGGGAACTGCTCGAAAAGCTTGATGAGTTAGTTATTGAAGGTACTAGAAGAGGCCCCCTAGAGTTTCATTTCAGTATCTAAGGATCCACTTGTGAAGTTCTTCTTTGTTGCTGACTTGACATTTTTTCTCAGGTGATGTTTCATAGCATGCCACATAAGTTCTATGATGTTCAAATATGAAAATTTAGAGGCAAAGACAGTACGGTTATTGTCAAGGAAAAAGCAAGTACACGCAGCACCACAGTACAGTGAATAGTATACAGTACTACTGCTCAAAACAGTTAGAGTACTTACTCTGGTGATGTTCTAACTCAGTTGATTCCACACTGTTTAATAAAGGTAGCAGAGGCACTGTGCTTTGGGTTGTTATTTTTGAAGAACCAGTGACCAGATGGGAATTCTTGTCTAATTTTTTAAATTTACTTGCAAGACCAGTCATCAGTTTATCAACTTTTTGGATTTAGTCATGTATATAGAGAAGCAAAAGATAGAAACAAGAACATATCACAAACCTACAGACGTTAACAATTTTATACTTGCCGATAGCCATCATGATCCAAAATGCATCAGAAACATCCCTCTGGGGCAATTTTCTCGTTTACGAAGAAACTGCTCAAAAAAGGAAGTTTATAGAGAACAAACTGAGGAATTAAAAAAAAAATTCTGAATAGCGGTTACAGCAAAATGGTGGTTCAAGAGGCTTATGCTCAAATCGATATGGCAGATAGAAGTCGGATGATTGAATTTAAAACTAAAGAATCAGAACATGAAGAACAGTTAAATATTTTGTTTATAACTGAATACAATGCTATGGCACCCCAAATAAAAAAAGTTGCAAGGAAACATTGGGGGATTTTGTTAAGAGATGAAAATCTGTGGACTATCCTCCCACAGTATCCCCGAATAATTTTTAAGAAACAAAGAACTTTAAAACAGGTCCTGGCCCCAAGTCAGGTGAACACCAAAGTATCCAAAAATTGGATAAAATGCCAGAATGGCTACCATGTGTGTAGTAACTGTAGAGGTTGCCAATTTAGTGAGGCAGTCAAAACATTTAGCTGATATGTGACGAAGGAAGAATATGATATACAATCTTTCATCAACTGCAAAAGTGATCACGTAGTGTACCTTTTAGAGTGTACATGTGGCCTACAATATGTAGGAAGAACAAGTAGGCCGCTTAAAAGAAGACTAGCAGAGCACATAAATAACATAAGGAAAGGTTTAACCACACACAGCGTGTCAAATCACTTTCTACTAGCACATGGCAGGAACCCAGAGGGGTTATTATGCAAGGGCATAGAGTTCCCAGTTCCAGATTGGAAGGGGAGAGCAGAATTATTAAAATATCAAAAAGAGAAACATATTGGATATACCAATTGAAAATACTGTCACCCCTTGGTCTTAATCTTGTTTGATTTGGGCTCTTTCCTTAGGGATTAACTTGGGTGATATTCCAACTGTCAAGAACTGTATAATTCAGTACAGGCTGCTTTCCCTTTATCCATCCGAAACACATTCATGGGGATGTAATGGCAATAATACAAATGAATACCATACCAGCTGGAGTACACATTTATTGTCTATATCAGTGATTTCCAACCTTTTTTGCTTGGAATAACCCTTGAAATATTTCGAAAAATCTCGGGGAACCCCTATCTGGCTGACACATATTAGGTTCGACAGGGGTCAGCCAAAACATTTCATACCTCACGAGCCACCTCTATTTCCCACCCTCTACCCATGTATTTCTTTCCCATCCATCTCACTAACTCTCCCCCCTCCCACCTCGCATGTATTTATCCCTTGCATCTCAAAGAACTTTGAATCTTATCAAGCGTACTTTTTGGTGGCCTAATATGGCAAAGATGGTTCATGAATTTACTAGTGCTTGTCCAGTATGCGCACAAAACAAGACTCTTCATCAAAGACCCTCAGGCTTGCTCATGCCCTTGCCAGTACCTGAACGTCCATGGTCACATATTTCAATGGATTTCATTGTGGATCTACCACCTTCCAGAGGGATGACCATTTTTCAAAACAGGCCCACTTTGTTGCACTCAAAGGACTTCCCTCCTCGCCCACCCTAGCTGATATCTTCAACAAGGAGGTGTTTTGCATCCATGGGATACCTACATCCATAGTCTCGGACCGAGGCACGCAATTTATATCGACATTTTTGCGTGCTTTCTCCAAGAGGCTTGGCATGGCGTTATCCTTCTCGTCAGACTATCACCCCCAGACTAATGGGCAAACTGAGAGACTAAATGAAACGCTGGAACAATACCTACGGTGTTTTATTTCCGATTCCCAGGACAATTGGGTTGACCTGCTTCCTTGGGCAGAATTTGCAACCAATTCATTTCGTAATGAATACACGCACGAAACCCCGTTCTTCATGAATTATGGTTTCCACCCAAGTGGACTGCCAATCTCAAACATTCTGATAGGAGTGCCGGTGGCTGATGAACGGGTAACTACTCTTCAGGAGTCATGGATCAAAATCCAGTCCGCGCTTGTTAGCGCCGCTCAGAAATTAAAGTCTCAGGCAGACCACCGTCGTCAACAGACCCCTAATTGCAAACCAGGGGACCGAGTTTGGCTTTCGTCCAAGAACATCAAGTTGAAGTCTCCGACCCAGAAATTGGTACCCCGATTCTTAGGGCCTTTTCTGATCCAGGAACAAATCAATCCTGTGGCATTTCGTCTGCAACTTCCGTCTTCCATGAGGATTCCAAACGTATTCCACGTTTACTTGCTCAAGCCATTCGTCCAGAGAAAACGGTTCCCTGCTAAGACCCATAAACCCAAACCAGTCACGGTCCAAGGACACCCTGAATTTGAAATCCAGAAAATCATGGATTCTCACGTATCCAGAGGATAGATACAATTCCTTGTTCACTGGAAGGGTTATGGCCCAGAGGAATGCTCTTGGGTACTCAAGGAGGACATCCATGCTCCAGTTCTCTTGGATCGTTTCCATAAGAAATTCCCACAGAAGCCTTGAATGGATCATCCGGAGGTCGATCCTGAAGGGGGGGGTACTGTAAGGAATCGGGGGCCATGTCCCCTGTGACGTGACCCCTCCTTACCCACTACCAGTACTGCAGCTGCTGCTGCCTCTGCCCCTCATCGCTACCCCTGCCGGCGCGCGGCACTTCCTGCTACTCACGCCGTGGCCGCCATCTTGGATTCTCGTGCTGGCCTTACAGAGCGCGCATCTATCCCTGGCACTTGTAACATGCGCGCCATGCCTGCCTCCGCCCCCCGTTCAGCCCGGGAGTTCTTGCCATGCTTCCTGCACTCTCAGCTGAGCCCTGCTACTCCCAGCCTCTCAGGAGCTGCTCCTCGTCACGCCCCCGTCCGGATTGGTGGATACCGCTTTAGATACCCTGCTCTGTCACTTCCTCCTTGCTTCCTGTGTAGCCTGGAAACTGTGTCGTGCTCCTGTTTGTCTTCACCCCTACAGATATGAACCGGCTTGTCTGACTTACCTCTCTGGCTCCCGACTTCTTCTTACCCATCATGATTCTTACCTCGCAGACCCTTGGACATGGAAACGGATTTGACTACGGAACTCTCTATACTCCTGAACTCGGCAAGTACAACGACTATTCTGAATCTTAACCCAGGCCTGGCCACGCAACAACCACATCCCGGACCTGCTCCCTCTGCTGTCGGTGTGTATATTCAACATCCCACCTCAGTATAGGGGACTGGCCTGATCTGCGGGCTGCACAGCGTGACAAAGGTCTACTGAAGATTACACTATATCTACCATCCTAAGGTATCCCAGGGATCACAAGTTGTGGGGATCCAGTCATGTCACTGTACTATGTGGGATTTCACAATAAGGTGATTATAAGAATGCAGTATTATACAACGCATTGGAGCATATATTCTGTTGTTACATTCTTTCCAACATACTCGTCGAAGAGAAAAGAAGATCAAGCACCAGGACTCCAGCGCCACAGAGGAGTATTTTTGGGGTACTATTATAGGGTCTGTTTTATTCACGATTTAGAGTCTACTGCCACCTTGGTGCCGGTCTACTATAACTGTTCGGTGAATGAAAGCGGTGAACACAAGAATCGAATGCCCTGACGATGGGTAAAGGGCCTTTGGCCTAAAGACTTTGAAAGGCTTGGGGGCATTTTGTTTTAAGACACAGGGGACACAAAACCTCATGAAGAAGCCAAGAGCAATAAAAAAATTATGTTAATAGACATTGAACACTTAGGGGGCTATGCACTAAGCTCAATGGGTTTGCGTTCTGATGTTCAAAAAAAGCACGTCCGTTAAAAAGTGAGGCCGAGGATGCGATTCACTAAGGCCTTGAGCCCATTTTTTAAAGTACGTGCTCAAAACACCCACAGCGTACGTGTTGCTTTTTTCCCCCGTGCTAGCGTTCTTAAACTTCACATACGCTAGCTGATAGAAAAAAAAGCCGCATGTAACATTTGCATGGAGATTTGCCATCTCCATGCAAGGCTGTTACAGGCGATCGTACACTAATTAAAATCATTTTAATAATAATGTACATGAGCAGGGGGTCTCTGGAGCTGAACCGCATTGGTTTCAGGTCCGCGGACCCCCTACTTCAGGAGATACATGCCCCGTTATGGGGTGCTGGTACCCCCTGCAGAATTTAAATGTCCCGGTCACGTGATTCGGAAGCTTGAAACTGCAGGGGATACCGGCACCCCATAAAGGTGCCTGTATCTCGGGAAGCAGGGGGTCCCCGGACATAAAACCAATGCGGGTCATCTCCGGAGACCCCCTGCACATCTACACTATGAAACACATGTATATTAAAAAAAGATTTAACAAACATCAATACACGACCCCCCCCCTCTCCGCCCAAACCCATACAGAACAGTAATTTGCAAAATAACTATTATCCATATATGGATAATAGATTATTTGCCCATTATTAAACACTGCATTAGCATACCTAAATAAAATAAATAAAAACAGTAGCCAGCTAATCCAATGAATACAAGCAATAACAACATCAACAATGAATTAATTAAACCATTAACCAATGAAACCATTTAATTCCTAAACAAACTCAAAATGAATAGTAACACTAACCAATCAAACCAATGAATTACTACAACATTAATGAATGTAAACATTAAAAGACAAAGAAATAAATTCAAACAATATCTGAAATAACCATAAAACGCATTAGCTAACATAATACAACATTAACTACACACGAACACCAATTGCAAACATTTTATTAGCATTAAGCAGGAAAAAAACAAACAATCACATCCACATAAGAAATTGAAATTAAAACAACCAACAGCAATACCAAGCCACAAATGCCCCCCAAATATTGTCATAATAATGTATTAATCTGTACCCTAAAGTGGTACAGATTAATATATTATCAGTCAATGTGCCTCACCCAAAAAATCAAAAAACACATCCAATGAAAAAACCTGTAAAAAGAGACATTTATAAACATTCAATATATTACTTACCATTAGAAGCGGTGGCCCTCCAACTCCCGGGGTAACAGGAAGCTCACGTACCTTAAAGGCATCCAACAGCATCCGATGCCATCCACCATGAAGATCTGGATCAGGTACCCAAATCTTCCTTTTTCCTTTCTTTAATTACCTACTTCTATCTTCATCTGTCACTATTTCTTGATCTTCTTTATCTTCTATCTTCATCTGTCAATCCAAAAAACCCCATGGTAAATCCGAACCGTTGTTGTCTCGTCGTCTTCTTGAGCTCAAATGAGGCGTCACAGCCTTAAATAGGGCTTGTGACGGCACAGTTAGCCTCAAAATGGTTAACAGCCACCTGATTGGCTGTTAAAACCATGTTCCGACTTTAATTTTTTTCTTTTACATGACGTCACTTAAAGGGAATGATGCCAGCCAATCAGAATGGCTGTGCTTCATTTGCCTTTAAGATGACTTCACTAAATCCAAGGTGGCCGGCGTCCCATGGTATTTCAGCCAATCAGAGTGTGGAATTAGTTCCCACGATCTGATTGGCTGCAATTCCATGTGACGCCGGCTTAGTGACGTCATCAATGGATCAGTGAGATCAGGGGAAAGTGAGCAGATAGAGGCGGGTTGTGCAAGTTCTGGGAGCTCTGCATGCCCGACGTCAGGTTGCCCCCAGTAGGCCTATATGCCCGCTAGGACACATATGTTCTGGCCGCAAATCTGGGAGGGATGGCTGGTTATACTCATCTTACTTTATAGTTTCATTTATTTATTTTTTTCCCCAGTCCAAGGAAGGGGAAAATCCATTCCCTTCGTTTTTTATCCCCATTTGTTTCCTGCAACCATTAAAGTTTTTAGTTCACAAATTTCACATGAGAGAGAGATACGATATCAGAAATGACTAGTCAAGTTCCATTGAAGTTAGTATCCCTGAATATTAAAGGTCTTAACAGTAACGGTAAACGTAGACTGACCCTTAAAGAATTCAGGAACTTGAAAGCAGATATTGTTTTCTTGCAAGAGACACATTTTGATACTCAGGATCCCCCAAACACTTTCAGCGGGACATACCCTATAGCATTCTACTCTTCTTTTACTAGCAAAAAAAGAGGGCTTGCGATACTGATTAAATGGGACATTCCTTTCCAGGTATTGGAGGTTAAGAAGGATCAAGGGGGAGGTCCCTAGTTTGTTCACGGGCTTCTCTCGGGCCAACATATCACGTTAGTTAATATATACACACCCAATGAGGGACAAATTGATATTTAAAGGGAAAAACTGGAATCCATAAAAGCTAGCCAAGAGCAACTGCTAATATTGGGTGCTGATTTTAATATGGTACCAGATCCGGATGTGGATAAGTCCTCCCACTGAGATCAAGCACACTCTGCTATGACATATAGTGTAGCCAAGAAATCTAGACTGCTACTTAAAGAATACGGTTTATGGGACGCTTGGCGCAACTCACATAAAGGACAGAGGGATTACTCCTTTTATTCACCTCCACATGATTCATACTCCAGAATTGACAATATATTTGTATCCACGGGTATCCTGGAGGTATTGATCCACTCAGATATAGGGCCAATCACATAGCCAGACCACACCCTGGTGGCGATTCTGTTCGATCCCCCTTTTGCTAGGACACAATCATTCCATTGGAGGATGAACGACTCATTACTGAACTAACCCGAGATTAGCTTACAAAATTATTTCCATATCATCAATGGCTCTGTAAAATCAACATCAACACTATGGGAGGCTGTAAGGTAGTGAAGAGGTTAACTCCCTTTCCAGACTGCACAGCTGTCAGATTTCACACTTGAACTGGGAGGTGTGGACAATGAACTCCTGATTGAGCAGCTAAAAAAGGCAGGAAGCTGCCAAAGACAGAGAGCTAGGTTTTCCCCCAGGAGGGTAGAAAGACCTCTCCCAGCTAGCAGAGATCCTGGCTGTTATGGAACCTAGGACTGAAGGAAGCAGTCTGTGGGGTCCAGCTGGGAATCACACCCAGGATAAAGATTGCTCCCCAGAATCGGCGTTCCTGAAGGTGTGAAGGAGCGGCATGGAGACCCTGTGAAGGAATCCCTGCAACAATGTCAGATAACTTTCACTATTGCTCTCTGTCTTTCTAAATACTGTTTCATATGTTTTGGTCTGGAACCAGGTTAGTTGGCCAACGCCTATAGCTAGGCACCTGCTGGTGTAGTTCGTTTCTCTAATGGGAATTGGAATTTGGTTTATAATTTTGTGTTTTGCCTTAAAGGGGCAGTAGCCACAATGTTTTGGTTACTGTTTTATGGTTAATAAAACCAATCCAGTTAAGCGGAACCCTCTGTCAGATTGAGGCCTATGTTAAAGATTGTAACCTCCCAAAATTATCGAAGGAAGACCACAAAGTTTTAAATGCAAAAATATCCCAGTTAGAGTTAGTATGGGCTGTTAGCACATTGAAGCCGTCAAAGGCTCTGGGCCCAGATGGTTTCTCAAATCTGTATTACAAACATTTTATAGGAATCCTAGGACCATGTTTACTAGATTTATTCAATGATTTTCTTAACGGAAACAAATTCCCCCTCAGATGACAAAAGCCAATATAGTGGTGATCCCTAAAGAGGGTAAGGGCCCTTTATGTTGTGGTAGCTACAGACCAATCTCACAGCTCAATACAGATCTGAAAATATATAGTAACATTTTGGCAAACAGGTTTAACCCAATACTCCCTAGATTAATCCATTATAACAGTTAGGTCTTGTGAGCGAACGCCAGGCATCGATAACACAAGGGAAATTATTAACGTGATAGATCAGATACATACATCTAAGACGAAAGCAATGTTGTTGAGCCTGGACGCGGAGAAGGTGTTTGATAGGATAAAATGGGATTTTTTAGATAAGACGTTGTACGCATTTGGATTTTCAGGGTTTTTTTTACAAGGGGATCGGGCCCTCTACCAGATGCCGACACCCACTTTGAAAATCCGGGGGCGGGGAGGGGGGAGAGGAATCTGATAACAATTAAGAACGGGGCTAGACAGGGTTGCCCCCTCTCTCATCTTCTTTTTGCCCTGACAATTGAATCCCTTGCGACAACATTCAGAGCTTCCCCAAATATACAAGGGATTAATAAAAAAGATGAGTGTTACAAATTATCTCTTTGTGCGGATGATATTATCCTTACTATAGCTAACCCATTGACATCTCTCCCTAATTTACAATCCGCTCTCCGGTGGTTTGGGGAAATGTCTGGGTATAAAGTTAATCTGTGCAAATTCTTAGTGCTAAATTTAACGTTAATGGAAAGGGAGGTCGATGTTCTTAAACGACATTTTGACTAAAGGTGCAAAAAGAACCATCTGAAGTATTTGGGGTTATACCTTACTAGGGCCTTACTCATTACATAAGTATAACTATCCCAAACTTTTTTCTAAGATTAGAAAAGATCAACAAGTTTGGAATTCTGACTATATTTCCTGGATAGGGCGTATAACTGAATATTCTCCCCAGACTTCTATATTATTTCCAAACATTACCCATAAATGTCCCACATATAAATATAAAAGAATTCCAAACCCGTGTTATGCAATTTATTTGGAAACATAAACAACCAAGAATAGCTAGGTCAATATTGCTGGAGTCTAAAGAGGGAGGTCTAGCGGTTCCAAATATTCGAAAATATTATATAGCTTCTCATTTAAAACAAATGGTTTATTTGCATTGCCCGGGTGGATGCTTGGGTGGATCTGGAAAACTCACTTAAATACCCGGTTTGTCTACCTACTCTGTTATGGTCGAGCTCTAGGACTGGGCCTGGGAGACCACCTGAGTCGGCGGTAATCGGGTTTACTTTCAAAATCTGTCAGTTAGCAAAAAAGAAATACAAAGTTATGTCAACTCCATCTAGACTTACACCCCTGTTCGGTAATCGAGGGTTTTTGCCGGGGTTTCAGGGTTGGGACTTTGAAACCTGGAGACAGAGTGGAATTCTAGAGATGGGATATTTATTAGAAAAAGATATATTGATGTAGTTTGAGGAACTGATGAGAAAATAAAGTTTACATCAGACGGAGGTGTTAAAATATATGCAAGTCTGACATTTTGTGCTTCTATGAGGAGGAATTCCTTAAAAATACATGATTTGGGAGGCGCATGCGCGATTTTGAAGTGGATGGCTGCTTACGCCTTGAGCTCCCTCCACCGCCACGCTGTTAAAGCAAAAATATCCACTTTCCAACAAGTGAATAAAATCCAAAACATCTTAAACAAGTCAGGGAACTGATAGAGATGGCGCCACAACCAAATAAGAAGAAAAATACCTTAGCAGATCTGCAGCAAAGGGCATCGGCGCAGAAATGGCAGCGGGATCCACCACGGGCTCAGACTCAGACCGGGACGAGGAGGGGATAGAGGAGCCAGAGAAGCTACCAGTCAGACGCTGCGATTTCGACAGACTCTATAATGACATGAAATCGCTCTTCCGCGCAGAGATACAGGAGCTCCGTATGGAAGTCCAGGGACTGGGGGAGCGCACAGGAGCCCTCGAGGAAAAAATGGCGGCTTCCTCAAAAGCAATCAAAAAAACGGAGAAAAGATCCTCACATCTGCAAATACAAATTGCAGAACTGGCCGAGTGGCAGGAAGACGCAGAAAACAGGGATCGCCGTAACAATATAAGGATCCGCGGCATCCCTGAGGAGGTCACTGAAGTGGAGGGATTTGTCTCCCAGTGGATGGAGACCCTGCTCCCCGATACCCCAGTGGCGGAGCTCCTGGTGGACCGCTGCCATCGCACGCTCATGAGCAGACCCATGGCAAATGAACAGCCTAGGGTCGTCATCGCCAGATTGCACTATTTTCGCACCAGAGGCAATCTTCCACAAAACAAGAAGTGAGGGTGCGTGCAAGTTCGAAGAGGCCACCCTCCAACTATTCCAGGACCTCTCTCCCCTAACGCTGGCCAGAAGGAGGAAGCTGCAGCCAGTCACCAAAATACTAAGGGACAGGGCCATATGCTAGAAGATGGACCTTCCCGTTCGGCCTGCTGGTTGTCAGGAACGGGAGGGCCATCTCCATGAAGCAGCCCGAGGAAGGAGATGACTTCCTTCATAAACTCGGAGTGAAGGAGGGCCCAGCTAAGAAGCCTCAAGAGGAACCTGCGCCAGAAGCAGAATGGCAGAGGGCTGGTACCTCAAACAGAGGCCGCGACAAGTCGCCGACGGAGAAAGAATGAACTGCAAAAGGGCTATGACCCAAATTGTTTCTCTTTGTTAAGTTGCCGCAGTTGTGGAAAAAGTTACAGTTAAAATGGCGCATTCTCCCTGATCACACAGCCTGAACAGCAATGGGCCGCCCCCCACTTGCACCGAAAATAAAGTCCCCCAGCGGATCCTGAGAGGCCCTATAAAGACACCCAAGATTGCAGGATAGGCGGTGAACCAAAAAAAAAGCAGCTGTCTAACACACTTACCTGATCGGGCAGGCTCGAGGTGGGCAGCTAAGGAGGCAAGATGGCCGTGTAACGCAGGAGAGCCAAGATGGAGGTGCGTCTGGCCAAAAAAAAACGTGAGTGCAACAGCGGAAGAAGAAGAACCTGTGGCGGGAAGACAGCGTGGGAAGACATCCACCCCGTTGACGTCCGGCGCGAAAATGCCTGAAACCGGAAGGACGTCACCGGATATGGCCAGGCGGCCATCTTGGTTGAGGCGCATAGAGACTCGCACCGGAAGGGGACAGCGGCAGCACGGACCGCGTCACGGAGGCGCGACCCAGACGATGACAGCAAGGGGGAGCCGGGACATGTTCAAACTAGGCCATGGGCCCAGGGGCTCATTAGCAGACATATAGCATAATTAGGCTAGCGAACCCGCACGATGGAATGGCACAGGCCGCCGCGGACCTAAGTCAGGGAGGTAAGAGAGAGGCTGATGGGGTCTGAAGGGCCCCGCGCACCTAGGCAAGGAACGTATCAGGCGTAAGGCAGGGAGTAAGAGAAGAAGGCGGCAGGGATGGGAAATTAATGTGGGCCACCAAAGAAAGATACATAGAGCCTAGAGGGCAGAAAGCGAGCAAGAGGCTTAATCAAGCAAGCTGGTAAAATACTGAGGAAGAGGAGGGTACCCCAGATAAGATAAGCTACATCATACAGACACCTGACCCATAGGCCAAGGATGGCACAGTAGTATAGGAGCAGGAAGCCGTCCCCGTAGGAAAAGAAAAACATGACAGAGCCACCAGCCAGAGACCAGAGCGGGAGTATAAGGGGCCAGGGGCAAGGGGAGGTGGGTAAACGCAAGCAGAAAGGAGGGGCCGGCGGCAAACAATTGCGAAAGGGGGACCCCAATCATAGTGCTAGGGTGCAATTAGCGAGCGCTAAGTTTTTTAGAAGCCAATAAAGTGGATGTTGGTTGTTGTTGTTATTTTATATGTATTGCTCGTGGCGGAGAGAGGGGAGTGGTGGTTCCACGCCCGCCATCGTCATGGGACTCCACATGGGTACCTGGGGGCCAGTCCCCAGGGGGCCCATGAAGAACCCACTGGACCAGTTGAACTGGGCTCTGTGAGAGGACTGAAGACCGACCTAACCAGAGGCCAGACCGGAAATCCAGTAGGGGCAAGAAGGGTGGCTACGGGGATTTATCCCCGGTTGCCCACCGGCTGTTTCATTTGTATATATTTTGTCCTTTCTATGTCCCCCTGGTGTGTACCCCTTTGTTTTTCCCCTGCACAAGTGAAAGGAGCAAGACAGATGCAACGAGACCTGAGACAGAGTGAAAGAAGCAGTGAACTCGCGGACCTACATCAAGGCCTGCAGACAAGAAAAGACCCCAGACACCACAAATGGGTAGGAACATTACGATAATTTCCCATAATGTCAAGGGGTTCAACAGCCCCCATAAGCGGAAAATGGCCATGAATGATTATAAAAAACAAGACCCTGATATTATTTTACTACAAAAGACGCATTTTTCTAAAGTAGAAATAGGGGGAGAACCCCCAAGTGGTATTAATAAAGTACTAAGAAAAAGTGCCTGGATGAGTCGGTATAAAAATAAAGCGTTTTATGAGTGTCCCGTGGGTAATGTCGATGGTGTGTGTGGGCCTGAATAACCCCCACCTCACCTGTGTAAAACCGGGGAAAAGTTCCAACCAAGCCGATGGTACACACCCCCCCCCCCAATGACAGATGGGGTAAAAACCTCAATCGAACATGCGGCAACCCGGTATGTAGGGACAAGCTGATGGTAGTAGAGACCTGCAAGCAGAGTCTCCCGCCGCCTTACCTGGTGCCAGATGAATCTCCCGGGATGTACCGGTCCGGTGCTGTCGGGGGGTGACTGCTTGTTGAGGGACGGAGGACGATCCACTCCTCGGTGTTGTCTCCATCAGCTGTGTTACGTTCCCGGTGCAGGTGAGGGGCTGGGTTGTCGGCTACACACTGGCTGGAAACCCGATCCACTCTGCAGCTTAAAGAGGAAATCCTCTAGATGGTGACAGCTGATCTGCAATAATAGTACCGTGGCGTGCTGCTATACTATGGTAGAGAAACAGGAGCGTGGAGAAAAGTAGAGCACTGCCAAAAAAAGGAAATCAAAAAGGGCTGGGGCAAAAATAAAGATTATTTATTGGGCATATGAGCCAAAAAGGACAAACACACTAGTTAAAAAACTCTGACGCGTTTTTTGCCCCATTTGCCCCAGCCCTTTTTGATTTCTTTTTTTTGGCAGTGCTCTACTTTTCTCCACGTTCCTATTTTTCTAAAGAGAGCTCCCCGAAGTATATAGATAGACGGTACCAGCAATGGGTTTCAGCCGCGGCCAATAAAAAGAAAAAAGGCATAGCAATCCTCATACATAATCGCGTAGCGTTAGATATTAAGTTAACCAAAAAAGATACAAATGGGAGGTTCATCATTGTGGTGGGCGAAATCCATGGGAGACCCATCATGCTGGCGAACGTCTATGCGCCCAGCGTCCAGGCGGACACCTTCACGGACAGATTCTTTACAACACTGAGCAAAGTGGCACAAGGTGGCGTAGTCCTTGGAGGTGATTTTAATCAAACCTTAGATCCAATCACAGACAGATGCACCCCAGGAGGCCACAAACGTCCGAAGGTTAGAGCCGCCTGGGTGCGGGGCCTGTGGGCAAATAGGTTAGTAGACATCTGGCGAGAACAGCACCAGGGTGTGAAGGAATTTACATTCTATTCGCACCCACATGACCGTTACAGCAGGATAGACTACCTCTTTGTGTCCAACAGAATGGTTTCGCAGATCTTCCACACGGGAATCCATGATATTTCATGGTCAGATCATGCACCAGTAGAGCTGCGGTGCACTGATTTTGGGCTAGACAGACCAGGAGCGACCTGGACTCAATGAGTTATTGATCAAAATCCCAGAGATTGAACTAAAAGTAGGGGATAGAATCAGGGACTACTTCCTGGAAAACATGGTAGTGTATCATCACAATCCACCATATGGGAGACCCATAAGGCGACAATGCGAAGTGAGCTCATAGGGATAGCAAGTAGGCGGAAAAAAGAAAAGGACAGTAAGATCAAAAATCTGCAATCGGAATTGGCAGTCCTATCCGCCCTACATAAAAATGATAAACAGGCTCAGACCCTGAAGGCCTGGCTTGATACAAAAACAAAGTTAAACCTAATGATGTCCTCCCGAGCCGAGAAGGAGCTGACTTGGTCTAAACGAAAATTCTATGAAAAAGCGAACAAGCCAGATACCCTGCTTGCCAATAAACTTAAAGATAAAACCCATAATTTTCACGTCCAGGCAATTCGGACAAAGAATGGTAACTACACTACCGACACACTTTATTGAAGTGTGGTCGGTACCGCAAGCCGGGAAATCTCCCGGCTTGCTAGTGGCCGCCCCTCGGCGTGCCGCGCGTCATAGACGCGCGGTCACGCGTCATTGGGAGCGTGCGCCCCCTGCACGCGTGTCCAGGGGCTCCCCGAGGGAGCCCTGGTGTCCCGCGATCGCGGGACAGCGGCAGGGGGTTCCGGGGGACCCGGCGGACCCGGCAGCGGTAGGGAGAGCGCCCCGATCGGAGGGCGCTCTTCCACTGCTTCGGCGCGCGCCCGTCACACTCGGGCGCGCGCCAGGCTACTGCTGCGGCACAGAACGGGCAAATGCTCGAATAAACTGTGCCGCAGCAGTATACTTCTGACCCAAAACGAATTGTAGAAGAATTTAAAAATGACTATGAGACTCTCTATGATGGGGCAAAGGTCTCCCATAACGAGACCACTCATACACAACTAAAGACATTCTTGAAAGGGGCTAAATTACCCAGATTGGGCAGAGAGGAGAGGGACGCGCTACAGGAAGATTTCACAGGTGAGGAGCTGGCAGAGGTAATTAAGTCACTGAAGCCAGCCAAAGCACCGGGCCCGGATGGCTTCTCTAATCTGTATTACCAAAAATTCCGGAAATTACTAGCTCCCCACCTACTGAAGTTGTTCAATTCCTTTCTGCCAGGTGCCCCAATACCTAGCCAGATGCTACAGGCGTCAATCTCGGTGATCCATAAACAAGGGAAGGACCCAGCAGATTGTAAAAGCTATCGACCAATATCGTTGATAAATTCGGACACCAAAATATTTTCCAAATTATTGGCAAACCAATTAAACAAAGTAATGCCAAAGCTGGTCCACCCTGATCAGGTAGGGTTCATATGTGGCAGACAGGCGGCAGACAATACTAGACGGATAATAGACCTAATTGATTTGGCTCAAAGAAAAAATATCCCGTCTATGGCACTAAGTATGGACGCCGAAAAAGCTTTTGATCGGATTGACTGGCACCAACCTGAGAGAGACGCTTGTGGAGTTTGGTATAGGGAGGAGAATGTTGGGCGCAATTCTAGCTCTGTATCGGGAACCGACGGTGAAGGTTAGGCACCAGGGCTTCCCATCGGAAGAATTCCTGATACAGAGCGGCACCAGACAGGGGTGCCCCCTGTCCCCACTTATCTTCGCCTTATGCATAGAACCCTTGGCGGCACATATACGCCTCAGCCCAGACATAACAGGAATACAAATCCAAGAGCAGTCACATAAAGTGGCCCTGTATGCAGATGATGTTATCCTAACGTTATCAAAGCCCCTCACCTCTCTGTCGAATGTTTTTAGCTTGTTGGGAGATTTTAATAAGATTTCTGGGTTTAAAATCAATCAGGCCAAGTCAGAAGCACTAAACATAAACCTGCCGAAGGTCACGGAAAAATTAATCGAGTTGAATTTCAATTTCAATAGGCAAGCCTCTTCCATTAAATGCAAAAATAATGGGGTGCGGGGAAGGGGAAGGGAAAGGAAGTGGGTGGTGGACTGGGCGCTCCCAATTAGTTAACCAATAATGTTGATAAAATACAACTGAAATACACAAATCTATCTCACACCAATAGTGATTAAATAAAAATAAAAGTGTAATAATAATAGGCAGCTCAACTTCCTCTGATGGGACAGTTCCAAATCCCCAGATGGTGAACTTGTATTGCTTGCAGATGAGGAGGAGCGCAGGAAAGTGTGATGGTATATGAAAGAAAAAGATATCATATATAGTGCAGATTGTAAAACACTGCTTTTATGGATTAATTCAGTGGAATAGAACTCACAAAAGTCGTAGATAATTTCACATGTCAGAGATCCTTCTCTCTCTGACTGGAGCCCTTTAGACAGTAGTTGTCAGGATATCCCTCAGTGCACAGGTATATGCAAATAAAGAGAAGCCACAATAGTGCATACTATTTCAAACCAGTGTATTAAACAATTAGCAAGAGTATAGCACACTCACATTTGCCAAGTAAAATCGGGTGGGGGAGAGAACCGTAGATCGTTCTTTGGGTGCAGTCACAGGCAGCTTCACAGCGTCTCAGAATCTCTCACTGTGATTCCCGCATCCGTCGCCGTCGCGTCACTTCCGGTGTTGCGTCACGGCTAAGGGCGGAAGTTCCCACTGGACGAGATCTCTGCCTGAATTTGCCAGTCCTTCCAAACAGGTTCCCTCACTTCAAACTCTACGCGTTTCGCCAGATGCAACTCCTGACAAAGCATCTGGCGAAACGCGTAGAGTTTGAAGTGAGGGAACCTGTTTGGAAGGACTGGCAAATTCAGGCAGAGATCTCGTCCAGTGGGAACTTCCGCCCTTAGCCGTGACGCAACACCGGAAGTGACGCGACGGCGACGGATGCGGGAATCACAGTGAGAGATTCTGAGACGCTGTGAAGCTGCCTGTGACTGCACCCAAAGAACGATCTACGGTTCTCTCCCCCACCCGATTTTACTTGGCAAATGTGAGTGTGCTATACTCTTGCTAATTGTTTAATACACTGGTTTGAAATAGTATGCACTATTGTGGCTTCTCTTTATTTGCATATACCTGTGCACTGAGGGATATCCTGACAACTACTGTCTAAAGGGCTCCAGTCAGAGAGAGAAGGATCTCTGACATGTGAAATTATCTACGACTTTTGTGAGTTCTATTCCACTGAATTAATCCATAAAAGCAGTGTTTTACAATCTGCACTATATATGATATCTTTTTCTTTCATATACCATCACACTTTCCTGCGCTTCTTCCATTAAATACCTAGGGGTTAACATTATCAAAAACTATAGCGCCTTATATAAAGCCAATTACCCCAGACTCATAAGGACACTGAAGGAGGATCTCAGAAAGTGGTCAGGCTACGCAATTTCCTGGATTGGCAGGATCCAGAGCCTTATGATGAATCTCCTCCCCAGAATTTTGTACCTCTTTCAGACCCTGCCAGTGCAGGTGGTCAGAGATGATATCCTTAGTCTGCATTCCTCTATGGTGAAATTTGTCTGAGGTAATAAAAAACCACGTATCAAAACTAGTACACTAATTAGGCCAACTGTGAGAGGAGGACTAGCGGTACCTTGCTTGATATCGTATTTCAGAGCCGCCCAATTATGCCAAATTATTCAATGGCATCAACACCCAAGCCTGCGAAGGTGGGTGGAACTGGAAAAAGATTGCTGTGCACTTGTAGTACTACAGGACCTAATTTGGCGCCAAAAAAGGTAATTAAGACCATAGGTGTACCATTAGCCGCGCTGAGCGGCTCGTTAGCAACTTGGGAGGCTACAAGGTATAGGTGTGCCCTTACGACAAGACATACCTTAATGACCCGTTTGTGGGGAACCCTGATTTCACTCTGGGCCTGTCGGACAAGAACCTAGCAATTTGGAAATGGAAGGGCCTCATGAGGCTCTTACATTTGGAGGGTAGAAGCTCTATAAAAACGTTTGAACAAATTAAATCAGAAAGCGAGTTGCCAAACTCCGAATTTTTTAGATACCTTCAAATTCGAGCATTTTACACTAAAACCGCAAAACGCCCCATGCGCACAAATTTTGAGCAGCTGTGTTCGAGAGGGACGGACACCACGGGATTTACTTCTAGGATTTACAGGGAGGTGGTCTGTCCTGGAACAACAGATGACTTTAAACTTAGCTATAGAACGAAATGGGAGCTGGCCTTACGGGAGACGCTAGAAGACGCAGACTGGGACACCATTGTACTGGCAGCGGCAAAAAGTTCTATATGCACAACCTTAAAGGAGAATGCATATAAAGTCCTGATGAGGTGGTATCTCACCCCAATGCGATTGGCTAAGTTTGTGAAGGATTACCCTCCATTGTGCCCGAAACAATGTGGAGAACAAGCAGACTTGCTGCACATGCTGTGGAACTGCACCAAGGTGGCCCCAATATGGGAGGAAATTAGAAATTGGCTGCAGAGAATTCTCGGAATCCTGGTCCCCTTGGACGCCTGGTTGTTCTTGCTAGGCAGGCGCACCCGGGGGCTAAGCAGACCAGTGCATAAATTGGTTCCACATTTTGCAACAGCCCTGCGGTGCAAAATCGCAGCATTGTGGAAGCAACCAGATTTACCCACAATCACGAAAATTAGGAATAGAATGAGGTACGTGTGCCGGATGGAGCAATTGATGAGCCTGGTAAATGACACCGGCACAACATTTCTAAAAGTCTGGGCTCCGTGGCTGGCCCAATCTGATATCCCAGGGGTAGATGCCGCCACCATATTGCAATGATAGCCTGAGATGCATTCTCCTTTGAAGTGCCAGTACAGACAGTAACTGGGAAGAGGAACGGTAGGGCTGACACAAATTCACACTGCACTACTCATGGGCATGGAACCCGAGGAGAATGCCTTCTTTGTTACGAAGTGAAGATCAAAAAGGATAACGAGTCCTGTGCTCTGAGTGCGGGTCCCTCCCCCTCTCCACCCTCCCCCCCTCTAAGTGTTGTTGTTGTATGTCATGTGAGTCAGTCTGTCACCCTTGTGAGTCACGTTGGTTCACACGGAAAAATAAGGGAAAGTGTGGGCAGAAATATAAGACAGTGTGTTGTTAGACTGTGTTGTGCATGTACCATACACCCAATAAAAATTATTGTTAGAAAAAAAATACATTATTTGAAGATTTATGCAAAATAAAAAATATCAAAGGGGCCTGATCTCATCCCTGTACCAAGGTGTAGGATACTGCATGTCGCTGATAAAAGGTGATAAAATGTTATAAAATTCTAAATTTTGTATGACATGTAATGGGATTGTTGCCATTGTAAGAACTCTGTCACAAAATGGTTGTTCTGCCTCCCCCTCCCTCCTTTTTTTTCTGTACCCCCTCCCTTCCCATTTATGTTTGAACATCTTAATAAAAATATAAGTTTAACAAAAATAGAACATTTGTACTCACACACAGTGTGTCTAAGGATTTTGACATTTTTCACCAAGCTAATCCTGTGGGACTCACATATAGACTTATTGAACATGTGGAAATGGATTGGAGAGGTGGAGACAGGATGTAAAGCCTAGCCCAGAAAGAGACATACTGGTTTACAAATTAAAAACATTAACTCCAGATGGTCTAAACAACGAGATACATATTGGGGGCATTTACCATATGATGGAAAACATACCATCCACACTCACTGAGAGTTTTGGATTATTTTACTGTCTTTTATTAGTTTTTAGGAATTTAACTCTTTAATATAATATTCATTTTTTTAATATGGTTATGTATTTTTAAGGCTGTTACGTATCTCTTATTTCTCTTCCCCTCCCCCCAGTTTTAATTCTCTCCATATATAGTAAAGCTATTCATACTGCAGATGATTTACTATATATGAATGTTTTATTGAATAACAGAGAGAATATATTTAAATTATTATATTTGGGTATTAATAGGTATTTGTAATGTGCTCCCATAAATGTTTAAATTATTGTGATGCGTAAATACTATTGTCAATTTAAGTGGGCCGGTATACTGTAGGATGGTAATGTGTAAAAAGATCTAATTGCTCATTCTTTGATTGAATAATTACATATTTTAAGGTAACTCCTCCAAATGCTGTTTTTGCAATAATAAACATTATTTAAAAAATATATTGTTTTTAATCTATCGACCAGTCAACTTTACAAGGCACAGTGGTTTAATAAGGATTTTTATAAGTGTAATAATGTTATTTTTAGTTGTGATTTTAAGTGTATTAATACAAGTTTTAGTAATTAGTAAGGGTATATAAGAGACCTGGATTACTTTGTGTGGACCACAATTCAGGGGTCCCTAACGCTAATATAAATTCTTAATAACCTATGTAATAACAGGAAGAATGATTTATAGTAAATCTGTCAATATTAGTTGCAAAGTTCTAAGTCTGATTGAAGCTTTTATTAACCTGTACATTACCAGAAAAAGCACTCTGTATTAGAGTTGTCACAACCATACTGCAAGCACGCAAGTTCCCCTTGAGTGGAAGATGCTATGGAGTGAGCCCTTAACCATTTAAATGTGGGAGGGGGTGAGCTACAATTAGGTAGGAGGTTGCCACCCTCCAATCAGCCAAAACTAGCTGAACAACAATTGTAAAACATACTGGACACCTAACAAGCTCCTATTGAACCCCCCAAATAACCACAACATATATATAAGCATATGAGTGTCACAGAGGAGTGCTACTGAGCATGGCAATATATTTAAAACCAGAGACAGAACATAAAACACAGACAGAGCTCAGTTTTAGCACATCCAGTGAAACTCATACACGGTACAGTGCCTAAATATATATGTATAAATATCTATTAAGTAAAATGGTCTTTTAGTTTAACATTTTTGGCCAAAATTGTTGTAAACCCCTGAGCCAACTGCATGGCAGACCACAATTCAGGGGTCCCTAACGCTAATATAAATTCTTAATAACCTGTGTAATAACAGGAAGAATGATTTATAGTAAATCTGTCAATATTAGTTGCAAAGTTCTAAGTCTGATTGAAGCTTTTATTAACCTGTACATTACCAGGAAAAGCACTCTGTATTAGAGTTGTCACAACCATACTGCAAGCACGAAAGTTCCCCTGAGTGGAAGATGCTATGGAGTGAGCCCTTAACCATTTAAATGTGGGAGGGGGTGAGCTACAATTAGGTAGGAGGTTGCCACCCTCCAATCAGCCAAGACTAGCTGAACAACAATGGTAAAACATACTGGACACCTAACAAGCTCCTATTGAACCCCCAAAATAACCACAACAGTTATTTTGCAGTTGGCTCAGGGGCTTACAACAATTTTGGCCAAAAATGTTAAACTAAAAGACCATTTTACTTAATAGATATTTATACATATATATTTAGGCACTGTACCGTGTATGAGTTTCACTGGATGTGCTAAAACTGAGCTCTGTCTGTGTTTTATGTTCTGTCTCTGGTTTTAAATATATATTGCCATGCTCAGTAGCACTCCTCTGTGACACACATATGCTTATATATATATGTTGTGGTTATTTTGGGGGTTCAATAGGAGCTTGTTAGGTGTCCAGTATGTTTTACAATTGTTGTTCAGCTAGTCTTGGCTGATTGGAGGGTGGCAACCTCCTACCTAATTGTAGCTCACCCCCTCCCACATTTAAATGGTTAAGGGCTCACTCCATAGCATCTTCCACTCAGGGGAACTTGCGTGCTTGCAGTATGGTTGTGACAACTCTAATACAATGTGATTTTCCTGGTAATGTACAGGTTAATAAAAGCTTCAATCAGACTTAGAACTTTGCAACTAATATTGACAGATTTACTATAAATCATTCTTCCTGTGATTACAGGTTATTAAGAATTTATATTAGCGTTAGGGACCCCTGAATTGTGGTCTGCCGTGCAGTTGGCTCAGGGGTTTACAACAATTTTGGCCAAAAATGTTAAACTAAAAGACCATTTTACTTAATAGATATTTATACATATATATTTAGGCACTGTACCGTGTATGAGTTTCACTGGATGTGCTAAAACTGAGCTCTGTCTGTGTTTTATGTTCTGTCTCTGGTTTTAAATATATATTGCCATGCTCAGTAGCACTCCTCTGTGACACTCATATGCTTATATATATGTTGTGGTTATTTTGGGGGTTCAATAGGAGCTTGTTAGGTGTCCAGTATGTTTTACTTTATGTGTGTAATAGAAAATTCTGAAGAAGGAGTGATTGCGAAACGCGTAGGGTCGATTCTCTAACTCAGCAGTGCGCAAAGAGGGGGTGCTGGATTTTTTTTTGGGGGGGGCGCTTGCAGAGGCTCCAGCGCTCTTTCCCGAGGCATTTAATTAAATGCTGGCGAATCGCGTGAGGCCTCTGCAACACTAAACTCTTACCTTGTTTCAGGTTTCAGATGCTGTGACGCGTTGCCATGGTGACACGGCATCACATGACGCTGCGGTGTCATGCATGGTGACGTCACACTGTCATCACCATAGAAACGGGGTCAGTGACCCCGCGTCGTAAGTTGACGCCGCAAACAAGGTGAGGGGGCGTGGCTACGATGGTGAGCTGGCAGGGGGTGCAGCTCAAAACGTTTGCGCTCCCCTGCTCTAGGTGACTCTGACGCCTCAAAACAGCTATTGATAGAGGAAGAAAAGACTCCAGCGGAAGTATCATGAAAGAGGAGGACAGTATGGGTGGTCCATGAATGGCATCTCCCTTGGATGTGCAGAAGAATCATCTGCTTGCTGATGCAGAATCTTCTATGGTATACTTACCATAAATTCTGTAAAGACCTTGCAAAGTGTGAGTATGCACACTGTAATGTTTTCACAGACCTCTATAAACCTCTGAAAATAGATCTCACTATTGGTGTTTTTTCTCTCTTCCCTCTGTTTGGAGAAAATGTTCCTTTACGCAGACTGGATCTGTGACACAACTGTAGCTGATTCCAGTGAGGCTACAGGGAGCTGAAATGCTACAAAGAACACAAAGCAATGGTGTTCCAATATACTGTAAGTTATAATATGTAAGTATTCTTTTTACTTTCATATGGTTAAACTTGTTAAACGTAACATTTGTATCAACATGCAATGCGTGGAAGAAGCTCTCCTATCTCTATAACATTTACTCTTAAGAACTACAAGGACAGATCATACGGGTTTGAGCAGCAACAGCCACTTTTTTTTTAGCACTAATTACATCAATTCTAATTTTATTAATGTTTATTCACAAATTATTGATTGATTCATGACCACCCCCAAAGGAGAAACTATCAACCCTAGTAATTGGGGAGAGGAAAACGGTCATGCCAGTCTGCCTGCCCCCACCTCCTTTTCTATTTTTGCCCATGATGCCCTGATGGGCTAAGCCTCAACAGAGGCCGGGACCTCCATAGTCCTAGCCATTCACTACTGCGGTTCCTGTTCCCACTGTTCCCTTCTGCCTTGAATGGCTACATGCTCTGGCTGCCCCTTGTGATGTCCTGCACTGGGGCAGCAATGTAGCATACTGACATACCTGCTCACTCTGCTCATGGTGTGTCCTCTCCCTTCTGCATAAGCCAGACCAGATCTTGAAACCTCCAGACCTCCGCCAATGGAGCCCACCCTTTTACTTGCGCCTCTTGCTGTTGCTGCCTCTTCACTCAGCTAGGTGATCCCTCTGGCCGAAATCCCCACCTCGTCACTGAGAACATGAGCAAGCAGCCACTCAGGACCGTGCCTCCACGCCTCCTCCTACAGCTCCCTCATCCATGAGTCTCCACCACTGACTGTGACTGCAATCATCTCTGCTGGGCGCTCAGACTATGACTTTCTTCTTCTGCGACATGTACTGTAGCAATCCCTCAGGATCAAGATACCAAGAATCAGGAACCAGGGAAATCTTACTTTGCTCCAGTAGATCCTAAAAGAAAGAGGAAGCTAGGATCCATCTCCCTTGCCCAATGTACCCCTTACTTAACCCCTCACCTGGGCTGACATCACAGCCCCTTATGGGAGGAGCCTTTCACCCTTAAGTCATGCCGCGTCTTCCTTCCATGTCCAGGGCTTTCTGTACCAGTGATTGCAATGTGTGTATACAGTATATATATGGGCTGATTTATGATTGTGAGATATATTGATACGTATTAATACTATTTGATACATTGAATACTAATAAAAGGTAATTTATGAGTGCATTGTTAATGAGGTTTCTTTTTTCTATGTTTATCTTTTTCTTAAGCTTACTCTCCGCTAAGTGCACCATCTGATATCAGATTTATTAAATACCTTATTTAATAATTTTCCAATCTTGAGCAATCCGATGGGCCATTAGTCTGTCTGCAGAAATGTCACTGAAATGTTGCAGCATGTACCCAGCATGTACCTGGGCCTTGTTGGTGATTGACCTAGATTTTCCAAGGCAAGTTTTAGAATATTCGTCGGCGCACCTGTAGCACACATTCTTTTTCAGTAGAACAGCGTTATCCTGCACTAATGTAACATTACTATAGATGGGCGATTTCGCCCAAATCCGTTTCATGGATTTTCTCTCATTTTCCGCACAAAATCCATTTTGCGGCGTAAAAACCGGACAGATTGCTGAATCCGCGGATTGGATTTTGTAAATTCGTCCACGTGTTTCAGAATTCACAGTATGTATTGGTAATAATAATTTAAAAATCCACAAAACGCGAATATTTGAGATTGATCCGCGGAAATCTGTGGATCAAAGGAAGCAGCCGATCCGCTGCAGATCCAAATCCTCCATAAAAATTCGCCCATGTCTAGACATTACTCATTTTCTAATGAGATGCAGTATAGCCATCGCTTTTTGATAGATGCAGTGTTAATTCAGGGAAAATAGCATCTGTTCCTGGCTTAAGTTATGTCATATTATGTTCTCTGATTTAACAGTGTTTAGTGCATTCCCCTCTTTTTACCTAAACATTTTTAAAATCTAAAGTGATAAAAATACAAAGATTGGATAATCAGAGTAAAAAGCGATAAGACAAAAAACATTTTCTAGAGCCTAGATGGAAAGGTACAGTAATATCTTTTCCATATCTCCTCCAAACCAAAAGAGTCCAAATTTAAGAGATTTCTCTTTTATTTAATCTGGAGAAAAGGTATCTAACTGGAGGACATCACATCTGGGAGTGCATATTAGGGTAGCGAGAATGTCTTGCGGGTGCATCCCCTGCATCTCTCCCCACCCATTGAACTGATATTATCCTTATTATTATATACTAAACCAGATTGTGCACATAACACCTGGCCAGCATCCTGGGATTCATTCTAATCTACTACCCATATACAACAGGAGTTGTTAATTTTCTATATTACGCCACTCATTAGTGGATTTTGACATTTTTTATTATGTGGTCATTTTAGCAATTGTAGTTCACGTAAATTTTAATATTGTTGCTTTTTAAATATGTAGCACCCTGTTATATTTCCCTAGCTTGGCATATAAATCCTGGTAACAGCAGGCAGTGCTAGGGTTAATAGTTGCAACCTGGTGAGATCATATCCCCTCCTGTCTCAATAATGTAGCAACTTACAGGCACATGTCTGGGACCACATGCTATGATGGGGGCCTTGCTACATTTTGTTCTCAGTTACTGGGACAGAATAGCTTGGCCCCTCCTGGGAGTTTTCTCCAGAAAAGAGGGGAAACAGATCCTCAGTCCAGTCCTATCTATGTGGTTAGTGGAGATGCAGACAGGGATCTGTGCTAATGTATGTTGAATTGCAAAAGGGGAAATGGGGGAGTGGGGGAATAAGCTCTTGCTACTGTCCTGAGAAGTTCCTGGCGCCCTATCTACTTCATTATCATTCCTCCTAACAGCCTTGGCCAGAACCCATGGAAGAGAAAGACCCTGAGAGAAGAAAAGGGCAACAAGAAACCTCCACTGTATAGCATATAGCAATTAACAAGATCACTTGTGAGCACATTCACATGTCTTAGACAACTCTGCAACCCTGCCATTCACCATTATTACCTAGCATACAGTGCTTCCACTGCAGCAAGGGATTCTGGGAAATTACATGCAAATGAGCACACCGTGTAACCTTTTGCCTAAAAAACATTTTTACATGAACATTTATAAGCTAATGCTCACTGTTAACAAAGCGTTTAAGCACAGCATTGGAATCAGATGCAAAGCCAGAGAAATCACTCACAGACATGTTTCAATCTTAATGGGTCTCATCAGTGGTTGTACTGGCTTTGCAATTTTCAAGGCTCTAGGATTTACCATCACATGTTAAGTTATGGTGGGTGAAAAAGACAAAAAGAAACCTCCACCGTATAGCATATAGCAATTAAAAAGATCATTTGTGAGCACATTCACATGGATTAAATACCTCTGCAACCCTGCCTTTCACCATTATCACCTAGCATACAGTGCTCCCACTGCAGCAAGGGATTCTGGGAAATGACATGCAAATGAGCACACAGTCACCTTTTGCCTAAAAACCAAAATGGTTTTCAGGCAAAAGGTGACAAGGTGTGCTCATATAAGTCATGACATCATCACACAGTACCCCATCAGCGTGAACAATGTGAAAAAATTATGTTAGAACAGTGACATAAAGTTTAATTTCTTGGGGGAAAAAAGTGTGGTAACTAAGGACCGTGACAGATGCAATAAGCAATAAAGTCAATGCAATGGATTGTCTCCATATCCGTATCAGCAAATCATAATCTGCAATCAATAGTAGAAGAGAAACATGCAACATTAGGGTTTCAGATACCAAAGCTGATCATAAAAGAAATATAATTACAAAAAGAAACCTAGGGGCCTATTCTAGTAGCTTCAATAACTTTGCTGCCATCTCGATTGATGTGGCGTGTTCCCACCGAACGGTTTGTCATTTGTGTTATCACAGTATTCAGAAAGAATCCGAAACCATCTCAAACTGTGAGGTAGAAAAATGCCAATACAATTTGGCGTTGCAGCAATGTGATCTCAGCTTTTTTCTAAATTCTCCGGGGACCCCCTGCTTCCCAAGATACAAGCTACGGTATAGGGTGCCGGTATCTCCTATAAGTTTAAATGTCCCAGTCACGTGATGCGGAAGATATAAACATTGTATGGGGATACCGGCACCCCATACTGGGGCCTGTAACTTGGGAAGCAGGGGGCCCCCGAGGCTGAAATCAGTGTTGTTCAGCTAAGGAGACCCCCTGCTCCAGCATGCTAGTATTCAAATTTAAATAAAAACAGCTTCTTACCTTAGCGGCTAGCCGATAAGGCAATGAAGGGGTTAAACCTGAGTACATGGTTTATTGGGGGCAGAGGGTGTGGATGAAGGGGGTAGTTGCCCCAGGGTGGGTGGTTAGGCCTGCAGGGAAGGTTGTGGGAGGAGTTAACCCCTTCAATACCATAGCAGTTAAACACTCCCACTACCCACCCGAGAGGCAAAACAACCCACCCTTGGGGATACCACACCCTTCACCCAAACCCTTTACCCACAAGAAACATTAAAAAACACAAGAACCTTACTACCCACCTCCTCTACCCCCAACAAACCCCATCCACACATAAAGTACAGTAATGGGCAAAATTACTATTATGCAGATCTGGATAATAGCTCATTGGCCCATTCAAAATAAAACATTATCCAGCCAGCATAAAGTAAATAAAATGTCTATTTACCCCTGCCATGTCCTCTGTGGGCAGCAGCAGTACAATAAAATAAACAACTAATGGCCACTAACCCCTTAATCACCTTAGCAGTTTGAAACCGCTATAGTAATTAAGGGGTTAACCTCCCTCCAGCGCTACCCACACAGGTGGCCTAACCACCCTCCCCAGGGCAACTACCCCCACCCTCTACCCATTGATTGTCAAAGTTGTACATCATGCCCATATAATATGGGCATAATTAGCCACTATGGCAGTCAAAAGGCAACCTAAAAAAAAAGCACCAGAAAGACACAACAATTTTAAAAACCAAGCACCTAAACAACACAACAATGAAATAAATAAAAAACCTTCAAATACATAACAATTAACTAAAAACAAGAAACAAAAATACAATACATAACCATTAAAAACAAGCATTTTTCAAAAAATGCATTGCCGTTACTGTATTTATCTATAGCCCAAAATGGGCACAGATGAACACATTGGCAGTAAATGAGCAACCTAAAAAAAAGAGAAAAAACGCATTAAAAACACAATTATAAAAACAAGCATAAAAAACACAATTAGAAAAAAATAGCATAGCAAGTAACATGTTTTTGTTACTTTTAATGTTTTCACCATCCGATTCCGAGTCCATCAGCAAAGCAGGAACCTCTTGACACTCGACGCAATGATCCTCAACAGCCGGTAAGTTCATCTTCTTCTTTATCTTCATCTTTATCTTCTTCTTTAATCTTTATTCCTTCCATCTCTATCTTCATCTGTCCATTGTAATCCATTAAAATCCACAAGGCGGGTGTTGTCCTGTCGGCTTCTTAAGCTAAAATGAGACAGGACAGACCTTATATAAGGCCTGTGAAATCACATTTTAGTGTCAGATGGTACAGCTCCAATATGAGTGGATGCTGTACCATGTGACAGGGTTCCTTTTTTTGTTTAAGGATGTGACATCATCTTCAAGGGAGGTACATCACATCCTTAAAACAAAATGGCTGCCATCAATGGTACTACAATCAATCGGATCGTGAGCTATACCATGTGAGGCATCAGCTGGTACATCCCCAATCTGATTGGTTGAAGTACCATGTGACATTTTCCATTTTTTTTTAAAAGTATGTTACAGTACATCATTTTTAAGGGATCTTTAAAAAAAATGACTGCCATCACGGTACTGGAACCAATCGGATTGTGAGATATACCACTTAGTACATTCACAATCTGATTGGTTCTAGTACCATGTGATGGCAAACATTTTTTATAAAAAAAGGTTTTCACATCATCCCTTAAAGATGACTTTGAATAAAGTATATCTAAAATATTGCATTTATCAGAACATTTTATGCCAAAATAGGTTAGCATGTGCAATAATGGATGCTATATCTGTCAGTGTAAATAACTTTGATGTGTCTTATCTAGTCACAATCTTATTGGCAATTTTCTTTTGCATTTTGTAAAAATGTACTGAGAGATCTCTTCTTGTCCTTTCGAACGCTGATTTTATTTTTTAAATTGGAGGCTCCATTGAGGAGATAAGGGGTGAAATATTTAATGTATGGGAGGTTATAATGGAACTTTCCCCAGAGCAGTTCTATGTAACCTCAGACACTAGAGATAAGGAAAATCATGATTTTTAACACCATTTTTTGTTTATTAAGAACAGGACCTCCTCAGGGAGCAAAATATTATTTCTGTAGACGTGCTGCTTTAATAAAGAGATAATGTTCTAATAATGTGTCACTGACTATTTGCATCTTACATCTTTATGATGAGTATGATAAATTGTTATATTGTTTGTGTGTTATACACCTCTATGTAATCCTACTTTTAGCTGTTTTGCAAATCAAAAATGTAATTTTTGCCATTTCTGTTTAGATTTTTTTAAACCCAAAATGTGATTATTTTCTGAGCATTTCTTTGTGTCTGGATGCATAGTGATTGACCAGATGCTAGTGGTGATCATGTACTGCTGATGTTATTTGCCCAACCTAAGCACATTTACATTTTTCGCTTAAATTCCTAATGTTTGTTTAGCCCTGTGGTTCCGGTGATCCTTTTATTTACTTGCGCGCCAGGGAGGGCTGTGTGGATGGCTGAGTCGCCGAGGGCACCCGGTAGCTGCGTTGGTCATATTGGTCATGATTGCGCATGTGCGGTGACTGGAGAGTTGCGGCGGACCTGGCAGAGAGCTGGCGCATGCGCAGTGGAAAGCACGCGAACGGCTGGTCAATAGAAAAGAGGCTCTGAGCTGGGACTACAATTCCCATGAGCCTCAGTAGGGTCACATGATGCCAGAGAGCGAATAGGGGTTGAGAATTGCTGGCAGGCAGGAAAGAGAAGTGTGTGTAGAGACCACGCTAGCCAGTGAGTCCTGGGAGAGCAAGGGGAGAGGAGGTGTGTGTTGCAGGGGGTCAGTGACCCACTGCGTAGGCCAGGAATTGCCCTAGGCCCCAGAACAGGCCCTGAGTCACCACTAGCTTGTGGTACTGCAGGGAATCGCCCTATATAGGGACTTCACTCATTTATGCATAGTGGCAGTCAGGGACAAAGTATCTTCCTGCGCTGCCTGATGATCGGTTGTTTGGGATCAGACTACAGAGCGGAGTCAAGACTTGTGAGAGACCTCCCTGACCGTGAGGAATTACTCATGAGAGACGACGCTGGATCTGCGGATCCTTTTTGAAGTATCAGCGACCGGGTGCTGGAGCGCCCGGCAGGTATTATTATAACGTGCACCAACACTGGTACCTACAGGCACTGATTCCGTCTTGGGGGTGGGGGTTTTGGGGACACTAAGGGTTAAGTGGCCAAAGGACTGGTCCAGTACATTGGACACGGTGTGGGGGGCACGCGGTGGTGGGAAAGGGACACTACTCCAGGGTGGAGCATGGCCAGAGCCACTGGTACAAAGGTTACCTAGTCAAGGACAATAATATATTGTGCATTATATTACTGCAACGTATCAATACATTCTATATGCATATGCTGTTCATTGTTATATCCATATCTGCTTACGTATATCTATGCTCCATATAGTAAAAGGTTACAGAGTTGTGGATGTGTATTGTTATTCTTGTCCAGAGGCATCTCACTTGTTGGGGATCCTGGGCAAGTGGAGGCGCTGCCAAATTACATATTGTTGCCCCAGGCTCCCGTTAGCGAAGGCCCAGATCTCGGTGAGCCAGCAGGTAGATAAAGCATCAGTAGCCTGTCTAGTCAGCAGAAAAGAGGACTACATTTGTTTTCACAATCACAGAAACTGCTGAAAATTAACACTGTAAGTCAGATAACTGAAACAGCTAACGTAATGGTCTACTTTCAATTGTAGTGTTACAGTACACAAGCCATTTCGAAAGTAGTTTACCAAGATCCAATACAGTCCGTGGAAAGTGTACCCAAATGTGGACAATGTGGCTTCTATACTTTATGCTTTGCTATAATGCTACCATTTTCAGAAAGTCCTCAGAATTGATCTTTGCTTTCTCCTTTATTATAATAAAAGACCAGTGCAACAGTTAAACAATTTATACCTACAGTATAAGAACATTCAGTGAGGAAGTTAGGCATGAAAGAAATAATAAAGTAATACTTGCATGTGGCATTATGTAAAAACTGATTACATTTCTGTGACATGAAGCAAATGTAATAAGTGAGCTTATCGGTTATCACTGCTATGAAAATAAGGGAACAGTTACTTCAGTTTGCTGCACAAAACTACATAAACTATATTCACAACCCTGACCTAAAGGTCCCAGGAACAGTAGTGACGTGGCAAAAACAGTATTAAACGTAATCCTTTCATTTCCATGTTAGTTTTATGTCTATTCACTTGCTTAAACATTGATAACTGAGGTCAAAGCCAAGGCCAGATTCCCCTATAAAGTAATAAATCCATCTGTCATGTGATGAGTTTTAGAGGTCATGTGTAGTTCAAAGACAAAGAAATGTGTGGTTTTCTTTTATCTCACGTTATTTGTGCTGGGATATATTTTGAATTCCAGAGCACAGACCCAGGACTCCTATTACCTCAACAATGAAAATACATTCCATTAGTTAAATAAAACCACAAAGTTTAACTTCCAAAGTAAAAGAAAAAACAATGGTATCATATACAGTACATTGGTGTAATAATGATTGGTCTAAAGGTTGCTAAGAAAAAGTACTGAGTCTCCTGTACAAAGATTATGATATAAACAAGGCAAATGATGCATGCAAAATAAACCAGATTTCATTTCACAACATCCTGCTAAACATTTTTTGATCCCCCTGTTGAATAATTACATTTGTAAATAAAGGGAAAATATGTTTTAGATCTTTCTAGTTCAATTAGTGGTATTTCTTCAAGCCAGATAAAGTATTCTCTTAGCTTCCCTTCAGGGAGTGTTAAACCATGGAAAAAAATGGAAAAAAACCAGATTACTGTTGTAGAATAATTTGCTAGCATGGATGTGTAAAACACAGATGTTAAGCAAAATTCCCAGATAAGATAAGATCTGCATGCTGAGGTGCACATGACATTGATTTAGAGGAAATACAGTCAGAACAATCCCCTCTATCTTATTTTACACATATACTTGCCAATCATTTTATTTGTACACCTATGGGATCTGTAGAAATTAGACATAGTGCCTCTCTCCTACTAAATGAATGAATTGTATATGTCAATCGGGTGCAAACGGGAAGGAGATAGTATAAGGAATGAAGGGGTTAATGGATTAACCACGATTCCTATGTGCACATAGGAATCTTGGCTAATCCATTAACCCCTTCATTCCTTACACTCATGGGATCTCAAGAACATTTTGGACTGAACCGGTGCTAATAGGGATGGGTAGTGTCAGTGATACAAAGTCCAAAGTAGATTGAGATCAAAGCGAAAAAGGTATATGAAAACCGCCAAAAGTGTGTGCTGGAGGATAACAGGTGGATGTCCATCCTGTGTTCCAAGGAATGGACACCGGTGAAGTCAGGTGGAAGATTTTTACATGGTATGTAAAAATAAAGAGACAACATACATAGGGGCATATTCACTAAACTGTGATCAAATTAGTGCATTGCCGACAAACTTTGCATTGATTTATCGCACAATAAAACATGTTGGTAAAAATGGTATTCACAAAGAAAAACTCTTTTTAAAGTTCGACAGAAAAATGTGACTTGTTTTTTTTCTAAGTGCTATCACGCTATAATCCTAGTGATCGGCAACTGATTGAAACTGCAGCCTGGAAGAGCTGCATGGAGACGCTGCGCCTACATGCACGGCTCTTATAGGCAATCGTGCAGTTCCAATATTAATTTTAAAACTAGTGTGCGGGAGCAGGGGGTCTACTGAGCTGAACTGCATTGATTTCAACCTGTATCGTGGGAAGTAAGGGATCTCCAAGGCTGAGATCAATGCAGTTCAGCTCAAGAGACCCCTTGATCCCGCACACTAGTATGAAAAATAAATAAATACATACATTTATCATAACCGTATCGGCTAGCCACTATGGTTATGAAGCAGCTTTAATTTTATTTTTACTAATAGTGTATGTGAGCAGGGGGGCTATGAGCTGAACTGCATTGATTTCAGCCTCTGGGCCCCCGTGCTTCCCGTGAAATAGGCCCCGGTATGGGGTGCCGGGAACCCCTGTGCGTGACGCGGGACAATTTAAACATTGTGGGGATACCGGCAATCCATAACGGGGCCTGTATCTCGGCAAGCAAGGGGTCCTCGAGACTGAAATCATCATCACAATTCATTCATTTCTGTCACGGATACGCGAAGAATTGCACCCAAAGAAATCAGAATCCATGAAATTCAAACAAATCAACCGCGGTAAACACAGGTGTGCCTGGTGTGATTGGGGGCTTGAATGCCGCGTGGAATACAGCAGAGCACACGAACACGGTTCCGTGAAATGTTCGAATAACGGCCGCTTCATCTGTAACGGTAGATCTGAAATTCACCTACAGCTAAAACTTTTACAGTTAAAAAAAGTATATTTTATTTCAATGTATAATGTTACTAAATATTTAAATTCTTGACAATAGCTACTTGAACATTTCTGAATATAGTGTAGGTTTATGACTCTATTTTATAATCACCTTAAAGCAGCAATCACACTGTTCAATATTTATTTTTCTTTGCTTACCTAAAGAGAGGGGGCCCCCCTGGTACCTGCCATACTGGCACAGGCCCAATGTTTTTTCCAACCGGGCACAAAATGGCTGCGTAGGTCAGTGCTCGTTCCAGGGTCAACATAAAGCTGCAACGTAACAGAGAATTAAATATGAAAGACCTGCGGTTGCTTTTATTTCTCTGTTCCCCTCAGCCCTGTATCCTTTTGCATACAAGAGTAAGTGCACAAAAGCCAAGAACAGGAACTAATCAAAGGTTAAAAGGTTCATGGTAATTACTGTACTGACTAAAAAATGTGACTCAAAGCCAGTGCTTATGGTATTATTGTTTACCTTTATGTATTAATGCCTAAAGGGAGCTTTTATATATCAGTAAATACAATATAACCACATCTTTAAAAATACATGCACGGGCATGAAATGATCTCTGTTGACCTTGTGTTGTTAACAAATTGTTTGTTTTCAAAAGATTTTGTTTTGCATAACAGAAAGATTGCTTCTTTTCTGTTTAAGATCTTAAAGAGACCTGATTTTGAACTCCTTTTAGCATTCTCATGTTCTAAACGATCAGTTTGTTTTAATTGTTTAGATACTGTACCAATTATGCCTAGCAGTAAATATGAACAGTTACAATTATAACTCAAACTACATTTGCCCTTCATCTCATTAAAGATGATTGTTTTACTCTCATAATTACATTCATAGCTATTCAAATGTCAGATTATTTTTTAAATATTCCAATATTTAAGTTAGGTAGAAGGAGGACATACACTCTGAAAGGGACCAAGAAGTTGTGAAACTGCTTCTCTGGGCTGGCGTCCAGTTAAGCTCCATTAAAATAAATGACACAAAAATAAAAGGAAGATGGCTTCACATATTACTGTAATTTGGTGCCTTAATGTCTTAATTCACAGTGCAGGATCCAATAATAATAATAATAATGTTCAAAGAAGGAAACAATGGAACAAAATAAACTATATGGAGCTGAAAATATTCTCTCATGTGTCCACCCGAAACTGCCATTATAGTCCATTCCAGTTTTCATCTGATCGTGATTGGATTGTCTGCTTTGGAGAATATTGATCAGCCCCTTAACTGGCTTTTAGCAAACACCCGTATCTTGCTTACATTCTTAATTGGTAGTTGGAAAAAAAATTCAAGACAAATAATGATCAGAAAACCATTTCTTAATTAACCAAATTGGCAAATAATCGGCTAACACAATGATTCTGTCATTTAAATTCAACAACACATACTCAGAATTTTGTGATGATTATCAGTTGTCAGACTTTATTTGCACAACTGATTTTGAGTACCACCACATTCAATATATCTATCCCAATGGTATAACAGCTGCAAGCATTCTTTAAAACTATTTGAACCCTTTCAATCAGTGAGGGGCCTTCAACTATCTGCAGTGTAATGAAGGAGTAAATGGTTATTCAAAGAAGCAAAGTAGGAATAACAGGATTCAAGTAAATGTCATTCAAGGACAAGGGTCAAATAAGGCATACTCATTTTTGAATAGTTGAGGACATAAAATGTAAAATCAACATATTTTGTCTTATATACTGTATTTAAATCTATGTTATTTCAATAGCATTGAGTCATCGTTCATCTCATATTTCTGGCCACTAGTTATCTTCTGCAGCTGGATATTACTGTAAATGTCTCAATCAGCAAAATACCATTGGGATTATGGGTGTTAGCTGTTTTTTGGCTAAGCACTTGACTATATCACTCTTTGGATAGCTAAATAGATATTTGACTGTCAATTGACAGTTTTCCCAGTAAATGGAAAACATATTTGTGCTCATTTGTTTTCTATCCACTGGACAAGGTACTATTTTTTTTTAACTGTATTTTATGTACCAGTTTACTAGAAAATATTACTTTATGAGAGAAGACTTTGCTTGCTTCTCTGTAAAACAAAATATATTGTGTAACTGTGTAAATCGCTTAAAAACATTAATCCCCTGCAAAAGTTTTTTTTGTAACTTTAGATTTTTATTGTGATTTTTGTTGTTGGAAGGGAGGAAGGGTTACAGAAAAAGGAGGGGATTTTAAGGGATGGGAAAGGAGTTGGAGACACTGTGAAAAAATAAAATGTTAATTAAGAAACAATTGCAAAAATGGAACATATAAATAAACTTATCACATACTGTACTAGGCGGTCACATTTCAAACGTTAAACTTGAGATTGTCTTTGAAATTGAGCCTGGTCATCCAATAGACTCTACTAATGATTTTTAAATGTAGGTTGGATGCAACGATTGGAAGGTTTGTGACCCCCTCTTCCTTAGTTTTAAGCTCACCTACCCCACTTTCATTGGCAAGTCCTTATATATACCTATGATGACAAGTCCATTGAGACGTTCTCCAACAGAGAGAAGAGAGAACATGTGCAGGACCTGCAGTAATAATTAACCGTGACATGGTTGCAGGCCTAAACATTTTTGGGCAAAGGACTTAATAATGACTCTAACTTATGAGAAGAAGAATAGATAGTTTTAACTTAATAATGTGTCATTTTGGATGTAGCATTAAGGCTTTTTTTTGTCTTTTGTTGTATACGTTAAGCCAGGGGTGCGCAAACTGGGGGTCGCAAGACTTTTCTGGGGGGGCACGGTGTTTACAGAGGCCCTGCGCTGAGAGCGCGAGGCCTCTGTAAACTTACCCAGCTTTAGTCACGGGTCTCTATGGCAACGCAGCATCAAATGACGCCCGTTGCCATGGAGACGTGACATCAAATGACGCCGCAGGTCACTGTGCATTATGTCACTTGACCCCGCAGAGTCATTTGATGCAACATTAGAGGTGTGGGGGGGGAGGCGACCGAGGAGGAGAGCAGGTGGGGGGGGGGAGCAGTACAGGGAGTTTGCACACCCCTTCATTAAGTCACTACCCTGTAGCACTCCTATTGATACAAATATATCGAAAAAAAAGTGCATGCCCCATATTATAAATCAATGTTAATGTACTTGAGGGATAAATAAGATAAAGGTGCATTCCAAAACACAGTGATGACTGGAAATCTGATATGTATAAGTACCACACTTGGACTCACCTAAACAGCTTAAGGTATTGTACAATTAGAATGCTCTTCAAAGTAAATGTTAGAGTCACTGGCGGGAAGATAAAAGAGCGTTAGGGGCCACTCTATAAATCCGTCACACTACAGAGATCAATCTCCCAACATCAAATCTGTCTGAGGGTGCTGTTGGAATCTCTGTACCAGACAGACTGCACAAAACAGCAAACTGCTCCTTACCCAACACCCAGCATGCGTTTATCTGGTAAGAAGAGGCTGTTGCTGACTTGGAAAGGTTTCCACCTTGATCCGGTTGGTGAATACAATCAAACACATCCATCCATAATGTCTACGCAATAGAGTGAATATTAAAGGTCAGCTGGAAGAGGCTAATTATGAGACAGGGGTATTAGTGCAAACAGAGGACGTTCATCTGTAATGTATTTATTGGCAAATCTATCTTTTTAATGTCCAATTAAATTTAAAAAAAATAGTGGATTTTTATGTTTGATTATGTTTCTCAGTAAGCTAATATTAAATAGTGTTATTTGTATGTTTTAAAAGTTACTGTAACTGTAATAAATTATGATTAAGTTGATACATGAAGTTCATGTCGCTCTAATGCTTTTTAATTGCTCGCATCTAACCAGTTTATGGGACTTATTATTACTATGAGGACTGGTATAAAAGAGAGTGAGAGCATTGTCACATTAGAACCCCTGAGGAAGTCGCAGAGATAGTGAAACATGTAGGGCTTTTTGGACGACAGTGCTTTGCCATAGCTAGCACTGCTGGAACATTGCCAGAGCTCAAATTCCAACCTAAAGTGGCATAAGTGAGGGACGCAGTACGCAGGTGCTCTCTAGATGAAGGAGATCTGTTGTAGACCACCAGCTGCTATGAGCAGTGTTGGATTTAAATTAAGGCCACCCTTAGACATGTACCTGGTGCCACCCTCATCTTCCAGCACCGCAACATGCCGATGCTGCATGATGTCACATTACCGGCCACACATGCACAGTTATCACTTGCTGATCACGCATGTGCACCAGCAACTGGCAAGCGCCGATCGCACATGCCACCCCAAAATCTGACACCACAAAATGTTGCCACCTTGGTCTAATGGGAAATCCGCCACTGGTTCTGAGGCTGAAGTACCAGCATACAAGAAAGGGTGGCTGTCCCTAAATTACCACCGAAGACTTATTTTTCATGGACATTTTGTAAGTGCAATTGCACTTGCGTGCGTGTACTATTTCAATAGTGTTACACTGTTTACCTATTTCTATTATATTTGCTAGTGTCACGGGTTCTCCTTTATTAAGGCGGTCCCGCTACCCTATTGGAGGAGGACGGAGGATGGTATCGGTTTATCAGTATATCCAGTGGTCGACAAATCACGCAAAAATCTACTCGCCAAACAAAAAAATCTACTCGCCACCTAGTACCACACGTGTGCTGCTTGGGCAATAGGAGCTCGCCACGATGTTAAATCCACTCGCCCGGGGCGTGCAAATGTATAGGTTTGTCGAACACTGAGTATATCCATACTGCATATTAATAATCACTATGTTGGGGCCATCTGTGCTCCTTTGGTGTTTTTTTGATCTCTAAAGGGTTCCCTGCAATTTTCAGGTCATTTGAAAATCGGACCAAATACAGAAGAATTACTGCACCGACACACTTTATTCGAGCAAATACCCAGTATGTACCTGGCAGATACCTGGAATGCGCCGCTCCTCACCTCTGACAAGCCCCGTTGCATTTGCCTTCCCAGCCTGGGTTCATGCCTGGCTGACGGGCGGCTGATCTGTTAAATGATAATGATTAGGATTTAATAGGCTGCAATGCTTCGCGTGTCTACCAGATGGCATAAATTCATGAATTGTAATGCAGTATATATATATATATATACTGTGCAGTATTGCAGCCAGCGGGAATAAAATGCTTCAATCCCTGCCTGGAAAATAACCCAATGCACTCGGGCAGAAAACAGTCACAAACCTCAATACACCCGGGTATACCCGAATTCGTGGGACTAGCCGAGCTCGAATAAAGTGTGTCGCCAGTGTAACAATGCATCTATCTCAGACTCGCTACTAGAGAGGGTAGGGGTTCTTTACAATGCATCTGATCTCAGACTCACTATTAGAGAGGGTTGGGGTTCCTTACAATGCATCTGATGTCAGACACGCTATTAGAGAGGGTTGGGGTTCTACAGAATTTCCCAATATACTTACAGGGTTCCTTAGCCAAAAAAAGGTTATAAAGTATGCTTATTTCTAATTTTCCTTTCTGTATTTGTTCCAGGGAATTAAATAAGACTTTAAAGAAGAACTTATAATATTCATTGGGAGCATACACACAAGCCACTGTTATTATATCCTGTTTGGAGCAAGTTATAATTAGGAATTTCCCTTCCTTATAAGATTTGTTTTTTTTTATCAAGAATAAATACCTTTTCTTTTCATAAAGGCTGATGAAAAATTGTTTTTTGAGAACGTTTTCTCAAAGAATTTAGGCTCCATGCCTAGCTTAAAATGTGTTTCCTGCAGCATTAGTATGCCAACCTATTTTTTTTATAATCCAAAAAGGAAATTTTGTATTTGTGGGGGCTATTCAGTCCCTTCACATCATGGGACAACAGTTTCAGTGATATTGGATAAGTTTTTATTAGGATAAGCATTATTTTGACATTCTGAATATAGTGAGTCTAGAATGAGTGCGACCAACCCATAGGGCTGCATCAGTAGCTCCCTTATTTACCAATGCACTCTCACTTGCACTTTTGCCTCTATCCATAGCCTTCTAACTCCTCTAACACTTCCCTCTCTCTGATAAGTACCTCCTAACCTATTGAATTTCCTCCTCCTATTGTTAGGAGGAACCAATTAAAAATTGCCAATAATAATATAAGTTGAAAAAAAAAAACTTCATATGACTACAAAGAATTAAAAAAGAAGACATTTTTTTTAAATTACATTAGAGTAAATGACAGTTTAGAGATAATGCACAAAGACTTTGTGAAAATACAATAGTTCAATTTTCTTAGATATTCTTCCAAATATACAATCTTCTTGACGGCATATTCTTTGTGCTGGGTCTTGGACACTTTCACCCGTAATATAAAGGACCTTGAAAAAGCCGCAGCCTGAGCGAAACATGTTGGTCTTCCTGCTGTTGGCCCAGTAAACTTTATTACTTTTTGAGTTACCCTCTTCCTCGTTATTTGGATTGGTGGTGTGTCAGTTTTTTTCTCTTTTTTAACCCGTAATATGAGAATGATACATATTAATAATGGAGAAGAAATAGATGCATGAATTACATTGTGTGGTACTGTATGCGTGTGTTTCTATGGCTGAAATGATGAAATGCATGTGTGTCATTAAATTTCTGCACATGTGAGTTTATATGGAATCTAACTAAAATGCATATGCATCTCACTTAATTTTCTGGGCATGTAAGTTTATATGGAACCTGGTTGAAACACGTATGCATGTCATAAAATTTCTGTGCAGGCGAAATGTATAGTACCTTTAATATCTCCACAGTGTCACGGGAGACCAGGGAATTTACACCTATATTCCGGGATCATATCAATGAGCAAAGCCAAGGAGTAAAACAATTTGCATTTATTCCTTAGAAACAGACATACACACAATGAATTATAATATGCAGAAGAAAACACACTTACTGGGGGTCTGGGCTACAAAACTAATCTTTCCTAGTCGAAATAGCTCAGAAAACAAAGTCTTTACAAGTCCTTTCAATGACCGGGATGTACCCACACAAGTCCTGGAACTCAATTTGGCATGCAGTTCCTGACACCACCGCTCTTTCCACTCTGGAGGTGCTGAAATCCCTTGACTGGGAGCGAGTACCAAACGTCCTGGTCCTCTTTTTGACTTGTAGTTCCAACCGCAATCACTACATCTATTTTCAGAACTTGGCCCCTGAAAAGCAGGACTTAGAACATTTCTTGCCTTGAAATTTCGAAGCCGGCTTGCGTCTATTTCTCTCAGAGCATCTTTTGGTCAGTTCAAATCTGCAGCTGATGTCTTGAAATCTGCAGCTGATGTCTTAGCGCTTAGAATCTCCACAGAATCTCTTGACCTGATTGGCTGTTAGGTTTCTTATAGGATTTTAGTCCCATTCACAAAACGCTATAGCCAATCAGCGTGTGGGAATATTTCTACCAGCCTTCACCGGTACTCTGAAGCCGGGTAGGCACTGATTTCAATTCTGTTAAGGGGCATGCCCCAACCTGGCACCTCTGCCATTTAGCATATTGAACCCCCCTTTGTGCCAGGACTTTGGCTGGACAAATGGTTGCCGGATAGCCCTTATTCATATAAGGACATGGGTACTTGAGTGTAACTCCGGTACTCTACCCACCCTAAAACCTTGGCATCTCTAAGACTTTAAAGTCCGGGACCTGACCAGGCACAGTGGCACCAAGCCTGGTGGCCATCTGATCTCTCAGAACCACCGACTGGGAAATTCCCCAGTTCATATACAGTGCATAAACATATATACAGTTATACTCCATGCTAATAAAAATCTTACAAAATTCTTTTAAGTCCCTCGTCCCCAGGATCTACTGAAAAGACACGTACGTGCATTTTCAGAGCTCCTAGACCTTCCTACAAGAAGTTTTAATAAAAGTTGCTTCAAATAATGCTAAGATTCATTTTCAGGTTTGCTTCAATTGTACCGAAGCTGGACTTAGAAATAATTTTACTCCCGCAACCTTATACATGGTTGGAGACACCCCGAACCCCTATATCGGGTTTGGGGGTTTGGGCATATACTGTGGGGGACTCCCCCTAAACCAAGTACCCCTGACTATACCCGGGATACACAAATCCCTGTGCCCCTTTTTACCTTTCTGGTCTGTGCTGAAGCAGGGACTCCTGGCGGTGTGCTGCTGGATTTTATATCATGGGATTCGAATGTTTAAGCTCCTTGGAAGTTGCATAACCAGCAACCTCTGAAAAACCCGATAGCGTTTCTGTTTTTCTAACTAAAGTTATGTGTCACATTTTCCATTTATTTTAAGCCCATTAAATGTTTATTTTAAAAATAAAATGTTCATATTTTGTTGTAGCTGTGAATCTGATGAAAATAATGCTCTAGTGCTGCCCTCACATTTTTAATCTTTACTGCTTTGTAAAAACTTCTTTGCAATCTGTGACCAGGCAGCAACTAAACAAGATCCTCTAAAGATTTTGCTGATACGTACATATTTTCAGATTTCTTTGAAGAATATCATGTTGTGCCTTGATCACTGTTAGAACCAAATCCCCCAAAATGTATTAAGCACTGGTGTTTGCAAACACCATAAGCACTGCATGTATCAGTTCAGGCAGAGTAGAGGACTTGCATAATGAAGTTGTCTGTCTTTATTTATACAATGTATTTTTGTCCTCGCTGGGCTAGAAAGAATAGTTCTGTGTAGCAGCTGTCATTGTGGTCTTACTTATCTCGCTCTCTCTTGTGTGCCAATGTTATAATTCACCAGCTGACACCAGTCTTGGCAGAGACCAAATGCTGTTGTTCAGTGCCAGAGTAACAACAGTGCTCTGAAGTCAGGCTTCACCAGGCTTCTCATTATCAAAGAGGAGTCTTTGAGCTTTTCATTGTTCTTCCAATACAGTTCCTGTTTGGAAATTAAGATTTACAAACAGTTTTGTTTCAAATTGTAACTCTTCAAACTAAACTAGTTAGGTACATTCATAATAAGGACCAAAAAGAGCTAGAGTATGTAGTACAAACACAGACATTTTTATTCTGCCATTAAATACAATTCTTGAATTTATAGTCTCATGACTAAACACTATATTAAACCAGGGGCTCACACTCAACGGTGAGTTTAAAATGGGTAGCAGTGTTTCCTATTGACCTCATTCATCCCTGTAGGTTTGAATTTAGGCTCTGAAAACTGCCCACATAGTTCCACTTAATCAAACTGCCATGGCAAACATACCTCCTATACAATCCACGAACAATTATTCAATTTTCTATTCATATTTGGCCCCTCTATTTCAATAATTTAAATGTTATGTTGAGGATTTTGTTACTAAACAACGCCATCCTCATTTGAAAACATAGTTGGTGTCAAGGGGGGAGTCTGCTGCAGGGGTGAATCCCAGTGGCCGGAGCAAGGAGGAAGCGAAGGCGGAACGGGGTCACAAGCAGGGTTCAGTGCAGGCAGTGAAGTGGCATTGTCGGGGTCACAAGCAGAAGTGAAAGGCAGGCAGTGAACTGGCGGCGTCAGGGTATCAAACAGCTGTCAAGGGCAGGCAGCGATGTGGCGTCATAGGGGTCATAAACCCGGGACCTGGCAGAAAGCAAAGTGGTGTTCTCACAAGCTGGGGTCCAGTACATTTATTTATTTGTAGCCAGGTCCCCCTCGCGCACTCGCCCCCTCCCTTGTCCCCCTCGCGCACTCACCCCTTCTTCCCCGTTGCGCGCGTGGTTGCGGCCGGTTGTCGGGGACGCGAGCGGCGAGCAGGCCGGTTGCCGGGGACGCGATCGGGCCGTCGCTAAGGCCGCGATCGCGTTGCCACCGGCCCGGCGGCTAGCAGAGCAGGGCGCCGCCATGACAGTGAGCTCGCGCATGAGCAGGAGGCCGCTAGCGCGGGAGGCCCCAGATAGCTCGCGCATGCGCAAGAATAGGCTGCCAGCCCCCAGGGTGCTTAGGGGCAGAGACACCTGACGCCAGGGAGCCAATCAGAAGGCCAGATTCCCCTGCTAGCAAGGGGATACATTTCGCGGGGTTTTGCAGCTACGCAGGACTCATGATCCGGACCAGCTAGGGGTAAGAGGTGGGTGCAGGGGTCAGTGACCCTCTGCATAGGCCAGCAGCCCCCAAGGTCCCAGTTAGGTCCTGAGCCACCTAATAGCTTGTGGAGCTTAGGGACAGGCCCTAGATAGGGACACTGCCCCATTATTTGATCAAGTAGTCAGGGACACAGAGCGGAAGCCGTGCGGCCCTGCGAGGTGGGTTCTGGGCTCAGGACACCACCAAAGACTCTAACACAAGGAGAGACATTGTTCGCGCTGGACTTTCAACCCACGCGGTGTGGAGCACGGCGTCGGATCGTGCGGATTGATATCGCGGTACCCGTGGCTGGAGCCCGGGCAGGTAACCGGCAACTCACGTGCACCAACCAGGCCTATCACCAAACATAGTGGCTGCGCAGTCACACACACACATGTACAGTGGTATTTGACTCTGGGAGCACGAGACATTTGGGTGGGGGTTACTGGACACAGGGTGGGGTCACATTGTGGGTGGTAGCGTCCGCCGTGACGCCTAGAGGTGGTAGCGTCCGCCGTGGCGCATGTTGATTTGCGTTGATATATGTTGCTATGCAGTAAAGTCAGTCCTGTTTTACATTCATTCGCTTTGTGTGGTTGTTTCCTGTGAGGGCCTCCTCCCACTCCGTTGGGATCCCTCCCAGGTGGAGGCGTTGCACCTAGAGATGTATGAGATGTATGTACCCCAGGTTCCCCAAGGCGGAAGCTCAGCCCTCCTGTGAGCCAACAGGTAATGCACCACACCTGAGTAACTTTGCATGTTCCTACACTTCCACAGTATTATCTGCGAGTGGGTGGGGGAACACCCGTTACATTTGGAGGCGCTGCTGAGATCGAGTCCTGGGGTGCCCTGTTCCAATTTTTTTTTCTAAATTGCCCGATTCATATTTTTATCATGTCCGTGCCGTCACCGCAGGATGTCCATGCCTGGGCCTTAGCGCACCAAGTATCCCCAAGACGTGCGGTTGCAGTGACCGGGGTAGCAATGGATACAGAATTATCTACAGTGCGCACACAAGTAAGAAGTTGCCCGGGGTTGGCCACCGCCCGGGTGATAGACTATAAACTGGATATTGCTGCCCAAGGGATCACCTGTCTCCTGTACACCATGAGTGACATATGCTTAGAAACGGCCCCCCAGGTGTTAAACCTACCCGAGCCCTCCGCAGAGGACTGCCGCATGATCTACGCTGACTCTCAATCTCCTGAAGAAGCGTCCACTAGTACTGGATTACACCCGAGCCAACGAGTGACCAGTACGCCTCACCGAGTGGACCCCCCTAGGGTCTCTTTCACCCCAAGCGGATTAGGAGGTACCGCCAGCTGGGCACGGAGCCCGCTCATCCCACCCAACCCTGATCAACGGTCTGGCGGGACCCCAACCATGCCTAGCATAGGAACGGGGAGCCGTAGTCAGGCCCTTAGTGGGAATCTTGACGTGAACACGATAGTCTCCCAACTAGCCGAAGCTGTAACCATTTCGACGCAAGCACAGAACTACCGGAAACTCAAGGCCTTCTCTGGGATTCTGCCGACGCCCACCGGAGAAGAGGGGATCGAGGCATGGAGGGACCATACGCTTCAAATCATAGAGGAGTGGTCGTGTTCTGAAGCCAGCAAGAGACAAAGACTGGTCGAGTGCCTCCGAGGCCCCGCCGCTCGGTTAGTGCGAGCGCACCGGAGTGTGGAAGGAGAAGTTACTGCCCAGGAACTAGTGGAAATGCTAATTAAATCCTTTGCCAGAAAAGACGACGAAGATGAGCTACTGGCTCAATTCAAAGCCCTCCGACAACGTGAAGGACAAGATTTATCTGCCTTCGTTTGTGACCTACAGCTGTCCCTGGGCACCCTCCTGGACAAGCATATCATTTCCGCGGCCGAAGCAGACCGATACCGGTTCAGACAGCTACTCAAGGGGTCGTTGCCTGATCACAACATAGCTATAATGATGCGGGCCGCCCCGATCGCAGCAGTATCCCCTAAGTACGGGGAACTAATGGACTACATAAGAGACCATGAAGTGCAGCGCCATTTCCATGAATCAAAGAAATCCAAAACTACCCCCAAGAATGACCCTGTGGCCCCCTCGGCCCCAAAGAGTAAGAAACCTTCCACACCAGAGGAGGAAACGACCCCCAAGTCGTCTGTTCGGGAAAGTCGTAGTTCTGAGCGGTCCTCATCCACGTATAAGAGTCGTCCGGACCGCCGTGAGGTATCTTGCTACAACTGCGGGAAGAAGGGCCACATCTCGTACTATTGTCCGGAGAAGGAGGACCAACCGGAAGAAAAACCTCCCGACCGAAGAAGCACAGCCCGATCGATGGTATGCCGAGCCCAGATCGTCGGGCCTGAGGTGAACACCCCCCAGGGAACCACGGATTCTCCGGCTGACGCTGGCCCCAGTGAGGACGCCTCCCCCGGTGAAGCTTGCAGTCAAGTGGGCCCCGCGGCCATCGTGCCCGTGGTAATAGAAGGGATATACGCCTCGGCCCTATTGGACACCGGGTCACAAGTGACCATAATATATCGCAAGTTCTATGACCAGCACCTTCAACACTGCCCGCTGAGGCCGGCCGAACATATGAAGGTTAGGGGCTTGAGTAATGAAGACTACCCCATCGATGGGATTGCAAGGGTCCAGCTGGACATACTCCAACTGAACACCGGCAAGAAGCACCCTATGCAGGTAGCGGCCATGGTATGCCCGGAGCCCCACGACCATTGTAAATACCCCATCATCTTGGGAACCAATGCGGACATAGTGCAAGCTATAATTCGAGCTTACTTGAAAGAGACCAACGAGCTGCCGCTGGCCGATTCGCTCCTAGACCCCGTCTTACGAGAGGAGTGCCATCGGGTGTATGCCTTGGAGCGTCATGGGGACCTCTACAATCGTCAACGAGGACTGACGACCATATTACCAGGGGGAGTGCAAAAGATGGCCGTCTGGTGTTGTTATCCTGACCGAGACCAGAACGACCAACTGTTCTCGCTGGAGAGTGAGCCTGAAGAAGAAGAGGTTCAGCGAGGTTATAGAGTACTACCCGAGGTGAGGGAATGGACAGCTAAGATCCCTATTCGAAGCCACGTGTATGTGCAGAATCTCTCCCCTTTTCCGATGGAGTTTGATGTCGACCAGAAGTTGGGATGCATATATCCGGTCAGCCGGGTGGGAGCCACGCCTCAGGTGAAGGCGGCGACCGCGCAGGAGCGGATACTCGATCTGGACTTCAATTTCGGTGAGTCGACGCTGTCCACAGAGTGGAAGGAGCGGTTGACCACCCAGTTGCTGCAACGACGACATGTGTTCTCCACGAGCGAGATGGATGTGGGGTGCAGCCGCAGTGCCCAACATACCATTCGGATGAGTGATGCCACTCCATTCCGGGAACGTTCTCGTCGCCTTGCCCCTCGGGATGTGGACGATGTGAGGAACGCCATACAAGACATGGAAACCGCTGGGATTGTGACGGAATCACGAGGACCTTACGCGTCGCCCATAGTGGTGGTGCGGAAAAAGAACGGGTCCGTACGACTGTGTATCGACTACCGAACCCTGAACAATCGCACGATTCCGGATCAGTACAACCTTCCGCGCATTGAAGAGATCCTGAATGCGCTGAATGGGAGTCACTGGTTTAGCGTTCTTGATCTCCGATCAGGATACTATCAGGTGCCCATGACACCGGAAGACCAGGAAAAAACAGCTTTCGTCTGCCCCCTGGGATTCTATCAATTCACCCGTATGCCCCAAGGTATATGTGGGGCGCCTGCTACGTTCCAAAGACTGATGGAAAAGACTATCGGAGACATGATTCCCCGGGAGTGCCTGGTTTACCTGGATGACATTATTGTCTTCGGGAGGACCTTAGAAGAACACGAGGAGAGGCTGCTGAAGGTGATAGATCGTCTTGGTCAAGAAGGGTTGAAGCTATCACTCGATAAGTGTAGGTTTTGTCACACCTCGGTGACCTACGTGGGACACATCGTGTCTGCCCAGGGGATTGCTACTGATCCAGCCAAGGTAGAAGCTGTGGTGAACTGGCCACGTCCCGATAATGTCACGGAACTGCGGTCCTTCCTCGGTTTCTGCGGGTACTACCGTCGGTTCGTGGAGGGGTACTCTAGTCGAGCTAAACCCCTGAACAATTTGCTAAAGATATACCCTGAAGATACTGGGAGAAAGGCCACGTCGGCCCGGCAACCGTTTGGCGATAAGTGGACGCCTGAGTGTGAACGGGCCTTCCTGAACTTGAAGAAAAGTCTGACGGAAGCACCAGTGCTGGCCTATGCTGATCCAGAACAACCGTATGTCCTGCATGTGGATGCCAGCCTCAATGGGCTGGGTGCTGTCCTGCATCAGAAGCACCCCGAAGGTCTTCGGCCTGTAGCCTACGTCAGCCGCAGTCTGACACCCAGTGAGCAGAGATACCCCGTCCACAAGTTGGAGTTTCTGGCTCTCAAGTGGGCGATCACCGAGAAGCTCCACGACTACTTGTACGGTGTCACCTTCGAGGTAAGGACGGATAACAATCCCCTCACGTACATCAATACGTCGGCCAAATTAGATGCAGCCGGCCACAGATGGCAGGCCGCCCTCAGTAACTACCGCTTCTCCTTGAAGTATAAGCCGGGGCCATTGAATATTGGGGCGGACGCCCTCTCCCGAAGGCCAGGACTACTCGCTACCCCCAATGACGAGGAATGGGAAGAACTTCCCGGGCCCGGAGTGCGGGCTATGTGTAAAACTGCAGCCATAGTTAATGACCAAGTGGCCTTCTCCGAGTTACGAGTGGCCGACTCCTTGGGATGCCAGTCGCAGGCTGTCCCCGCCGCCTACTGCGACCCAAAAGGGATGCACCTCACGCATGACAAGGTGTTCCGGTGGAAAGATCTGGTAGACTATCAAATTCGAGATCCGGTTGCTAGCATCATCAGGCACGCCGTTGAAAAGAGGAACTCAGCCCTTCTGAAACGTGCGCCCAATGACTTGGTGGCCTTGCTCATGCGAGAATGGGACAAATTTGAAATCGACAATGACTTGCTCTATCGGGTGGTGCAATACCACAACCACCCGGATAGGAGACAACTAGTCCTACCTAAGAACTTACAATACCTTGTGTTGAAGTCCCTACACGATGAACACGGGCATCTCGGTGTAGAGAAGACTTTTGGGCTAGTCCGAGACCGGTTCTTCTGGCCCAAGATGCGGGAAGCGGTGGAACAACACTGCCGCCGTTGTGTCCGGTGTGTTCAACGCAAGACGTTGCCTACCAGAGCAGCTCCTATGGCCCATCTGAAGAGTTCTGGTCCAATGGACTTGGTGTGTATGGACTTTTTATGTATCGAACCTGATAGCCGAGGTATCGGTAACGTGCTGGTCATCACGGACCATTACACCCGATATGCCCAGGCCTTCCCCACAAAAGACCAGAAGGCTATCACGGTCGCGAAAGTGCTATGGGAAAAGTTCTTCGTCCATTACGGTCTTCCAAACCGACTCCACTCTGACCAAGGGCGAGATTTTGAGAGTACTCTAATCCGAGAATTACTTAAAATGCTGAATGTCGCCAAATCCCGGACGACGCCGTACCACCCCGAAGGAGATGCCTTGCCCGAACGATTCAACAGAACCCTGCTGGACATGCTTGGAACTTTGAAGGGAACGCAGAAAACAGAATGGAGTCGTCACGTAGAAACATTGGTACACGCGTACAACTGTACTCGCCATGAGTCCACTGGGTTCTCCCCGTACTTCCTCATGTTTGGGCGGGAGGCAAGACTTCCCGTGGATGTGCGTCTTCGAGTCTCAACGGATGGGATACACAATGCTACCCATTTCAAGTATGTGCAAAGGCTAAAGGACAGTTTGCAGCGAGCTTACCAACAGGCTGAGAAGTCTACAGCTAAACTGAATGCTGGCAATAAGAGACGATACGACAACAAAGTCAAGTATCGAGAGTTACGTCCTGGGGACGCTGTGTTACTTCGTAATTTGGGAGTCCCCGGAAAACATAAACTGGCAGACCGATGGAGAGATGGCGTATATGAGGTAGAGTCACAGATGCCCGGCCTCCCGGTCTATCGCATTAAAGACACAGACGGCCGGGTAAAGGTTTGGCATCGTAATCACCTCCTCCCTATCCCCCAAGTGGGAGACGAAGAAGAAGAAATACAGGCCACACCGCTCAACGGTGAGTCCGATCTATCAGAGGTGGGTCAAGAGACTGTAAATAACGAGACCCACTCTGAAACTCCTGAAGACCCTATGGAGGGACCCTCTCAAAGGGACTATTCCACAGAAGGGGCATCTCCCGGAGGAGCTACGGGTAAGGGACCCCGTAGGCCAATGCCTACTAAGGTGGCACCAACAGGCCAGCCTTTGGATCCACAGAGCCCGTGCTTTGTGCCTAACAGAGACTGTTCAGAGACATTTCTCCCCTCAAGGGAAGAGGCTGAGCCTCAGGACTGTACTTATTACTCACCAGAGGGAGTTGCTGAAGAACAACTCCGTAGGAGCCAAAGGGCCAGGTACCCTCCAACTCGGGTAACCTATGATCAAATAGGGGCACCCCATTATGAGGCTCAGCAGTGGTCTCGGAGCAAAATCCAATCCGTGATTGTGATGCTCACAGAATTGTGTAACCTTGTTTAAAGTTAATGCAATGTGCTAAGTTGTATTCGTACCAGATGCATTTTTATTATATAACGTTGTGTATAGTAGTAAGTTATGTGGTCCAAGCGGGGACGTTGGAGTTTCACCAGGGGGAGGATGTAGCCAGGTCCCCCTCGCGCACTCGCCCCCTCCCTTGTCCCCCTCGCGCACTCACCCCTTCTTCCCCGTTGCGCGCGTGGTTGCGGCCGGTTGTCGGGGACGCGAGCGGCGAGCAGGCCGGTTGCCGGGGACGCGATCGGGCCGTCGCTAAGGCCGCGATCGCGTTGCCACCGGCCCGGCGGCTAGCAGAGCAGGGCGCCGCCATGACAGTGAGCTCGCGCATGAGCAGGAGGCCGCTAGCGCGGGAGGCCCCAGATAGCTCGCGCATGCGCAAGAATAGGCTGCCAGCCCCCAGGGTGCTTAGGGGCAGAGACACCTGACGCCAGGGAGCCAATCAGAAGGCCAGATTCCCCTGCTAGCAAGGGGATACATTTCGCGGGGTTTTGCAGCTACGCAGGACTCATGATCCGGACCAGCTAGGGGTAAGAGGTGGGTGCAGGGGTCAGTGACCCTCTGCATAGGCCAGCAGCCCCCAAGGTCCCAGTTAGGTCCTGAGCCACCTAATAGCTTGTGGAGCTTAGGGACAGGCCCTAGATAGGGACACTGCCCCATTATTTGATCAAGTAGTCAGGGACACAGAGCGGAAGCCGTGCGGCCCTGCGAGGTGGGTTCTGGGCTCAGGACACCACCAAAGACTCTAACACAAGGAGAGACATTGTTCGCGCTGGACTTTCAACCCACGCGGTGTGGAGCACGGCGTCGGATCGTGCGGATTGATATCGCGGTACCCGTGGCTGGAGCCCGGGCAGGTAACCGGCAACTCACGTGCACCAACCAGGCCTATCACCAAACATAGTGGCTGCGCAGTCACACACACACATGTACAGTGGTATTTGACTCTGGGAGCACGAGACATTTGGGTGGGGGTTACTGGACACAGGGTGGGGTCACATTGTGGGTGGTAGCGTCCGCCGTGACGCCTAGAGGTGGTAGCGTCCGCCGTGGCGCATGTTGATTTGCGTTGATATATGTTGCTATGCAGTAAAGTCAGTCCTGTTTTACATTCATTCGCTTTGTGTGGTTGTTTCCTGTGAGGGCCTCCTCCCACTCCGTTGGGATCCCTCCCAGGTGGAGGCGTTGCACCTAGAGATGTATGAGATGTATGTACCCCAGGTTCCCCAAGGCGGAAGCTCAGCCCTCCTGTGAGCCAACAGGTAATGCACCACACCTGAGTAACTTTGCATGTTCCTACACTTCCACAGTATTATCTGCGAGTGGGTGGGGGAACACCCGTTACATATTTATAAAATGTTTTACCAGGAAGTAATACATTGAGAGTTACCTCTCATTTTTCAAGTATGTCCTAGGAATAACAAGGAGCAGGACCTAGGCACAGGAGCAGGACTCAGAAACAGGAACTAAAAGGGGCAATTCAGATTAAAGGCAATGACCTAGTTTATTACTTATCCATCAAGCAACCAAAAGTATACATCTAGAACAAGCATGGGCCTCAGAAATAAGTAAGGGTCAGTAAATAAAAGCAAGTCAGAGACAGAAAAGGGAGCTTTATACTGTAGAGGCAGGGAATAGCAGAGGACAGGTGCAGAGAGGATCCGAAATCAGGGCAGGAGGAACCGCAGAGGGAATCCCAAGTCAAGCAGTAAAAACATTTCCCATGGACGCACAAGTGAACTGCAGACTAAGGGCCTCATGCAGTAAAGTCCAATAGAAATTATCGGCAGGGTTTTGAACTCGCCATTTTTGGCAGCGTTGCTATCACGTTATGCAGAAAGGGCCGAACACAATTGAGTGCAACATTTTTAAACATGGCGAGTTGCCGGCACCTAGATGAACTGCCCACCGAAAAGTCACCCGGTGACTTGTATCTGCTGCAGAGACAGCCACCTCTCGCTGTGAAAATCTTACCAGAAATAAAAATATTTTAACATTTACATTTTTTGACTAGTGTAGATGACCAGGGGGTCTCCGGAGCTGAACCGCGTTGGTCCGGGGACACCCTTCTTCCCGAGATACAGACCCTGTTATGGGGTGCCGGTATCTTCTATGCATGGAAATGTTTTGCATCACGTGATCGGGACATTTCAATGCATAGGAAATACCAGCACCCCATAACAGGGTCTGTATCTCGGGAAGAAGGGTGTCCCCGGACCAACGCGGTTCAGGGGTGCCGGTATTTCCTATGCATTGAAATGTCCCGATCACGTGATTCGAAACATTTCCATGCATAGAAGATACCGGAACCCCATAACAGGGCCTGTATCTCTGGAAGCAGGGGTCCCGGACCTGAAACCAACGCAGTTCAGCTCCGAAGACCCCCTGTTCATCTTCACTAGTCATAAAATTTAAATGTACATTTTTTTAGTAAGCACCAATACACAACCAACCCCTGTGCCCCCCCATAAAACCATTATTTATGGCCGGCGTCACTTGGTATTTCAGCCAATCAGATCGTGAGAACTAAATCCCCAATCTGATTGGTTGTAGGACACCATGTGACAGAGTCATTTTAAGTCAAGTATGTGACGACATCCAAAGGGAGTCACATGGTGCACTACAACCAATCAGATTGGGGATTTAGTTCCCACGATCTGATTGGCTGAAATACCATGTGACGCCAGACATCTTAGGTTTAGTGACATAATCTTAAAGGGAAATAAAGCACAGCAATTCTGATTGGTTGGCATCATTCCCTTTAAATGACATCATTAAAAAGAAAGGGGCACATGGTTTTAACAGCCAATCAGATGGCTGTTGAACCATTTCCCGCCCAAATGTGATGTTACAGGCCATATTTAAGGCTGTAATGCCTTATTTGAGCCCAAGAACTCAACGAGACAACATCGTGTTGTGGACCTACCATTGGGTTTTTGGATTGGCAGAAGAAGACAGAAGATTAAGAAAAGAAAGAAGAATTGGGGTACCTGATCCGGATCTTCATGGCGGATGGCATTAGATGCAGTTTCAGGCCTTTGCGGTACGTGAGCATCCGGATTCCCTGGGAGTCAGAGGGCCAACGCTTCTAAAGGTAAGTAAAATATTGAATGTACTGTATGTATTCTTTTACAGGTTTTTTGAATGAATATGTATTTTTTTTTCATTGCCCATTGACTGATAATGTATTAATCTGTACAGATCAATACATTATTAGGCCAAATATTTTTTTTTAATTGCTTGCTTTGTATTGACTGTGATTTTTTTTGTGTGTGTTTATTATGTGGATGTACAGTAATTGTTTGTAATTTGGCTGCCTTATTTATAATTTTTTTGGTTTTGGCTATTGATTTAGTTTTTTAATTAATGATGTCTTGTGTTGGGTAATGCTTTGAATGGGTATTTAGCCGCGTTGTTTTATTAATTAATTGCTTTGTTGGTTAATGGTTGAGTTAAATCCTTGTTGTGTTGGTTAATGCTTGTATTAATTGCATTTGTTGGCTAGTGTTTTAATTTATTGAATTGGGGGGTTTTGGAATGTTTTATTATTGTGCATTAATGTATTGTGATTAGGGTGCCCATTGAGTGCTATAGTGGCTTATCATGCCCATGTTATTATATGGGTATGATGTACCACTATGACACTCAATGGGTACAGAGTGGGTATAATGGATCGGGGGTGGGTGGGTGGGTAGCGGGGCAGGGTGGGTTATCCCCTTATTTACTATAGCGGTTATCAACTGCTAAGGTGATTAAGTGGCTAGGGGCCATTAGAATGTATTCTGCTATGTATTTTTTCAGCCAACGGACGACTTGGCCCTGCAGTAGGCAGACAAGGATACCCTTCATATTGCCTGGGGTAAGTAGAACAGTGGTGGTTAACCCCTTCATTGCCTTAGTGATTAGCCGCTAAGGTAATAAAGTGGGCTGTAAATGCATTTTTCAGGCATCGGATTCATGCCGGGGGTTTCCGGTGCTGGTATTAATGGATATCAGCTCTGGACACTCCAGCATCAATCCGATGCAGGAAAATGTTTGATTTTTTTCTAAGTGCTGTTTCGCCGCTTCTCCTCCCCTTCTTGCCACCTTTTTGTGGCGAGGCGATTTGGAGAAAAAATCTCCATGCTAGAGCGGCGATCAGATGCGATAAGCTTATCGGGGCTACTAGAATACAGCGAGTTGGAAAAGCTGGCGATAAGCGGCGAAAAGTGGCTTATCGCCGAGCGGTCTGCGTTTTTTTTTTCCCGATTCGAAAAAAATGCGATTTTTGCTCTTATCGTCATTTTATCGGGGCTTACTGAATCGAAGTAGGCTTTTATGGTGATAAGCTGTCGATAAAGGGCTTATCGCTGCTTACGGCATGAGGCCCTAAAAGAGCTGCCAAATCCTGTCAGGAATGTCCCTGACAGTTAGTAAAATGAATGGCCCTTTCCCTAAGCCTCTCTTTTTTCTGCCTTCTTCTTCCCCCTAAAGTCCCACTACAATCTCTATCAGATGTGACTAACTTCTTTGAATGGGAATAGTGAGCTGTTAGTTCATGGTGACTTCAACCTTAATTGGCTTGACCATAAAAACAAGTAAATCTGTACACAATTCAAATATCTAAATTTAACTCACCTAATTTCTCAACCTACTTGAATCTAAAATGTTGCTAGATTGGATCGTCCTGTTACAGCAGAATCCAATCCTTTGTTATTGTATCTGACATACAGTACTGTATTCAGTGATCTTGCAACAGTGTACTGAGTACATATTGAACTAAAAAAAAGCTGTGTGTGCTGTGCACGCGCATAGTAAGTGAAACTTCTTTGACTTTTGTAACAGAAATTGTATTTGTGTTGGTGATATTTTAATTAAAAATCAAAATACAATTTCACTGACAAAACGCAAATAAATTTGACTTAGAATGCCCGTGCTCGGCACACATCCCCTGTATTAGTGCAAATAGCTAAGTGTGAATTCCTCGTTTGTGCTTGTGACTGAGTGTGTGCGTGTGACTGAGTGTGTGCGTGTAACTGAGGGTGTGCGTGTGACTGAGGGTGTGCGTGTGACTGAGAGTGTTCGTGTGACTGAGTGTGCATGTGACTGTGACTGTGTGTGCGTGTGACTGTGCGTGTGACTGAGAGTGTGCGTGTGACTGAGTGTGCATGTGACTGTGTGTGCGTGTGACTGTGCGTGTGACTGTGTGACTGAGTGCGTGCTTGTGACTGAGTGTGCGTGCGTGTGACTGTGAGTATGCAAGCATGTGACTGTGAGTGTGCGTGACTGTGTGTGTGTGCGTGTGACACAGGGTGTGTGCGTGTGACAGTGTGTGTCTGAGTGCGCGTGTGTGACACAGGGTGTGTTTGACTGTGTGTGACACAGGAGGTGAGTACGCTGGATGGCAAGATGAATGATGGATGGCAACGCTGGGCCCCTCCTCCATCTTGATCGGGTGCTCGGTGTAGCAGAAAGGACTCTCCCTGTGAAGTTGTCCTGGGATGATTCGGGCCCCCCCACTTCCCCAGGGTGGGGCTGCTCCTCGTCTTCCTCCTCAGCCCCCCTCAGCTCCTAGGTCTCCTCCGCCTGCTCACCTCCCCTGCACGGGGGGTCCAGGGGGAGAAGCAGGATCCCTGCACGTCCGCCTCCCCCCAGATATCCAGCAGGGCGCGGGTCTCCATGTCAGACAGACATCCCGCCGGACAAGGGGTCGGTGACCGGCCCGGAGATCAGCTACAAGCAGGAGTCAGGCATGTGAAGCAGCGGCAGCACAGGGAGGTCTCCAGGCCGTGGTGTCCGTAAGTGTCGCCATAACTACCGCATGCACGGGGAACAGCGCATGCGTGGCATGGCAGCGGACGTGTGGGGGGGGGAATGGCGCCGCTGCCCGCCGCTTCTGTGCATGCGTGGCGTCCGGCAGCGTCGCCATGACTACTGCGCATGCGCGGCGCGGGCAGCGCAGAGCTTGACGGTGGCTGAATAGGTCCCCTTGCTGCCTGTACCCGAGTGAGATCAGCAGCGCATGCGCAGGGGGGCTCTGGAGTTTCCAGCCCGGCAGAGCGCGCGGCTGGGACAGAGAGCGGGTCTGGTCCCAGGAGCCGGTGCGGGTTGCCCCGGATGCCGCCCTTGCCCATCTCCACCTGAGGGAAATTGCGGCCATTAGGAGCGGCGCCGGCGGCTATCGCCGCCGCCGCATATGTTGCGGCTGGGACAGAGAGCCCGAGGAGCCGCTGTACATTAGCAATGCACGTGGGGGGAATTGCGGCCATTAGGAGCAGCGCATCTGATTTTTTGAGCGGGTGGGATGTCAGTGTTGGGGGTCGGGCTGAGCCAGAACACAGCCCGGCCTCAACTGCCAGCACTGACGTCACATCCGTTTCATTTCTGTCTCCACAATCCATTTTTGCCCCAGTTCGAATGAGGTGCCACTAAAGAAGTTTCACTTCAAAAATCTAACTATGTATAAATGTGAATCTTAGCAATATATTGATTACCTTACCAACTGTCTTTGGTTTAAAATGAATTTGATGCCTGACTACCATCTTGCACTTGAGTATATCCAGCCGGAATTCCTAAAATTCTTTGATATCCATGTTCCATTACACAGAATCAGAGTTTGAGGAGAGTAACTTTTCTGGGTTACATCTAAACTTAATGAGCTTTACCACTTAAGGCAGGCCTGCACAACTCCAGTCCTCGAGGGCCGCAAACAGGCCAGGTTTTCAGGATATCCCTACTTCAGCACAGCTGGCTCAATTAGTGGCTTTGTCATACTGAACCACTAATTGAGCCAGCTGTGCTGAAGTTGGGATATCCTGAAAACCCGGCCTGTTTGCGGCTGACAAAATAATATTGCTAAAATGAAGATACTGTTGATATATTATTGAAATGGACTGGTGGGGGTCTCTGGAGAAGGATTGAAAGTGATCTGCAGTTTCCATTTTGTGTAATCTGTTTTTTTCAGTATCCATTTTGTGTGAAAGAATGTATGTGGAGTGTATGAGAGATTTCGCTTCTAAGTTGATTTACCACTGGGCCTAAAGTAACGCCCACATTCCTGGAGAGTGTTGGTATCAGGAACCTATTCATAGTTGTTTGAGGACAGTTCTAACCAAGTTTAATGAGCTGTAATATGATTGGTTTAAGAATTAAGGAGTGGTTAGTATAATCTGCCTAGTAACAGTTTTAGACAAAGGACCCAAAAGTGTATAAAAGTAACTGCCTGGACACTCCCTGGCAGAGAGAGTCTTGTAGACTTTTGAATCAGTATGATCATACTATGTATTGAAATAAACTACTTATTATCAGCTGAACCCCGTTTGTCAATTTTGGAACATTGACACGGCCCTCGAGGACTGGAGTTGTGCAGGCCTGACTTAAGGGATTCCTTGTGAATTATATTTGAATTCAGTGGCTCCTAACATAACCTAAATAATTACAAATACATGTGAAACCCATGTTTCAGTTATAATACGGGTTGCTCAGCAACAAATAAACATACAGTAAACAGAAGAGCAGGAGGACAAATAAGGAAGTAAGATGAAGACGACAGTGAGCGATGACATCATACGCTCCTGATTCCTTGCGGCGGGATGACAGGAGAGAAGGATGCAGGAGAGGGCGAGAGACCGCCCGATGTCTGGCATGGATGCTGAAGCACCATGATGTCACTGATCTCGTGAGAATATGCCATTCTTCATAGCAACAACGAGAAGGGAGGATGGAGCCTGGGGGATGACTGTGGATGATATGGCTATGCAGCCAAAGTACTGCGACACCCTTGAGGAAATGAACGGTGGTGGATTATGATGACATCAATCAGGATCAACGAGGGACACCTGGTGTTGGGTCTATTTATTGGGATTTTTTTGTGACTTTTTGGATTATGCCACTTATTTTTGAAAAAGGCCCTGTGAGGCCGAAAAGTCGATCCACTGGCAATAAATTAGCTTTGTTCAAATTCGCGGTGCCCTGCTTCTTCAAATCATCCATATTATTCGGAATACCACACAGAGATCCTTGGACCAGGAGGCAACAAAATATGCAAAAAATGCAGAAGGAAGCGCACTGCCCAGGGAGACAGGTGAATAAATATTCAAAAATATTTATTGTCTATCAAACATTACAAAAAAGGAGGTGTGAACCCTCCTACACGTTTCACACAACACAGTGCTTTATCAAGGAGTAGGAGCACTGGTAGTTGTACCATTGTTTATTTTATACTCATTAGTGTATAGCATTTCCCATATATATTGGATTACATGCACAAGACAGACAAGACCAGTAATTTTATCAAAACATAGCAAACCCTGCAAAATTCTCGAAAGTCATTAATAATATATTAGAACCGACTGGCTTCCAGGAACATTCTAGTATAAAAAAGGTTGATGGTATTTTCAATAGTCACCCCGTCATTGCGAACACAATCAGTGAATACTTTGTGGGATATGCTACATACCTACTGTGCTTTGTACAGTGATATTCCACCCGCGGGAACACTTTGTGCAGCCAATGGAATTACATCCCATGGTTTTCACTGGTGGGAAATTGTTCAGGTGTAAAATAAATTATATATCTCTGCTGAACCTTTTAAACAAGAGGGGAAGATGGAGATAGCTTTATACTGCATAATATATATTATATATATTTATATATACCTTAGCCATTTCGTTAAGGTCATTCAATACCTTCCTCTCTTTGTTTATACTGTACTTCGTTAACTAAGAGCAGCAATTTAAGTCCCATTTGGTAGAAATGTATAATGATGTTTACAAAGGCAGGCACATGATGCCCCACAGAGCCTGCCGGGACCCCACTCAGCATCCCCACATTCCTGTGTCGGCAGTTCTTGCGGGAATATTGGGACATGATGGATTGTGCATGGATGGTAGTTTTCCCTACTAAAGTAAATGTGAATACAGCACCTTCTCTAATAATTGCATGTTGTGTTTATTTACAAATTATATATACTAATCTCTCATGTTTAAGCTCTCTATTACTGTGTGTTTTATACACACTAAGTTATATATCTAACATGCTCAGGCAGAGTGACAAGCAGGAGGAGAAAGCATGGAAGGCCTCCTTTGCATCAGCTTGACGGGGACAATGACCTCCCATGTGACTGAAGGAGGTGGATGGCACTCCACTCCTTAGAAAAGACATTATGAAACTAGAGAAGTGAAAACAGAAAAGGGTGATAGTGCGCTACTAAAGAAACAACCTAATTATTGTTCACACAAACCCAAGTGAGATAGTGAAAAAACAGTGGGTGTAAATGATCAATTTACGTGATCCTAATCGTAAAGAGCGCCTGCAGCTGTGGAAGCAGGGGTGGCTCACACACCCCCTGAACTATAAATAAATAAATAAAAAACAGCGCACAACGCTCATAGTGCATTAAATAAAATATTATTGGATGAACAAGATAAAAGGTAGGTAATCTGAGTACATCAAAGTAAAATTAAACCAGCATTTCAAAGGATATCGTTACCCAAGCGCCAAACAGCAAGACCAGATCTCTCCAGCAAGATGTCATCAGGTGTACCCACAGGTAAGGTAGGTCCTGGGTCATCACAAGGTAAGGAAGGTCCAGGATCGTCGCACTAATGTCCAGGGATATTACCCAGGGACAAATCCGTGGAATAGCTGCTTGCTCGAATGTCCCAAGAAGTGCAGACGTGCTGCTGGTGAAGGGAAGGAAACCCTTTCATGAGGAGAGTATAAAGAACTCTGGTGCTCGGCGGATAGATCTCCCGTCCGGCCGTCAATGACGTCACCACACCGCGACTCAGTATGTCCTCGGCCGTGCGTTCCGGTTCTTCGGGTATCGGGTCCCGGCAATATCAGAGAGGAACGGGATGTCCTTTGATCACAGGGATCTCAACGTGATAGTGACTTTCCAACGCGTTTTGAGGAAGGTAGAGAAATACATGGCAATGCAGAGATAGCAATACATGGGGGGGGAGGGAGAGAAATACATGGGGGGAAGTGTGGGGAGGGAGAGAAATACATAAATGAGGATGTGGGGGAGAGGTAGAATAAAGGAGTGATACAAGGGAAAGCGGGGACAGTGAGGGAGAGAGAGAAATACACGAGGGATGAGTGTGAGGGAGGTAGAGAAAAACATGGGGATGTAGGGAGAAAAATACATGGGGGGGAGTGTAAGGGATCGGGGGACACGCGCCCCTCAGCGGGTCCCCGTCACCCAGGGTCCCAGTGCGGCCGCTCGTCCTAGACCCCCTCCCCGTCAGCTCCTTACCTCCTCCGGTCGGACGCCATGTCGTTCCTCCGCGGCGCACGCCGCATCCTCCCAGGCGGATTGGGCGCGCGCCTGGGAACCTTACAGGGTGCGCGCGCACCCGATCCTCTTTGCCGTCCTCCCGCACCGCTGGCTCCGCCTCCCATCAGCTACAGGCTTTCTCCACCACTCACCTGGCTATCTCCCACTCTGGGCACCTGAACCTATCCCTGGGCTTGCTCAGACAGGCCTCCGCTCCACCTCTTGCTCTCATTGGTTCTCCTACATATATAACCCCCGTCTGCCCTCTCCTTCCTCGCTCTGCATAGTTCTACTGTGGCTTCAGTTGTTCAGTCGTCTATGCCTGGTTCTCTTCTGTATTACAGCTCTAGTTCCTGTCCCTGCCCCCGTTAGATACCCTTGGATTTGATCTTGGCTCTCGTTGACTTCGTGTACCTCGCTACTCCCTGGACTCGGCTTTGGACCTTACTACGCTGCTCTCTCCTGCCCCTGACCTACGGCTCTCGGATCTCTACCCTCGGAATTCTGGCACCCCGGACACAGCAAGTATCACTTTAACCCTTTCTCACCAGGCCCGGCAACGCATCATACCACACTCCAGGCACGCCCCCACGCTGTGGGAGCGTGTTATACCCTTAACCACCTCAGTATTGGGGACTGGCCAGGTCTGCGTGCATTCAGGCATTACAGGGAGGGAGAGAAACACATGGGGGGAAGTGTGGGGAGGGAGAGGAAAACATAAATTAGGATGTGAGAGCAAGGTTGTGTGTGTGGAGGGGGGGAGGTGATTGCGAAGTCACTAACATGGGAGCGAGCCCCTGAACATTTTTTGCAGCAGGGCCCAAAAAATGTAGTTAGGCCACTGTCACAGATAGACTATGTTTTGGATTTTTATCTTTAGAAAAGCCTATGAACCAATGTGAAGTACTCAGAAATCCATACACCAAAAGGAAGCGCAAAAAAGGAAAAACCATCAGTTAAAATTGAAAAACGTTATAAATTGACACAATATTACATAAAAATCACACAAATATATTACATGATATAATAAAAAGATCCTAATAGATCTAAGACCCACACCGTCTATGCACTAAAGGAGTATTCCCAAATCACAACCCCCCTCAGAACTATAGATGGAAAAGTTCAGGGTGAAAAAAGAGATGTTCCTGCTTACATATGAAAAGTAACCCACCCCGTGCAGGACTGGTGAGCATCCGCAGCTGGCTGGGCTTCCGTTGTCACGTCCGCTCCCCACTGCGTGGTGCGTCACCTCTATGTGTTTCGTGTCATGTGACGCTTCTTCAGGGGATATATCCTAGCAACACCCATGGTTGCTTATTATAGCAAGATTGACATTTCCTCAGCCAATGGGCTTGCCTTATTAGTAAAAAAAAAAAAACGATTCTATACCACATCCCCAAGATTCATAAATCTTTGGTGGATCCCGCTTGCCGTACCATGGTGTCTGGTATAGAATCTATCACATCCAATCTTTCACATTAGGTTGACACCTTTCTTGCACCCCTCACAGCCTCACTCCCGTCCTATTTACGGGACAGCACTGAAGTTTTAAATTCACTCAGTAATATCACTTGGGAAGATCATTTTCTTTGGGTAACTTTAGATATGTCATATCTTTACACTTGTATTCACTATGCACAGGGGGTTGAAGAGGTCACTTATTTTTTGCACCAAGTTAATACTCTTTCTACCTCCCAGCAACAGTTCATAATTGATAGTATTTTATTTATACTCAATCACAATTACTTTTTATTTGAAGGGAAATTCTATCTCCAGACCACTGGGACGGCCATGGGGACCCGCTTTGCCCCTAATTATGCGGGTCTTTTTATGGGGATGTGGGAATTGGAATTCATTTGGTGTCAAAATGAGTTTAGTCAACACCTGGTATACTACAAGAGGTATATGGATGATATACTTATCATCTGGGCGGGGTCTGCCTATGATCTGAATAGATTCATCAACCACCTAAACAACAATACCAAAAATATTGTACTTAGTGGAGAAAACAGTGATAGTGAGATAAACTTCTTGGAACTAAATTTGAAGATTGTTGATAAGCAAATTACCACAAAACCTTTTTTTAAGAAAGTGGGCGTCAATTCATACTTAGGTTATAAGAGCAATCACTCTCGCCGTTGGTTAAACAATATACCATACGGCCAACTATTAAGAGTTCGTAGAAATTGCTCTAAAGTATCTGATTTTGACAAACAATCTCAAATAATAGCCAAGAGGTTTATTGATAAAGGATATGACCCCACTACGATTGATATGGCAATCGAGAAAAGTAGGGAATATCCTAGAGAGGAACTTTTAATTCCCAAGGCCAAATCTGTTCAGTTTGGCAAGGAAGAATTACACACCTCTATTTGTTACAGGGTATTGTAATCAATAAATGAAAATTAGGAAAATATTGCAGAAACATTGGGGTGTCCTTCATATGGACCCCGGGTTACATAACCAATTAACTACAGTACTAGACCCAAAATAGCTTTCAGGAAAGCAAAACAATGTAAAAAACATATTGGCACATAGTGCACTTAAGAAAAGTACCGCAATGCAATATCCTTGTGGTAACTTTCTTCAAAAACCTAAAGGGAATTTTGTTTGTGGCAAATGTGTGATGTGTGCATATATGTCGCGAGATAAAAGTATATGTGACACTAGAAATAAAGAACATCTCATTAATGATTTCATTAGTTGCCTCACATCCTTTGTGGTGTATGTAATTAATTGTCCATGCAATTTAAGATATGTAGAGAAAACCATCAGATCCCTTAAAACAAGAATTGGTGAACATATTAATGGGATCAAAAATGATCAATGTAACTTAGATAAAGGGAAGAAAATTCATATTTTATCCCAGCATTTTTTGACACACCACCAAGGGAAAAGTAACGGACTACGTTTTAGGGGGGTGGAAGTAGTTGCAAGAGATCCCAGAAGAGGGGATCGCGATTTGAAACTCTTGCAAAGAGAACAATATTGGATCTTTACATTGGGGAGTAAATCACCAGGTGGGCTTAATGAATTAATAGAACTTGCTCCATTCCCCAAATAAGATTCCTTTATTTTCTTGTACTGCACCGACACACTTTATTCGAGCAAATACCCAGTATGTACCTGGCAGATACCTGGAATGCGCCGCTCCTCACCTCTGACAAGCCCCGTTGCGTTTGCCTTCCCAGCCTGGGTTCATGCCTGGCTGACGGGCGGCTGATCTGTTAAATGATAATGATTAGGATTTAATAGGCTGCAATGCTTCGCGTGTCTACCAGATGGCATAAATTCATGAATTGTAATGCAGTATATATATATATATATATATATATACTGTGCAGTATTGCAGCCAGCGGGAATAAAATGCTTCAATCCCTGCCTGGAAAATACCTCAATGCACTCGGGCAGAAAACAGTCACAAACCTCAATACACCCGGGTATACCCGAATTCGTGGGACTAGCCGAGCTCGAATAAAGTGTGTCGCCAGTGTATATGCATTATTCCTGGTTTCATTTATATCATCATCCAAGTTAATTCTATTATCAATATTATTATTAATTTTATTATTTTTATGCCAAGTAATAGTTTTCTTTTTTATTTACATCAGCTGTTTAATTATTGGTTAGATTAACTCTATTTTAGAGATATTCATAATACATCATTTATTTAGTTATAGTTAGATTAATGACGCCTTTTATGTAGATATAGTCATTTCTTAGTTTCAATTGGTATTTTTTTAGTGTGGATTATAGTATTAAGCTCCATTAGGGAGTATTATACATTATATTAGGATTTTGTAGTGTTGTCATTATGCATATATGTCTTGTTAGTGGATAATTATTTATTTATTTATAAAATATTTTACCAGGAAGTAATACATTGAGAGTTACCTCTCATTTTCAAGTATGTCCTGGGCACAGAGTTAAGACAAATAATACATGGTTACAAATACAGTTACATAAATGAACAGGGTATACATTATATACAAGACATTGCATGCACAGTTAAAGAAAATATATGTTATGGGTGTATGTAACAGTTACAGACCAGATTAAAATGTGAGACAGCCTTAGATTTGAAAGAACTTAAACTGGTGGTGGATGTGACAGTCTCTGGTAGGTTGTTCCAGTTTTGGGGTGCACGGTAAGAGAAGGAGGAACGGCCGGATACTTTGTTGAGCCTTGGGACCATGAACAGTCTTTTGGAGTCAGATCTCAGATGATGGGTGCTGCATGTGGTAGGGGTGAGGAGCTTGTTCAGGTAGCTGGGTAGCTTGCCCATAAAGAATTTAAAGGCAAGACAGGAAAGGTGAACTTTGCGCCTAGACTCTAGTGATGACCAATCTAGTTCTTTGAGCATTTCGCAGTGATGTGTGTTGTAGTTGCATTGGAGAACAAAATGACAAATTGAATTGTAGAGGGTGTCAAGTTTGCTAAGGTGGGTTTGAGGTGCCGTGCCATATACTATGTCTCCATAGTCAATAATTGGCATTAGCATCTGCTGTGCGATACGCTTTCTGACCAGGAGACTTAGGGAGGATTTGTTCCTGTAAAGTACTCCTAGTTTGGCATAGGTCTTGGTTGTCAGGGTATCAATGTGCATTCCGAATGTTAAGTGGGAGTCAAACCATAAGCCCAGGTATTTAAAACTGGTAACAGGAGTTAGGGTGGTGTTAGTGTTGGTTCTAATATGGAGCTCAGTCGCTGGAAGCTTTAAGAATTTAGTCTTGGTCCCAAATACCATTGTTACAGTCTTGTCAGTATTTAAAAACAGTTTGTTTTGGGAAATCCAGTTTACGAGTCTCAAAAAGTCAGACTGAAGTATGTGTTGAAGGTCAGAGAGGCTATGGCTGTGTGCATATAGGATTGTGTCATCTGCATACATGTGTATTGAGGCTTCCTTACAAGCTGTGGGAAGATCATTAATGAACACTGAGAAGAGTAGGGGCCCCAGAAGAGAGCCTTGCGGGACACCACAGGTGATATCCAGGGGGTTGGAGTTAGAGCCTGAGATGGACACATGTTGGGATCTTCCTGATAGGTAGGACTGAAACCAGTTTAAAGAATGCTTCCCTATTCCAGAGCTCTGGAGTTTGTTAAGCAGGATAGCATGATCAACTGTATCAAAAGCCTTTGCAAAATCTAGGAATACTGCCCCAGTGAGTTGTCCCCGTTCCATTCCACACTGGATTTCATTGCAAACTTTTAGCAGGGTAGTTACGGTGGAGTGTTTGGGACGAAAGCCAGATTGGAATTGGCTAGGGAAATTTGTCTTGGTGTAGTAGTCGTTTAATTGGGAGTGGACACATTTTTCCATGACTTTGGATAGAATTGGGAGAAGTGAGATTGGTCTGTAGTTTGAGACAGTGTTTTTGTCCCCACTTTTGAAGATTGGGACAACTCTGGCAGTTTTCCAGGTTTTAGGGATATGGCCTGCAGACAGGATAGGGTTGACCATGGAAGCAATTAGTTTGGCAATGGCTGGGGCACCAAGTCGTAGGAACCTAGATTGTAGCAAGTCAGGTCCGCATTGGCTGCTTAGTTTTAGTTTGAGGAGAGCTTGTGTAATCTCCTCTTCAGATACTGGGCCAAATTGAAAATTGTGGGCAGTGTTGGGAAGGGGTGGGGCTATGTGGGCACACCCAGGATGAGATTCAGGTTTGTGGTTTGGGCTGCGTTTCGCTAATAAGTTAGTGGCACACCCCACAAAGTAATCATTGAATGCATTTGCAATGTCAGTGGGGTTTGTCAGAGTAATATCACCCTTAGTGATATTACTTGGTTGTTGATGGTTAGGAGGCTGGAATATATTGTTGATAACCTTCCAGAAGTTAGCTGGGTTTTATGTATTTTGGTGAAGATTGTCAGAGTAATATTGTGCTTTTGCGTGCCTTGTTTGCCTTGTGCACATGTTCCGCAGGCATCTGTAGTGATTGAGATACTTGGTAGTGCCACATAATTTGTAGCTTTTTCACAAGGTATCCCTGAGCTGGTAGAGTGCAATAAGGTCAGTTGTAACCCATGGAAGATGGGCCCCCCGTACCCTTATTTTGCGTAGTGGAGCATGGGTATCACAGAGTTTTAAGAACTCGGATTGGAAATAGTCAAGCGCAGAATCAGGGTCGGGAATTAAATCTATTCTGTGCCATGGGCAGTTGGTAAGGTCATCCAGAAACTGTTGTGGGTTAAAGTTTTTAAATGTTCTAGTGAGGAGAACTTTAGGGCTTGAATGGGGCGTTTTAATTTTCCTTACACAGTACACTATTGCATGGTCACTGAAAATGTCAGGAAGGATGCCAGAGGATTGGATTCTGCTGGGGTTTGAGGAGAGAATCCAGTCTAGCAAGGAATGGTTATGCGATTTCAGGTTTGTCCATGTGTGTTGGGAAATGAGTTGTGATAAGTTAAGTGACTTGAGTTGTATCTGGATTTTATGGTTTTTAGGGTCAAGCCAGTTGAAGTTGAAATCCCCAAGAACTAGCAGCACACTCTTCTCGTTCAGAGAGGAAATGGAGCCAAGAAACTGGGTGATATCAGCCAGGGATTGTAGAGGGGCTTTAGGGGGGCGGTAGATGCCAGCGAGCAAGATGGGCTTAGAAAAGGGTAGGCAGATTTTGCCAACTAGTATTTCAAAAGAGCGTGGGCTTGGGGGGCAATTTAACAGTGTAAATTGTAATGTGTCTGCAATATAAAATAACACCCCTCCTCCTCTCTTTGACCTATCTCTCCTAAAAATGGAGTATCCCTTAATGGCGATATTTGCATCAGGGGTTTTATGGGTTAGCCATGTTTCTGTAAGAACAATGGCTTTGGGTTTATGCATAAGGCACCATGCCCTTAGTTCATCCAGTTTGGGCAGCAGGCGCCGAATATTTATATGGGCGACAGATAGCCCTTTTTGGAATTTAATGGTGGAATTCTCAGGGGCATGGGACAGATTTGAAATGGGAGGACCTGGGTTTGGTTCGATATCACCTGCTAAAGAGAGTAATAGTATGAGCAGAAATTTGGGTAGTTGTTTGCAAGTTGTAGATTTGTGGTGTTTGCCATTAGAGTGAGCAGTGGTTGGTGTGCTGGTTTTTAGAGTTCTCCACCAACATTCCATATATAGTGAAAGGCTTTTGAGTAGTCCAGGGTGTATGGTGATGTTGTGTGTGGGCCAGGATGGAGAAGTTTGTAGTGTATAGATGGAGTAACATTTCCATGAGGCCAGTAGAAAGAAAAAAGGTAAGATACATAGCAGGTTCATGATGCCAGAGGTAGGCTGTGCTGCATGGAGCTGTTGTGAGTGTGTGCAGACTAAACAGCAGGGGTGTGCTTGTTCCTTGTCAAATGTTTTGCTGCATTGCAATGCTAGTCAGTTCTGGGTTTCAGTGGGCTAAGTGGGTGTGTGAGGTATTTTGTGCAGTCAGTTTTGGGAGAGGCTGCAGTGAAATAAGTTGTAAAGGGGTGTGGGGTTAAAATATGCAGGTTAACAAGCATGGGATCAAAGTGTGGTCATATAAGCTCACCGTTTGTTGCCTTCAGTAAGAGTTTGTAGAAAGGATGCAGTCCCCAGTCACCTGAAGAAGCGTCATATGACGTGAAACGCGTAGAGGTGACGCCATCACGTAGTGGGGAGCGGACGTGACGACGGAAGCCCAGCCAGCTGCCGATGCTCATCAGTCCTGCACGGGGGGGGTTCCTTTTCATATGTAAGCAGGAACATCTCTTTTTTCACCCTGAATTTTTCCATCTACAGTTCTGAGGGGGTTGTGATTTGGGAATACTCCTTTAGTGCATAGACTGTGTGGGTCTTAGATCTATTAGGATCTTTTTATTATATCATGTAATATACAGACGAGACAACAAGTATTCTAAAGCTTGCCTTAAACTAGCCCGGTTACATGCTGGGTACATGCTGGGTGTAACCTGGCTTGTTTAAGGCAATTTTAAGGCATTTCTGCATTGACTAATGACCCATCGGATTAACACAGCAGGGGTCCCTGGCAGTCCCATTCAGTTTGAATGGGACTACCAGGGACCCCCGCTGTTAATCTGGTGGGCCGTTAGTCAATGCAGAAATGCCTTTAACTTGCCTTAAACTAGACCCAGCATGTACCCAGCATGTACCTGAGTCTTTATGGCGATTGCCACTGGTTTGTGTTAGAATAACCGTCGGCACTACAGTATTTGTGTGATTTTTATGTAATACTGAGTCAATTTATAAAGTTTTTCAATTTTGACTGATGGTTTTTGCTTTTTTGCACTTCCTTTTTGAGTATGTGTTCCGGTTTGACCCCGCTGATCACGGGAGATTGGGAGCAGCACAGGGATAATCTTCTCACAATCCAGAGGGAGCATGGGGAGTATAAACACAAGAAACAGCACTCTAAGTGTAGATGTACTAATAATTATAATAATTTTCTAGTGAAACTTGGCCCCTATGGGTTCCTACTCACAGGAAGGTAATGAAATTCAAGCATATGTAATCAAGGACTGATCGTGGATATCAGGTGAACCAGAGTTGCCCCTTCATCGGGGGAATGCGACCTCAGTGTAGAGGGAGAAAGGGGGTGGCCCGGGATTAAAGGGGTTACACCCCATTTGGCCATCCCCTGACCTCACCCGGGAGTCAAAGGGTTAACTGGGCTAAGACCCAGAATGGTGATTTAACCCCTGTAATGACATGTACATGTGTATTCCCCTGTTTCCCCTGTTTTATTGTAACAACTGGTCTGCAGCCCACACACACTGGGATCCATCCGGGAGCACCAGGGTTAACAGTTGTATAGTGATAATAGCCCTTTGTGTAGATTTTCCCGCCTTTTCAGGCACCATTTTGCAGGTTCCCATAGGCCGCCATTAGGGCTCAATGCTTTTTAATGGTGAATCTTGCTGTGGAGTCCGGTTCCTGAGAAGACCAGCAGATGGCGTCCAAGAGGGAGAGCGGCGGATTCCCATTGAAAGTCTATGGCCTCATTGACTTCAATGGAGAAACCCTCGAAAGAGCTTTCCAGGAACGAATTGGCTGCCGTCCAAACCGCTTAACCGCAAAGCAGATACATTTTCAATAGGAGAGCTTTGATCACTTACAAGTCAAGTTCAATGACAAGTGGCGTGGGAATAAACAGTTCTGGGGGCCCTAGAAATAAAATTCTTTCTGTCCCTAGTTCCTAGGCTTCCTCCCACTCGACCACAACTGGGTCCCCGTATCCTGGACCCCTGATAAGGGTCGAACCCATAAGAGCGGGCTGCGCCATAGATTCCAATGGCGGCGGCCGAACCGGCTCAGGACAACGGCTAAGTGTGAAAGGCTGAATTTTGGTATTCCATAGCTCCGGTTCCGGAGAGTCCAGAGAGTCGGGGTTTGGGGTATCTGTAGCCACTGCTCCGGCATCGCTGCAGAACCATCCTTGACCCTCTGAGACCAACCCGACAGAGTATGGACCCCCTTGAAAGTTCGGGATTTTTCCCATAGACTCCAATGGCGGCCAAACCCCATTGACCGGCTACGGCGGAAAAGTCCCATTGACTTCAATGGCGGCATCACCCCATTGAAAGTCTATGGCGGGGATTCCCATAGCCGCCCATGGCGGCGGATTGCCATTGAAAGTCTATGGTGGCGAAGCCCGTTGTTTTCAATGGGGATTTAGTGAAAAACCGTGATTTCTTTTAGCGGAGACTTTTGTATTAAAATGTAAAACGGTTTTAAGAGTATTTGTGTATCTCCGGTTTCCCAGGTCGTAGCAGGTCGCAAATTGGACCATAGGGTGTCCCAGTTCCGGCATTGAGAACTGGGAAGTTTGGACCTGCTGGACCCAAAGGAACTGGATATTTTAATATGTTCATGTTTTATCCCACATACTATATTCCAAGATATGGGTAAAACTCAGAGGAAATTCCTTTGCATACCAGAGTAGCATATGGCCAGAAAGGCGACCCCATGTCTAGGACCTGAGTATGTTTCAAAGGATTTTGTCACCTCCACTGTTTGCATGAGGGTGGAGACTCCTCAAACCAGAGTAGTCTTCAAGTGTTCCATTTCACACCTCACAACAAAGGATTTCCTGCCCTGTACTCCATTTGGTAGACTAGCTGGCATTCCTGATATAGAGGAGGGGTTAGAGAAATGGGACCCCCGAGCTCTACTGCGCATATCCCAACTGGCCGGGGGGCATGGGTCAAAAAGTGTTCCCACGTTAACCACTGGCTAGAGGTAATTGAGCACCAATCCCAGGTACTCAATGTTAAGGATAGGGCACAAAAGGTTTATAAACTGCTGTTCACCCTGTATCCTTTGTCTTCAATTTATCATCTGATGGCTACCTGATTGCGAGAGAATTGCAATGCTATATACTTCTCATTCCCCAACCTCAAAGTAAGTGTACTTCTTGTCTGTTAGTGTATTATTCGTGTGTTCACCTATCCAAAGGAATAAATATACTTTATTATATCTAAGACTTGTTTCAGTTCAGACCCAGTGATAAATATATATCATCTGTTATATATATATATATATATATGTGACCTTATACAGTCTGCATAATCTCAGCAAGAGAGAAATGCACGCACATAGCACAGATCATATGATTCCAACAATTTTATAAAATAACTCTAAAAATGCACACTTACAGTGTTGCAGATAAAAAAACAGCATGTAAGCTATATTAAGCTTAAAGTGACCACTTGGGAGACAAATGCCGCCTCTCACCGCACCGGACCCGACGGTATATCTGGCTGGACCCCTCGATCATGTGCTGGGGACTCTGGATACTCTACTCCATCGTCGATTCCCTGATGTTGACGTCACTTCCGGTTTCGCGGTTGCGGTGTAGGCTGGGATTCCTCTCTCCACAGTCGCGTCACAGATGGGAAGTGGTGCCCATAGGGGCCAAGTTTCACTAGAAAATTATTATAATTATTAGTACATCTACACTTAGAGTGCTGTTTCTTGTGTTTATACTCCCCATGCTCCCCCTGGATTGTGAGAAGATTATCTGCATTTTTGGGGAAGAGTGAAGACAACCCCACAGGAGGGTTGAAGCAGGGGGTTGACACTTTTATTTATATTCACTGTTTTCATCACTTGACACATCACTTGTTTTATTGTCACATTTATTTGATAGTAGGCACCTTAGGGATACCATCATTTTCTGAATACAGAGGGATTTTTGGGACTGTGCATACTTTTCTTTCTAAGTACTCAGAAATGTGAGGTGTTGACACCTGAGCAATAATTACTTCCTGGAAGTAGACTTTATCCATGATACCGGGAGATACAATACAAATGGCGCACTGTTTTAGTTGATGGGGAAAGGGACAGGGTCTCGTTAAGATACAGTTACTGTTCACAACACTGAAACCGAAGTGGGCTTACCTTCAAATATAACCATAGGTTTTGTCCAAGGCTAGAGATTTCCCCACATATGAACCTTTAGTGGATGCTTAGGTTGAGATTTCAGGTTAAAACTATTTTTATCAGAACCCCATAGTGGAAAATTGTTCCAGAGTGGCAGATATTTCATCAGAAAAAATTGGAATATATAAGGGAATAAGGGCCTTATTCAGAGAGGGTTCATAAAAAAAATTGCCAGGGATTTTAAAATGTTTTTTTTTGGGCGTTGCTATCACGGTATTCAGAAAGGCTGGAATACCAGTGATAGCAAAATGCCCAAAACTGGCGAGTTGCTGCCAGCGAGAGCATCAACCCTCTGAAAAGGCAAAAACCAGCGATTCATTTCTGCTGCAGAGAGAGCGGCTCTGAGAGAGCCACCTCTCCCAGTTGAAATGTCGCCCGAAAATTATTTATTTAAATACACATTTCTTTAATAGTGTAGAGGTGCAGGGGGTCTCCGGAGCTGAACCACGTTGGTTTTATGTCCGGGGACCCCCTGCTTCCTGAGATACAGGCCTCTTTATGGGGTGCCGGTATCTCCTGTGCAAGGAAATGTCCTGGTCACGTGACGCGGGACATTTCAATGCAGAGGGATACCGGTATCCCATAAAGGGGCCTGTATCTCGGGAAGCAGGGGGTCCCCGGACATATAACCAACGTGGTTCAGCTCCGGAGACCCCCTGCACCTCTACACTATTAAAGAAATATATATTTAAATCAATATTTAAAAACAGATCAATACACGCCCCCCCCTCTGCCCAAACCCATACAGTACAGTAATGGGCAAAATAACTATTATCCAGGTATGGATAATAGATTATTTGCCCATTATTAAACACTGCATTAGCATACATAAATAAAATAAATAAATACAGTTATACTTACCACAACAGCAGGTCCCTCTGTCCTCTGTTGCCAGAAAGCATATATAGAAAATAAATACATTCTAATGGTCCCTAACCCCTTAATCACCTTAGCGGTTCCTAACCGCTATAGTTATTAAAGGGTTAACCACCCTGACCCGGGAGGCCTAAGCACCCACCCCAGACTGACTATACCCACCCTATACCCATTCAGTAGTATAGTGGTACATCATACCCATATAATAATAATAATATGGGCATGATAAGCCTCTATAGCACTCAATGGGCACCCTAATAAAAATACAGTAATACATAAGACACACAATAAGAAAAGCCAACTAAACTACCAAAAAAGACACTTCACTAAATACAAACAGTAGCCAGCTAATCCAATCAATTTAATCAATAGCAATATCAACATTGAATTAATTAAACCATTATCCAATCAAAACAATTAATTCGGAAAGCAACTCAAAATGAATAGTAACACTAACCAATGTAAACAATGAATTAATCCAACATTAATTAATGTAACCATTAAAAGACAAATAAATACAATAAAACTATTTCTGAAGTATCCATAAAACACATGAGCTAACATAATATAACATTAGGTATAAGCGAACACCAATCGCAAAGCTTTTATTACATTAACCATAAACAAACAATCACATTCACATCAATAACAATGTGCCTCCCCCCAAAAATAAAAATAAAAACCCAAAGAATACACCTGTAAAAAGAGACATTTACAAACATTAAATATCTTACTTACCATTAGAAGCGGTGGCCCTCCGACTCCCGGGGTAACAGGAAGCTCACGTACCTTGAAGGCCTCCAACAGCATCCGATGCCATCCGCCATGAAGATCCTGCTCAGATACCGCAATCTTCTTTTTTCTTTTTTTACTCACCCTCTTCTATCTTCCTCTGTCACCATTTCTTGATCTTCTTTTTCTTCTTTCTTCATCTGTAAATCCAAAAAACCCCATGCTAAATCCCAGCCGATGCTGTCTCGTCGGCTTTTTGGGCTCAAATGAGACGCCACGGCCTTAAATATGGCTTGTGACGTCACATTTACCCTCACAATAGTTAACAGCCACCTGATTGGCTGTTAAAACCATGTGCAGACTTAAAAAAATTTTTTTGCCGTGACGTCACTTAAAGGAATGAGGCCAGCCAATCAGAATGGCTGTGCTTTATTTACCTTTAACATGACGTCGGTAAATCCAAGATGGCCACTGTGTCACGAGGTATTTCAGCCAATCAGATCGTGGGAACCAATTCCACACGCTGATTGGCTGAAATACCTTGTGACACAGCGGCCATCTTGGATTTACCGACGTCATGTTAAAGGTAAATGAAGCACAGCCATTCTGATTGGCTGGCTTCATTCCCTTTAAGTGACGTCACGGCAAAAAAAAAAAATTTAAGTCTGCACATGGTTTTAACAGCCAATCAGGTGGCTGTTAACCATTGTGAGGGTAAATGTGATGTCACAAGCCATATTTAAGGCCGTGACGCCTCATTTGAGCCCAAGAAGAAGACGAGACAGCATCGGCTGGGATTTAACATGGGTTTTTTTGGATTGACAGATGAAGAAAGAAGATAAAGAAGATCAAGAAATGGTGACAGATGAAGGTAGAAGACGGTGAGTAAAGAAAGAAAAAAGAAGATTGCGGTACCTGAGCAGGATCTTCATGGCGGATGGCATCGGATGCTGTTGGAGGCCTTCAAGGTACGTGAGCTTCCTGTTACCCCGGGAGTCGGAGGGCCACCGCTTCTAATGGTAAGTAAGATATTCAATGTTTGTAAATGTCTCTTTTTACAGGTGTATTCTTTGGGTTTTTATTTTTATTTTTGGGGGGAGGCACATTGACTGATAATATATTAATCTGTACCTCTTTAGGGTACAGATTAATACATTATTATGCCAATATTTGGGGGGCATCTCTCGCTTGTTATTGCAGTTATTGATGTGGCTGTGATTGTTTGTTTATGGTTAATGTAATAAAAGCTTTGCGATTGGTGTTCGCTTGTACTTAATGTTATATTATGTTAGCTAATGTGTTTTATGGATACTTCAGAGATTGTTTTAATTTATTTCTTTGTCTTTTAATGGTTACATTCATTAATGTTGGATTAATTCATTGTTTACATTGGTTCGTGTTACTATTCATTTTGAGTTGGTTTAGGGATTAATTGGTTTGATTGGGTAATGCTTGAATTAATTCATTGTTGATGTTGTAATTGCTTCTATTGATTGGATTAGCTGGCTACTGTTTTTATTTAGTGAAGTGTGGTTTTTTTGGAGTTTAGTTACGTATTATTACTGTGTGTCTTGTGTATTACTGTATTTTTATTAGGGTGCCCATTGAGTGCTATAGAGGCTTATCATGCCCATATTATTATTATTATATGGGTATGATGTACCACTATACTACTCAATGGGTATAGGGTGGGTATAGTCAGTCTGGGGTGGGTGCTTAGGCCTGACGGGTGAGTGAAGGGGGTATTAGCCCTAAGGATGGGTGTTTAGACCTTGCAGGTAGGTAGCGGTTGGGTTAACCCTTTTATTACCTTAGCGATATGAACCGCCAAGGTAATGAAGGGGTTAACTCCACCCGCAACCCCCCCCCGCAATGCCTAAACAGCCACTAAGGGCCAAATTCCCCCTTCACCCACCCCCGCTAGCCACAGTATTGTATTGTATGTTTCTTACTGTATGCCTGGCACGGGTTTTTAACCCCTTCATTGCCTTAGCGGTTAGCCGCTAAGGTAATGAAGTTGCTGTACGTGCATGTTTCCTGCCTCGGATGCATGCCGGGGGGGTCCGGAGCTGCTATTAATGGCTATCAGCTCCAGAGACCCCCGGCATCAATCCGAGGTAGGAAAGGAGCCTGATTTCTTCTAAGTCCCGACACATCACAGCTCATCGAGGCCATCTCCCCACCAATTGACCAACAATTTTGTGGTGAATTGGATTTGGGGAGAAAATCATTTTTTAGGGCTGCGATGGACTGCGATAGGCCGCAACACCCGACTCGCGGGTCTCTGAATAGCGCGACTTTATCAACCATCAGAAAATGGTCGATAAGGGGCTGATCGCTGCTCAGTCAGCGAATTTCGGATGGAGATAAAATTTTGCGTCGATACAGGCCATTATCGAGCACTTATGGAGGCTATCTGAATACCAGTAGCCATTTTGGTCGTCAAGTGCTCGATAAGGGCCTTATCGAGGCTTTCTGAATAAGGCCCTAAGTCCCAACGACCCCCGTTTTGAGTCAAAACAGTCTCTTTGTATGGGAAGGTGCTTGTCCTTTCAAGTGTGGTCACACTTCATATTGCATATGTAGAAAGCAAAAAAGAGACAGCACTCAATCCCAATGTAAAGTAACACTCACAATTCATAGAAGAATATCCAAATTCACTTCAAACAATATACTGTACATGGATAATGAAGAAACCTTTACCTTTATATTGAGTGCTGTCTCTTCTGTTTTCATCAGAAAATATGACATAAACCAGCTTTACTCTGCGGACCACCTACGAACCTTAGTCTTCCATTGAGCATGATACCTAATGCAGCGTAGTGTCACCTGTATGCCCATTTGTTGCAGCGACCATTGGATTCTCGAGTTTGTGAAGCTATTCTTGTACATGTGCATTATTTTAATACTAATTACTTTGGAGTTTTTTGGTCATAGTTGCAATTCAGAATGTACTATTGAATGTGTAATGTAACTTCATAATGCAGGTATACCATTGTAAGTGCTGTAAAGCCGCAGGTCCTACTGTATATAGTCCTATTATAGTCTATATAGTCTATAGTCCTACTTTTGACACCATGGCACAAAAAAAGCCCAATCACCAACAGCCCTACCCAACATTAACACCTCATATTGCAGGTTGTGTTTGAATGTTGCACCAGCCAGTGAGAAGGGACCAACCTTTGACACCTTAACACAATAGAAGTTAGCTATATTGTATATAAAGTGGCACATAAATTTGATTGTCATAAAAACTGATTGAAAAGGCTGATCAGAACTCTTCTGCTGCATTGCTCTTCTCTATCTTTTGCTTCAACGATGGATCAATCCAGCTTCTATGGACATAAAATCTGCTAAGTGCTGTACCACTTAAGAACCCTTAAAAGGTGCAGGATACTTGCAGATAATATCATATGACACATGACCTCTAAAAATAATTGTACAAAGAATAAAGCTGGCTGAAGCATCCAAAACCCCAAAGGGCAAGACTCTAGGATCAATTTGGTAGAAGAAGAAACTAGCAAGAATCATAGCCATTGAGTTTTCCAGGAAAGCAGGTTCTGCACCAGGTACCCCAAGAACCATTGCACCCAGCTCACCCCACCTCAGACCCATCGCACCCCACTCCAGACACAGCTCACCCCACCTTGTATCCATCATACCTCACCAAGGACCGAGCTCCAGTCTAAGTTTAACTGATGTCTTGTTCAGGGATAGCATGACATTGTCAAGTGTTTTTTTGTTTTTTTTACAATTGTTGTGCTGGTATAACTTGCACACCTGTGGACAAACCTGCCACTGAGTTTGCACAACTACCTGAGCAGTAGCAGAGACTGGACCTAATAGACAAAAATGTTTAAATTGTGTTAGAGATGATGGACAATATGGCTAAGTGCATGGATGATCTCTATTCACTTGATAATAGACTGCTACAAGAGACCTCAACATCAACATCTGGAGGAAGCCTTTTCTTCCCACCCCCCATTGTGCCTTAAAGCAATACTCAGATGGCGGGAAGCCCATACAGCCCATACATAACATTTTGCTCATTCAGCGACAATGACATTGTGCCTATGACCCACCATGCTACTGAGACTGACCTGCAAAAAAGTGGTATCCTTGATCAGTTACCTGTGCCTGTTTGGCAAAGCACACCTGTAGCAACTGAACCACAGATGTATAAATGCACCTGTAACCCAGTCAGTCAGGATCACGTGGATGACATCCCTCTTTCCATATTACCCAGGAATATGTTGGAAATATATGCTACACACTGCTGGGGACAACCAGATTGATTTTTCCATTTAAATCTTCCAACATCATGTGCCTTTGGCCGCGCTTATAGTGCTGGCAACGCGACGCGACCAATGACGTCATCCGTATCACCCAACGAAAGTTATAATTTGTTTTTTTAGCGTCTGTCGCCAGTGACGCCACTAAGGGGGGCGGGCCGCACAATTTGATTGGTTTAGAGACAGCCACATGTGGCGACTGTCTAAAAAATCAAATTTAGCCGGCTTCCAAATTTTCAGTCGCTCCGTCACCGTCGCGCTTGCTAAAAGCGCTTGCGACGGAGTCAATTAATTTGTTTTGGAGTGACATCACGTCGCCTTCGCCGTCGCAAGGCACTATAAGCGCAGCCTTATAAAGTTGCTGCGTTTGCCAGAAATGTTCACTTTGATGATTTCTGAGTCCCGTGGTAAGAAGGCTTTACCTAACAACTTGAAAAGAACGATTTTAGATGCACTTGGGAAGCCGTATAAATACACTACTGCAGTATTCAAGAACGTGAAAGACAATTATTGGACAATTAAGAAATTGTAAACTTTCCCAATTTTTCAGTGGAATTTACATATTGGGATCAACTTGATATACTGCAGTTTACTGCCATTTTAAATTCTGCCAAAAAATGGCAAAATGCAAGCAAAATTTTAAGCAATGCAGATGTTCACAAAAATGTTGTGAAAAACATTACATTTAAGTGTAAAGATATTTGCACATCTCTATGAGCAAGTCTGGAGAAAACTATACGGACATACTGTAATTGTTATTCGTCTGACAATCAACCAGTTACTGCTACCAGTAGTGAAAAACCAATTTATATTTAATTGTCTTTCTTCGTTCCCCACAGTACTGTAAAAAAAAGGTGTTAAGAGTTCTTAATCCTCATGAATTGTATCTTGGCATTGTTGACATTCTTCATGAAAGTGTCTATAAATGGTAAATCAGCACTGTAATTTTCAAAGATTTTTGTGTGTATTCTAAGTTTATGATAAATATGCACAATACCTATTATTTTTATACAACAGGTTCATTTTGTGAATAAATTGACCTAATACTTTTTACAATAATCTTGGTTCTTCATATAATTTTAGTGCTCTGGAAAGTTCAAAATTAAACTCGTGAGACATGCAGTTTTAGAATACTTTGAAATAAATAGTTTTGGTGTAGGCACTAAACCAAAAGGAACACAGTATGACAAGATTAAAAAAATAAATCCATCCATGAGTGTGTGGAATGAAAAGTTGTTGTGCTGGAGCACAATTATAAGGGAGAAAAAGAAGCAAAGAAGCAAAATCGAAAGAACAAGAAAAATTAGACAAGAAAAAGTCTCCATTTTCATGTAACTTATAAAGCAGCACAGTTGCCAATTTTATATACTAAAATCAGTACTATTGTTATCTGTGTTTAAAGAAACAATGTGATGTGCAAATGATATCCTGCAAATACATGTTCGCTCTTTCTGGAATTTACATATTACAGTAAACATTTTCTGTTGACAGTTTAAGAATTTCGAATATCAGCATACACAGTTTCTATGTAGAGATAAAATGGTAAATGGTATGATTTGAGATGGTATTTATTTTCAGATGTTAGTGTGTGTATTGTGTGGGATATCATTCGTTTAGAATAGTTGTATTATTTAGCAAAATCATGTGTTATCCAGTTACCTATTGTAAAGTTGAGTGTGTGTAGTATTCATCATAGATAGCTGGGTGTTATACCCTATTTGTATGTTATGCTGCTTTTGCTAAAACAGGAAATTGAGCTCTAGCTACAGTACAGTATCTGAAAATCGTTAATTAAAAGATCAGGTAACCTGATATGAGACGGCCACTTTTAATGCTCCACAACAACACAATTATCTCCATTATCACTTCATTGATCTTTCTTTTTGTTATGCTTGTGCGTCAGTTAAAACATGAAAGTAGAAATCTGCAGCTACTATTGCGTGGGTGAGTCACGTAATTTCAGGGGCCGGCTGGTGAGTTCCACCCTGAGGGGAGGGGGGGGGAGGGGGAGGCGATGGGGGGCAATCACAGCATACTGGCCCATGGGTTACCGTAGTAAGGAAACAACTGCATGAAATGAAATGCTTTCATGTTTGTACAGTACACACATATAAGTATATACTTATATACAGGGAGTGATCCTTAAATATGTACCTACAGTATGTATGTATATTAACCCAATCCGTGAATGCTGATCTTAAAGCACCAATTTAAGTGAATTAAATGATTACATCTTCACAGATTTAACAATATAGATGTAGCCAGGTCTCCCCCGCACGCCCGCACCCCCCTCACCTGACTGCCGATCGCGGGGGCCGCCGCGTCCAATGGCGGCTCCGTTCGGCGATGGCAGGGGAGAGGGCGGTCAGGTCCCGGCTCGGGGGTTGCCGGGGACGCATGCGCATCTCAGGGCTCCCGGCGCTCCCGGAGCCAGGCGGATAGGGCGCCGCCATGTTGTGCAGGGTCGCGCATGCGCAGTAGGTCCCCGGCGGCCCAGATAGCTCGCGCATGCGCAGGGAGAAACCTAGAGCCAGGGAGCAGTTGCGTGAGGGCAGGGAAAGCGCAGGAGAGTCGCACGAGAGTAGGGATAGCTCAGGAAGGGTTGCGGCGGCCATTAGGAGTTAGTGTAGGCAGAGGGGAGGAGCGCACGCGGCCCCAATGTTATTGTAAGGGCCTCGGGACTACAATTCCCATGAGGTCACCCTTAGGTGTGTAAGGTGCCGGTTTTGCAGTGCCACCGCGGGTAATGCTGTGTGCACTGGCAAATAGGACTGTGTGTGTCGCTGTATGTGCTGGGCGCAGTGTGTGCAGCGTGTGTGAATGTCTGCAGGCTGACGGTGAGAGCTGTGTGTCTGCTGCAGGCTGTTAGGAGTAGCGAGTAGCTAGATGTTAGGGAGGATTAGGGACTTGGGTAGCTAAGGGAGTGGGGCAGGTTATTACTCCGCAGGCCCTAGGAGATTTCCCCAAGCCACCCCAGGTTATGGTTCATCAGGGACAGGCCCTAGGTTAGGGTTCCTGTCACTTTAGGGTTAGTTAGGGATAGACAGGGATAGCGGCGGTTGCTGTTCCCATGATGCGGTTGGTGTTGCCGTGATTCGGTTGTGTTCCCGTGAAGCGGTGGGACCCTCATTGGGGTTCCTGGAGAAGCACCTGGATAGGATCAGACAGATGCATCGCACGTCTGACCCTTTGAGAAGAGTGTTGCAGGCCCGAGCATCGGAGTGCTCGGAAGGTACCTCTGTATTATATGTGCACCAGCAGGCCTATTAGTTCATAGTGACTGCGCAGTCACCCACGACCTCCGTAGGAGTACGGGACATTGGGTGGGGATTACCGGACACTGGGTGGGAACACCAGACATTGGGCAGAAGGTGATACGGTTATAGCATAAGGTTATGATGTTGTGTAATGTCTTATATGTGTGTTAGTAAAGTGTTTGTTCATTCAGTAAACCTGTTATCCATAATACTGGTGTATGTGGTTTCTGAGTGGGTTCCTATGTTAGGGTCATTCTACATTTCCATAGAATCCTACATAGGTGGAGGCGCTGAAAGAAGATTCGTTCCAGAGGATTCAACCCAGGCTCTCATTAGCGGAGGCTCAGACCTCCTGTGAGCCTGCAGGTATACGCACCACACCGGTAACACTACATGTTCTACTCACCCACACTATACAGTATATGCGATTGGGTGGGGTGGAATACCCGTTACATTTGGAGGCGCTGCTGAGATACCACCTGGGGTGCCCTGTTCCAATTTTTTCCAAATTGTCCCGTCCCTATTTTTGTCACCATGTTTGTGAAGTCCGGAGACGAGGTCCTTGCCTGGGCTTTGAGGCAGTATATGGAACCTGGCCAGGTAGTGGCAGTAGGAGGCATTCCCGCTCTTATACCCGCGGTTAAAGTCCGGGAGTATATGTGTAAAATTCCTGGGTGGCCGTGGACATGTGTCTTAGAGGAGGAACAAGATCCCACGTCCACATGGAAAACCATTCTGTTTGTTGTAACTCACACTGAGGATATATGCCTGGCAGAGGCACCGTCCGCACTGTTCATGCCCGGGGGCCCCTCAGAAGGGTACCCCCTAGTCTATGCCGACCCAGCAAAATGGCGTCTCCCAACAAATCAGGAGAGCGCACATGCTGCTGACTGCAAGCCTGCACAGAAAGATGTGGCAACATTCTGTCCGGGTTTGGCGCGAAAATCAGAGCCCCTCCCCTGTGATGTGAGTGACTCAGAGCAGAGCCAAAACCACTCCCCTGTAGAAAGTGCCCTTCCTTCAGATTCCACCAGGGGGAGCAAGCACGGTTATCTTCAACCCTACGTTGACGCCGTAATATATTCTTTGCTCTCTGAGGATGAAGCTGTGATAGACTCTTTGATCTCTGAGGATGAGGATGAGATAGACTGTCAGGGGATACACCCTAATGTGTATGTGCCCTGGCGAGCGTCAGGAATAGATCTCCTTATGCTACTGTGCCCCTGCTTGCAAGAAGCCTATGACGAGGGAGCCGACATGTCCCAGTTACCACTAGACTTCAGGATCACCGAGGTGGATGGGGAGCCGTGTACACAATGCTTTAGCCCCACCTGTGACTGTTCTAGAGGCGCACTGGCGTGGGAGCCCAGATGTGATTGCTGAGGTGCAATTTTCTTGACACCTATTGTACCCCAGCCTACAGAGCCAGCTAAGGAGCTAAGTGAACGCTTGGCGGGGAAGAGCGCGGCCGCAGTGGAGGTACCGGAGCACGCCAGCTTCGTACCAACCACCACTGACTGTATTACAGAAGAATCTGGTGACTACCTTGCGGAGGATTCGATCATGATATCTTCCGGGGAAAAGGTGGAAGTCCCATCGGTGGCGATGTGCCTACCGGCGAACCACCCCAGCGGTGATGCCGAGGATACAGAGTTTGCTGTGGGCCCGTGTGCCCTACAATGGTCAGTCCGACCTACTACAGAGGTACCATCGGTCCTAGGCTTGGGACCAGTACCTACAGACGACAAGGGTGAGTCGACTGCCCCAGGGGTGTCGGGGGTGAGCCTCCAGGTGACCGCGGAGCACGATGGCTCCTTAAGTCTGGTCGCCCGGGTGAAGGGCTCCCCTCTGCATCGCGTCCTGGTGGAGGTGTCCTCATTAGAAGGTAGCTGTCCAGAGGAGAGAGTGGACCAGTGTCTACCGCCGATCCTTCCAGAAGAAGAGAAGCCCATCGTCAACCAGCTGAGTGGTAAGGAACCCCCTTGCTCCCCACAGACTCCGATGGAGGTGGCCGTGAAGAAGGCCAAAGTCACGGTTCCTGAGCGGAGTGTGAGCCCGTGCGCTCCGACACAAGTGGTCCCAGGACTGGGATCCAACGCTCCCGAAGTTTGAGTCAGTGAGTGGACTGTCCCAGAAGAGTTGGGGACAGGTCCCGATACCGCCAAGGTGGGAACTGACAGCGTCCCCGAGGACCTGTTGGCCACCGTGAATCACCGCAGTGGTAAGGTGTCTACTCTTTACCCCCTGCCAGGTGAAACAGAGACATTTTCCAGTGCTCGCTTCTCAGTGGAAGCCTCGCAAAATTATGGGGACAAAGACTGTGTGGAGAGAGATTCAGGGAAAGCTGCCTCCTTTAAGCCCAAAAAGGAGCGCCCCATTCCTCAGGTAGTGGACCGCGGGAAAGGTCCTGGCCTCCTGGTCTACCGCATCCAAGCCGCGGATGACCGGGTAAAGGCCTGCTTAAAAGACGTTGTGCTACTCCTTCCACCAGGGGGAGGAAGTAGCGAAGAGCCAGTAACTGTCGCTTTAGAGTGTGCTCTCCAAGAAATTTTTCTGGGGGAGGCTCACGGACGCAAAAGTGAGGTACCCCCACATGTTCAGTTCGGGGCACCCCACACATGGTCTCAGCCAGTCTCGGGTATTATTGAGGGTGATGTATCATGTAACCTGATGTGTAAAATCGACCTGATAAGTGTACCAATTATGACATGCAATTTTTTATTGTGTAACCTTATGTCAGGGTATGGCGTTCTCCAAGCGAGGACGTTGGATTTTTCACCAGGGGGAGAGTGTAGCCATGTCTCCCCCGCATGCCCGCACCCCCCTCACCTGACTGCCGATCGCGGGGGCCGCCGCGTCCAATGGCGGCTCCGTTCGGCGATGGCAGGGGAGAGGGCGGTCAGGTCCCGGCTCGGGGGTTGCCGGGGACGCGGGCGGCCGGTTGCCAAGGCCGCACGCGCATCTCAGGGCTCCCGGCGCTCCCGGAGCCGGGCGGAAAGGGCGCCGCCATGTTGTGCAGGGTCGCGCATGCGCAGTAGGTCCCCGGCGGCCCAGATAGCTCGCGCATGCGCAGGGAGAACCCTAGAGCCAGGGAGCAGTTGCGTGAGGGCAGGGAAAGCGCAGGAGAGTCGCGCGAGAGTAGGGATAGCTCAGGAAGGGTTGCGGCCATTAGGAGTTAGTGTAGGCAGAGGGGAGGAGCGCACGCGGCCCCAATGTTATTGTAAGGGCCTCGGGACTACAATTCCCATGAGGCTTAGGGCCAGGCACACCAGGTGGGACAGTGTGGCCAATGAGGGCCAAGAGTCTGAGAGGAATTGGATACATTTCGCGGGCAGAGAGCTGCGTGAGTCAGTTGGAGCCAGGGAGCTGGAAGGGGAAGCAAGGGTGCGGGGAGTGAGTGCAGCTCCTGCATCCAGATAGGTACCCACACTCCAGTTAGGCCCCAACTCCCCACCAGGTTAGTGGGTAATTTATAAGGGACGGCCCTAGATAGGGAGGTCACCCTTAGGTGTGTAAGGTGCCGGTTTTGCAGCGCCACAGCGGGTAATGCTGTGTGCACTGGCAAATAGGACTGTGTGTGTCGCTGTATGTGCTGGGCGCAGTGTGTGCAGCGTGTGTGAATGTCTGCAGGCTGACGGTGAGAGCTGTGTATCTGCTGCAGGCTGTTAGGAGTAGCTAGATGTTAGGGAGGATTAGGGACTTGGGTAGCTAAGGGAGTGGGGCAGGTTATTACTCCGCAGGCCCTAGGAGATTTCCCCAAGCCACCCCAGGTTATGGTTCATCAGGGACAGGCCCTAGGTTAGGGTTCCTGTCACTTTAGGGTTAGTTAGGGATAGACAGGGATAGCGGCGGTTGCTGTTCCCGTGATGCGGTTGGTGTTGCCGTGATTCGGTTGTGTTCCCGTGAAGCGGTGGGACCCTCGTTGGGGTTCCTGGAGAAGCATCTGGATAGGATCAGACGGATGCATCGCACGTCTGACCCTTTGAGAAGAGTGTTGCAGGCCCGAGCATCGGAGTGCTCGGAAGGTACCTCTGTATTATATGTGCACCAGCAGGCCTATTAGTTCATAGTGACTGCGCAGTCACCCACGACCTCCGTAGGAGTACGGGACATTGGGTGGGGATTACCGGACACTGGGTGGGAACACCAGACATTGGGCAGAAGGTGATACGGTTATAGCATAAGGTTATGATGTTGTGTAATGTCTTATATGTGTGTTAGTAAAGTGTTTGTTCATTCAGTAAACCTGTTATCCATAATACTGGTGTATGTGGTTTCTGAGTGGGTTACTATGTTAGGGTCATTCTACATTTCCATAGAATCCTACATAGGTGGAGGCGCTGAAAGAAGATTCGTTCCAGAGGATTCACCCCAGGCTCTCATTAGCGGAGGCTCAGACCTCCTGTGAGCCTGCAGGTATACGCACCACACCGGTAACACTACATGTTCTACTCACCCACACTATGTATGTGATTGGGTGGGGTGGAATACCCGTTACATAGATAAATAATAAAATACAAAAAATGACCTCTCCATTTTGATTAAGATACTGCATGGTGCCTAGTGAACTTAATTTTGGGAACTATCCCACATTTTTCTATAGCAGTGTCAAATGTATTCCTTTTTTTCTTAAGAACCTTCTTTTTTAAAGTTGAATTGCCAGGATAGAGGTACAAAAATAAGAAGAGAGGGGAATGTAACATGAATTTGCCAAATATAACCTGTGCAAAAGATGTAACTACATTAAGTACACTATTTTTTACCAAACTGTTATTTGAGCTAGAATAATAAAATAAAAGTATGTAATACTGTACCTGCTAACTGCATTCATTTTTGTGTCTTAAAATTCCAAGTTCAAAATCTGAACAAACATTGATATACTTTACTATTGTTATGCTACTTTATTTCTTGCCCCCACTTTCTATATATACACATGTAACCCATGGACCCCCACCCAATCGCAGATCGGGCCCCTAAGGTGTTCTGTGGTCTGGCTACATGTCTTAGTGTGGTGCATACCTGCTGGCAACAGGAGGGCCTGAGTCTCCCGTGGTGACATGGGGGAACAACAGGACAGGTTACTGGGGTGGATGCCTTCGTTCTTCTTCAATGTTGCAGCGCCTCCATCTGTAGTAAGCCCCAGGGATACGGGATGGAATCCCTACCACAGAAATCCCCCTCCCAGGGATGAGAAATTCCAGTCTCACACAATAGCTGGACAAAATGCACACAAAAATGCCCATCCTTCTGCAGCACTTGATTTGAAAGTGTACATACTACTTTCAGCTCTGCTTCGCTGAAAACCTGTCCTGATTATCTCAGAAGAGCCTCCAACTGTAACCCATCGACCCCCACCCAATCGCAGATCGGGCCCCCTAAGGTGTTCTGTGGTCTGGCTACATGTCTTAGTGTGGTGCATACCTGCTGGACACAGGAGGGCCTGAGTCTCCCACGGTGACATGGGGGAACAACAGGACAGGTTACTGGGGTGGATGATTCGTTCTTCTTCAATGGTGCAGCGCCTCCATCTGTAGTAAGCCCCAGGGATACAGGGTGGAATCCCTACCAAAGAAATCCCCCTCCCAGGGATGAGAGATTCCAGTCTCACACAATAGCTCCTTTTAACAGCAGACTCTTTATTCAGTCTCCAGCATCAGCATCAGCAGCAGCAGCAGCAGCAGCAGTCAGGTACAATTAATATACACAGCCTACTAGCTGTTCTCCATAAGGATGGTCCCTGCCTCCACTCTGGACTCAGGGCCATCCAGAGTGGGGCTAGCTCTTCCCCTACCCACTATGCAGGGTAAGAGGTATTTCGTCCACCTATAGCTCACTATCAGCTCCACTCATCCGGAACCTAACTAACTCACTCACAACACTGTCCAGACAGACAGCCCCCTAAATAGGAAGTGACACTGCTCTTTGTAGCTTCCAGTAGGCACCTCCCCTGTGCCTTTTGATTGGACATAGGGTCAAGTGACCTACCTTCACTTACTCAGCACAGTGTCAGAAGTGGGGAAAACCCATGATAACTCCTGGCAACCTGCCCTTAGCAGGGATTACACACAGGAGGAGGATAGAAATATAGCCCCTGATCTTACCAGGGCTACATACACATGAAAAAAGTAACGAAATAATTAAAGAAACAGGGCCGCTATCCATTATTATGTTTATTTTATTAAATATAGTGAGCATACTGTAATATGCCAGTAAAGAATATAAAATACACGAAATAAAGATAAGCAAAAAGTCTGTGTTTTGATGCGGCCCTTTCAAAAATGTTTTCTTTCATATAACAAATCCAGGGAAATGTCCTTTACTTGTGCAGCCTTTACTGCGTGGCCCAAATTGCTAGATCACTGTAGAGCTAAGAAATGTTCAATTACACTGGTCCACACCTGTCTCCCATGTACAGTATGTTAGTATTTACTCTTCTTTCATGCACATGATGAAGTTCTGAATTTGCCTTTTCCTGTATGATACAGTAGTAGTTATTCCCAATAAAATACAAAAAGATTGCAATTCTGCATCACAAATCATTTACTCTGCACCAGGGGAATGCTACTGGACATTGCAAGCAGTTTCATCAATACAGTAGCATCAATGGTACAGACACTGATTTGATTAGCTAAACATTATAGGTAAATATATATTTTTCTATCACTGTCATTGACCTGCACAATGCTTTAATAACATGCCAAGGCAGTACATTTATACACTCGTTTACCATTCTGATGAAGGTTGGGCTACCACATACCAGCTCCAAGGCACACCCCAGTTCAGGTAAGTAAAAAAAGAAAGCGGCAAGCAGCGCAGACTGCAGTTTTAAATCTTTTTTTTTTTTTTAAATAGTGGACAACACAGAATGAAAGCCTGGGGATCCGTTTATCAGGTATTGGAAAATGATACAAAGTAAAAAATAACACACATCTATTGTTTCCTTTACAAGATTCACTGATGATTTATGAGGAAGGGATATGTCACATCCTAAGGGTTTTGCATGTTGTGCCTCTGTGCACGGAGGCTTTGTTAGAACATTGAGTATGCAGGGAAAGTAGTTCACATGATTTGACTGAATAAGAAGATAAATTGACTTGTCAGGCTTATCTCACCATATGTCTCATTCTGAAATACTGTACTGTTAAAAGTATTTTTTAAACCTTCATTTCTGAGATGATAGAAAAAAAAATCGTATACCTGCAGAAAAAAGTAATGCTAAAAAAAACACCCTCTCATGAAGAGATTTGAGATTTTGTTTTTCATAGGTGACAGCCGCATCACGTGATTCGCACGGCCAATCACAATGCATCTTAAACAAACCAATCACACACACACACACACACACACACACACACACACATATATATACAGTACTTAGTTTTTCACACATGGCTTCTCCATTTTGGCTGTATTTTTGTTAAATAAATCATGACACGGTTTAATATGTCATGTGTTGTTCATCTGAGGTTGTATTTACCTAATTTTAAGACCTGCTAAGGAACATCTGTTATTATGTCCCAATATGTAAAACCATGGAATTCAAAGACGGTGTACTTTCTATTTCACATGACTGTATATATATATATTTATTTTTTAAACCTCCACTTTTAGCATATAGCCAATAGTATATATATATATATATATATATACACATACAAACACACACACACACACACACACACACACACACACACACACACACACACACACACACACACACACACACACACATATGTGTAACGCTGCTTCCCCCACCCTCTGGGAGATTCGGATATTACAAGGTGTGTGGTGCATACCTGCTGGCTCACGGTTGATCTGAGTCTCCACCGATGTTGTTGGGGAGAACAGGACAGGTTTCTGCGTTACATTACTGTTGCTTATTCCTGGGTACACAGCGCCACCATCTACTGTAGGCTCCAGATGTATGGATGCGATCTCCCACAGAAGAACGTATTCCTCTCCACACCCAGTAAGATCACTGTCTCCCTGCAGTAGTGCTACAAAACGCTTCTGCATGTGCACATGTAGCACCGCTAGATCACTACGATGACATCACCGAATCGCTCTGCTGCTCTGCAGTTTCTGTTATAATTGAGGCCTAAGGGATATTTGTGTGTTACGGGTGTTTTGGTGCTAACCTGTATGCTCCCAGGAGGCTGAGTCTCCGCAGATGTAGTAGGGAGCTTGGGGAGCAAGAGTCCTTTGCTCAGGTTGGTGCAGCGCCTCCACCCTGCATGGCTCTGCCAGGGGCAAAGATTCATCCCTACTTTCCTTCTAGCAAGAAGCACTCTGGAGTACCAGCAACAATGCAACTTGTCTTTTATTCGGGGTCCCACAGCACAGATACATCATACATAGTCCTTCTCCTCATAAGGCATTCAGGCCCAGGGGTATCCTTCCCTCTCTCCTACGGGGAAAGGCAGAGCAGCCAGAGCCTTGACTGCTCTCTGTACTCAGATACACCTCACCCCCTAAGGGGTAAGGCAGAACAGGACTCACTCAGAACTATCTTCCCCCAGAGGGGAGAGAACATAACAGCTAGGGAGGGGGCTCTCACCCTTTATACCTGGGGAGGTGTTAATCCCTCTCCCCCAATATCTGGGCAGGCCCAGCGGACATCACAGGCTTAGTGAGACCACCCTCCTTACATGTGACCAACTGCCAGGCTCCCCCTCCTGCACTTGGCTACTTAGTGTCTCTCTGGTTAGTCATCTCACATGCAGGCCCATGTACAAGAGACTTAACCCTAGCACTGCTGGATGATACTAAACAGACAGCACATAGGGCAAAGGATTTTAGTAACCAGGGGCTACATGGCTACAGAAGCAACAAATTAAAAAATACCTTTGTATATTAAGTACAGTATTATGTTATTCTTCATTAGGCCTCGGGCATGGTCAGCGCACCATGCTGAGGCGTGGTGGTGCTTACCAATGAGCCCCTACAGCCGCAATGAGAGTGGCTTTAGTAGGGGCTCGCCTACGCTTCCGCAAGCATGCAGAAGCATAGGTCTTATACAAAATTTAGATTTGGCGCTCGCCGGAGCGCAGGGCCGGTCACGTGAGTGGTTCGCCCAATGAGGGCGAACCAGCTCCGTGACGTCACTGGCCCGCCCCCAACACGCCCCCGGACGGCGCACGGTCTAAGGCCAGGGAAAACACCCGCTTTCCCTCAGCTTCCGCGCGCCTCAGCAAGCAATCAAGAACCATGGACGCAGCCTTACATTAGCATTGCTACTTCAGTGAAATTACATTTGAAATGTATAGCATTGTATTTTCATTTTTACAGTACAGTATAGAACCAGCCGGCATTAGCAGCGATATTATACACCACAATACAAGGAAGAATTGATACAAGGAAGAATGTGTGACAGGGCTGACACCAGTTTGGCTGAGGCCCAGGGTAGAAGTCAATTGTTGAACTGATGGTGCTGGTTGTTGAGTGGTGGGGGAAGAGTTGCATGGGTTGTTTAGTAGCGGGGCTGAGCTGGCCAATCCTGGAAGCCATTTAACAAGTTTTTAAGAGCAGTTTTTTTTTATGTGATGGTAAAATGAAAGTAAAATGAAAGATAGCTTCCAGGGTCTTCAACAGGGAAAGTGCAATGTCCTGCTCTGAAGACATTGTGGCCTCCTATTGGTCCATGGAAGGCAGCCATATTGATTTCCTAAGAGATACCAGCAACACTGGCAAATAAAATGGGGAATATATCAGAAATTGGGGGGATCATCAGAGATAAAAAATAACTGTTTCAGCTCAAGGAGACCCCACAGTTCCTACACTGCAAAAAAAACATTTTTGAGTAAGGGGATGGCTGCTTTAAGGTCACATAAAAAGTAAGAGGTGGGGAATAGTGCAAATTTCTTTACTATAGTGTCTTCTCATCCCTTACAATATTCTTTCTTCCTGGCACCTGTTATGTCACTCCCCCCTCTCCAATGAGACTTGGTATCTATGTACTTTTTCTTCTACACCATATGAAAGACAAATACTAGAAGCTGCACAATTGTCCACACTTATTTGGGCTATGTATAATATTAGCATTTAAGATCTGATATAAGAAATACAAACGTGCCCGAAAAAGGCATGCTATTTTTTATACAAAAATATGGCACGTTTGCAGTATTTATTAAGAATTATCTATGCATAGATAGTGGCGCAGTTTGACATCTCATTTCCATGTGCTTTTCACACAATTTTCTGCAATATCACGCAGAAACTGACAGGGAGAAACCTTACTTCCCTTAGCTAGAGAAACAAAGCGGAGGCTCCATGATTACTCAAAGGTTTCAGAGTTTACAATGCACCTTAATAAAAACTTAAGTAAAAATATACAAGAAAAGCACATGCCGATTGATAACACCTCATGAATCCCTGTAACCAGTATGTTGAAAACCACAACAGTCAACAACTAAAAACTAAAGTGGTCGTTCAATCCACATCCCAGTGGAATATTCCTGCACAGATAATTTCCATGTATATTCTAAACAAAGAGGTTTGATGTTTTATGGGGCCTTTCTGTGAAATTTGTTGTGGGATTAAGAACAAAACCAATACATTTCCCATAATAATCAACTAGTGCGCATATCATTGATTTACTAGAAGGTTATATCTATGCAACTACATCAACTAGGGTACAGTTTTACGTGAAACTTCTTTGATGGTGGTGGCAAAAAAAAATTACATAGGGAAAAAATACTGTTCAGGTGGATGAAAATTTTGATGGAAATGAGTCACTCCGCATGTGCAGAATCGGCATGCTGGCGGATGCGTATACCAGCACATATACAGCTGTCCGGGGTGTCAGTTGGGAGCAGGGATGAGCTACCGGCACTACACATCCGCCCACAGTTATCTTGCAGGCCCTGCAGCCGGAACTTGTGGGCCAGGTCACTGCCGGGGAACACGCTGGCTAGGCAATGTGCGCGCATGCACAAACCCGCTAGCCGGGAGCACAGTGACACTGCCTATGACAGGCTCCCTGGGGCCTTCAGGCACTAGGTCTCCAGGCCCGGGTTGTGCATTGGGAGCATGAACAAGGTACTGTCCCTAGGCCTCTGCAAACACTTATCTCGCAGACTGTCCTCACGCTGAGGAGTGGTGATCCCGGCCCTAGTCACAGCCGAAGGACGCGACGTCAGGGGGGTGCTGTCATCACAACCATAGCGCACTCTGAACTACAGAACATGAGCTGTTCTACTGTTGTGACACACACATACACTCACAAACAAAGACACACAAAGACAGACACACACACAGACAGACACACACACACCCGCACCCACAGATACCCACACCCACAGATACACGCACCCGCAGACACCCACAGAAACCCCACTTTCCCACACCCAGCCACAAACACCAGCACCCACCCACACCAGCACCCACCCACACCTGCACCCACCCACACCTGCACCCACCCACAGAAACCCATAGACACCCGCACACACACCCACACACAGACACCCACAAACACACACCGACAAACACCCACACCGACAGACACCCACAGACATACACATCCACACACACAGTCACAGACACTCCGCCACCGACACACACACACACAATATAAATATAGAAGTGTACATAGCAAGAAAAAACAATTACAATAAAAACATCTGAAGTGCATAACCTACATCCTGTGTGAACATATAACACGACATATATATTTATATATACACACATTAATATAATACTGCAACTGTAATGTTATTTTTTAATGGGTGTGTGGTGAGCATGCACGTTCAGTCGACCTACTTAGCATTTTGTCATTGATATTGTACTTTGATTTTTTATATTTTTGATGGAATAAAACACTTTTGTGATTGGCAAAACACAAAGAAGTTTCACTTATAACGTGCGTGCTCGACACCCCCCCCACTTTTTTTGCTATTGCCAGCTGATAGCAGTACTCCAAGTTTAGTTACTCATTTTTACATTCCATGCTGACTACAAGAAAAGCCATCAACAAATACAATACAAAATGAAAAAGAGCATTTTCCAGAAAAAGGTTATGTATTTACAGTATTTTGAATGTGCACTTACTGCAGAACTTGCTTTAGAGCCCCACCGATGTAGCCATGTTCCCGCTGCCATGGGAAACTGCATGGCATCCTCCTGACCACAGCAGTGGGTATTCTCTCTATGGGAGGTCCCATTCAAAAGAATGGAACCCACCCAGCAGACAGCTGGGGCTTTACTGTCCCGGAGCCACAGCGCTGTATGAAAGTCAAAGGATTTTACACAAAATCAGTGCTTTCTGATTGGGTTATATTGGCTGACTTTTGTGCAAAGGCTGGGTAGCTAAAAAAATGTGCCAATCTGTAAATTTTCGTCACTATTTATGATTTTAAAACATGATTTATTTCCGGTGCATCAGCCTGAATCAAGATATGGTGTATGTCATGTCAGGCAGCATTTTTAGCAGTAGATGCATACCATTATAAAATTTATCTATCAAATGTTTTTTCAACACACACATACAAATAATTTATTCCTGTAAGTGCTGACAGTTTACATAGGTGTATACTGTACGTAGAATTTCAAAACACAATGAACCTCAAACCTAAGTACAATATTTTATATTTATATATTGGCGGAAGCACCAGGAAATAAAAGCCCATATTTATTAAACAGTGCTATGCCACAAGAGCTAATTTCGAACCGAAACACACCTCATTGAAGTGAATGGGCTATATAGTGTTTTACATACATAAACAAATATGGAGACAAAGGGAGTCTCCCAAAGATTCCTATTAATTACTATTATATTTCACAAGTTATATATTTATAGTGTTTTACATAGCCAGAAAGTGTCGGTTGGTATGGTTCTGCTTAGTAAATATGAGCTATGGAAAAGAAAAAATGTATGGTGCTCTAAAAAAAAGCCAATCAGTTGTATAAACAAAAATAAAATTCAACAAAAAGTTCCTTAGGTAAACACCCCTGAATGGCTCACTTTGAGAAAGAGCTTATGCTCGAAACGCATTGGTGGGGGTTTGTATACCCCGTGATGTAGCTGTTTTTGGATGATCCATTAAATATTATTAGTTTTATGGGTACACGCTCTCTTGGACATCATTTATTCTTTTTGTTTCCTGGGTATTAGTGCCTATTTTTTCTTACCATCTTGTAGTAAATATGAGCTAACATGTCTGGCCTAAGGTCACTTGTACCCAACAGTGAAATTTAAAGCCTATTACGTTAATATTTAGCCACACAGAATATTGAAGGTTACACAGTTTTTAAATGCAGCTGGGGAAAATAAGATATGCAAAATTTTACAATATGCATACAGTACATTGTGAATCACCTTGGGCACATATGTTGGCTCAGGATGGAGCACATGGTTTTCCCAGGATAATTGGCTGACCTCAAGGGCTTCTTAATTAGACACAGACACCTGCAGTCAAAAGCAAACCTTTGAGTAGAAGCGGTCTCTTCTGACGAACTGTTAAACAAAATATAAAGACAAGCTAATGCATTAAAAGCTGGGTAGGGTGGCTAAAAATTCAAAGTATATCCCCTAAAGCTTAGATATATATATATATATATATATATATATATATATATATATATATATATATATATATATATATATATATAATGTTAGTTTAATGCATCTTCCTTCAACTTTACATACTGTATAAAAAAAATCGGAAGTAAAAGAAAACATTTTCATTTAATATTGCATACACTTCTGCAATCCTTTATAAATACAGTATTTCGTATTTCAAGTATATATAACATGCATAAGGCTTGAAGCTCAAAATCATTAACTCTTTTATACATCTTACTTCAAAATAGAGGTTCTATAATTATTGTCATGGTACAAAGTTGACCAGAGTACTTGGGATCGCAAATACCAGGCAGAACGCAGAGGTTAATAAACAAAAAATTATTTAGCCAGAGCAAACTGGAAACCACACAAGCAAAAACAGAGCAATAACTCACCTAAAAAGGGAATACGGGAGTTCTCTGAGCTCACTAGGTGTAGAGCGCTGCATAAGCTGGTTTACCCTGGAAGACACCTTAGTGTTCCGTTCCAGTTCCCATGTGCCAGAGAAGCCTGCTTCAGGACCACACAGTTCATGTTACAGTTGGACTGTAGCCACCAAGATCAACCATGAACAACTGTGTAACTCTTATAGGCACTGGCTTTCACACTTTCCCGGCCTCAGAAGTGTCCATTACTCTGCTGAGCCAATCAGGAATGAAGGCATGGAGCCAGTGCCAAAGAACAACCCAAAAGGCAGGCCCAAAGAGCATGGGAAATTGAAACTAATTCATGGGGGAACTGGGCCAATGGCCTAAGGACTCAAACCCTGGTCCTTGAATTCAGTTCCAGGCCTCGCACACGAAGGTGGGGGGAGTACAATTCTTCGTCTTTGAAGCATGTACTCTCACGTCAGACGGGCACATTCTTCCCCAACTCCCCATTGTCCCTTAGCACAGTATCTGTCCCCACACAAAGGCTAGCCCTCTGACTCATTGTACAGTATGCCTGGTACTCAGCCATTATGCTGGCTCAGGCATACAATGACTCAAACAGAAAACAAAAATAAAGTGTAAATTATACAACTCAGATACATAACTCACACTTACATATTACCAGGGTTGGAGGCAATGTTTTTAAACCCTGGGATGGCACCTTAACACTTGCAGAAGGTCTCCATCTTGACTGGCAGAGGTAGCAAGCAGATTTAACCTTTATTTGGGAATGCCATGCTGCCCCTGCTATCAAACCTCCACCCCTCAAGATGAGACCCCTGGGGTGGCAGTCTCAATAGGCTGGCCTCCTGTGTCGGTGGGAGTTCATGCCTGTCAAACGGGCAAGGATCATCCTGCTGGGATAAGCCATTGGCATTGCTTTCTTATGCCAAATGGTAAAGTTATATTCTTAAAGGGCCAAATTTCACCGCAAAAGATTTCAAATTTCCCTCGACACCTGGCCTAGCATAGGTGACCTTCAGATCTGGATGATCAGCTAGCTCAGTCATGGCCAGCTTGTTCATGAACAGTTCCCGGTATCTCCCTAATAACGCTCTTACCTGCATCAGTTGGGAGCAGTGAGCTGGATCCCGATCCCCAACTGATTCACAGATCCTCCCTGCTGTGCTTCCTCAAGGTGTTCAGGCAGATCCTGGCTCAGCTGATCTCCCAGCAACAGGCTAAAAACATCCATCACCGCATACCACATAATTTGTGTCTTCCACCAGTCGGATGACAGTCTATGGACCAGCCTAGGCAGCCAGCAACTTGTTCTACTGAGTGGGCTTCAGAACTAAGATCTGCTACCCCGAGATGAGCTCTGCTATGGGCCTTCCGGTCATACCAGCACTTTTGCCTGGTCAGATCCGCCCTGAGGTTAGCCTGTGTCAACCCCATGAGATCCTCAAGCCACTCTCTGAGCTTCGTCATGGTGGTCTTACCCTCCCAGCCAACACAGAACAAGTCAAGCAGTCAACACCCCTGGCTCAAAAGTGGAGAAGCTAGTAAACTCCTGCATAAGGAAAGAGAAGGTGTTGCAGGTGAGCCGCCCAAACCCCCCTATGACTTCAATGAATACCTGAAGTTTCTTCTTTAGGGTGCCATTAAACTGCTTACACAGTCCATTCATCTGGGGAGGGTACGGGACAGTGCAAAGTTGTTTGACTGCGCACATAGCTCAGAGACACTGGAGTAGTTCAGACATGAACTGCATCTCCTGATGAATGAAGATCTTGCCCGGGAAAAATACCATAGGGCTTCTATGGAGTAGAGTGCTACTGCCTTGGGATACCTTGCGGTGAAGTCAACCACGGTGAGGATGTAGCTTTTCCTAGACCGATTCGGGTTCATCAGGGGCCCCACAATATCACCCACCACCACCTCAAGGGTGCCTTCAGCTGATTACCATGTCTGCCTACTAACTGGCAAGTGTCACAGGTGCGGCAGAAAGTTACAACCACCTATGCCACTCCTGGCCAGTAAAAATCTGGGTCAAGCAGGTTTTTGGCTCAGCAGCGTTCTTCCCCAAGCCAACAACACATCATTGTGTCAGCCTGGAAACATTCCCATCTACCTGTAACCTCAACTGGATCCCCCCATTGAGGAACACATGGACCAAAGGGATGGGGAGCCTAGCTCCATCAGCCATAAGCATGTTCGTGTGCTTGTCAGGCAAAATGGGATCCAGTTGGACAAAGCTGGGACACATTACTGTCATAGTCACCCTGGTTTGAAGCAGAGTAGTCAATAGTGTAGAGCCCAGAGATGGCCTAACTGGTTATTGTTCTGGTCCATACCAACAAGGTGATGGGGTGCTCCAGAGGGATAATCTCTGGAGTTGGATGAGCTGGCTCTTGAGGGTTGATTGTGTGCTGCATGGTCTGAAGCACCTGGTGCAAATCTCCAACAGGTGTAATCCCCACAAAGGCGATCGGGCATGGATTAGCTGGACATGGCCTCTGACAGGGGGGTAAATTGATTTCTTTGTAAAGGGGTAGTCAATCTGCAAATATCGCAGTGGAATTCATAGATAGCATTCCCTCTCGTACTGGAACTAAGTCAGCTGATGGCAGTTAAAGATTGTTGTGCTGGGGTTCAGCCACGTTGTCTGCAAGAGCCCTGTTAACTCTGTCGGGTGGTTACCTCATGTCCCAGGGCTTGGGATATTTGGCTGATGTCAGCAACAGAGGTGGGTGCGAGCCGCAAAGAAGTCATCACCCATCTCAGCTGCATCCTGGGCTGTGACAGGCTTAAGATCCAAGACCTAATGGACCTCTGGAAGGCACCAGAGTAGGAACAAATGAAAAGATCCTGGAGTTCTTTCATTGTAGTGGCTTCACTGCTGATTACCCACTGCTTCAAGAAATGGGTAAAGCGGGACACAAATTCAATTGGTATGTCTTGGTACCCTCTCTGCAAAGACCAAAATAGCAATCAGTACGACTCTACAGCGATTGTTTACTGGGTCAGAACATACTTGAAGACCTTGTAGTCTCATCTTATCTATATCGATCTCTCTGTACTCCTCAGCTGCTTTCATGCTTCTCCATGGGGAAGAACCCTCCCCCTAATCAATCTCAGGCTGCTGGTGAAGATGGCAGTACTTTTCGAACAAGCTGAGGTACCCATTGATGTCCTCCTTAGTTGCTTGAATTGAGGATGCTATTAGCCACAGGGATAGGCTGGTGACAGAGTCCCGACTGCCTGAAATGAACTCACTGTGGGCAACTCATCTGGGAGGGGCAGCCATGCTGGCACAACCACTTGCAGGGCAGTCATCTGTTACTCCGCCAAGGCATTAAGTGCCAGTCATTAATATAGCTCGAAGAGATACTGCAGACCCCGGATAACATCTCCACCACTGTGCTCACTCTCCCAGCTTACTGATTGGGCCTCAACTGTAGGTGGTGATGCAAGAACCAAGGGGCCGACTGTGATTTGATCCATAGCATTCCCTAGGAACCTCCGTCTCATGCCTTAATAGATTGCATAGGATGTCTGCTTTGGATAGCCCTTCCATGGGCACCCTGACTTCCAAGAACCTGGAATTATTGTTGCTTGTGCTTGGCACGGTACTCCTGTAACCCTGAGTGTTGCTGTCTTAAAGCTGAGAACATCTCAGTATGGAAATACTGAACCTGGCGATTAAACCGCAGTCACAGTATGGGGTTGACCAGAATACTGGGGATTGTAAACACCAGGCAGAACAGAGAGATTAATAAATACAAATTTATTTGGCCGGAGCTAACAGGGAACAACACAAGCCCAAACAGAGCAATGACTCACCAAAACCAGGAATATGGGTACTGCTTGCTTGCTAGGTACAAGGCACTTCCGACGCCAGCTACCCCTGGATGACACCTCATTCATCCATTGCAGTTCCAAGATACAAGAGAAGTCTGCCCTAGGTCCACACACTACACGCTACCATTGGTCTCTAGACACAAAGACCAACCATGAACAACTGTGGAGTTCTGATCGGCATTGCATCTATACGTTCCGGCTAGCCCTTTGACTCATTGTATGCCTTGTACTTAGCCATTGCTGTTGGCCCAGGCATACAATGAATCACACAGAAAATGTAAATAAAGTGCAATGAAACAGTAAATTATACAACACAGATACATAACCTAGAGTTATATAGTACCAGAATTGGAGGCTATTTTACAACCATGAACAAAAATGACTAAATTGCCAAAGCACCAAAACAAACACCAAAAGGCAGGACCTACAGTACATTTAAAAATACCACTATAAATCTTTAATTCCTCTCATGAGCAGAATTTGTCATGCTTGTTTATTTCATTCTTATGTAAATAAATAATTAATTATGTTACCAAGGTGACAGACAAAGCCTGTGAGCAACGCTCACATTCCCAAGTGACTTCATAGCACCGCGCCATCCAGATGGACGAACAAGGAAGCTTCCTTCCAACGGAGGTGCTGAGAGGTGTCTCTGTATCAGCAGGTAGCTGAGGACAGAATCTCTGGGGATACAACGTGCAATCGCAGGACCTGGATCCATACCCAAGGACTTGGTAAGCTTCCTATCAAAAGCTTCTTGTGAGTGCATATACAGATATTGCTGTCAACGAAACAACCTCAAAAGAACTGATTGGTTATTAAGCGAAATGTGCATCGGGTTAAAGGTCATGGCGTGACGCGTGACATCCCGTGCCAAGGAAGTCTGCCGCGAGGCAGGGAGAGTTAAAGGCAGGGAGAAATACTGCTCAGATCTGCGCTCGGGAACTCACGGGGGTTGGCATAAGAGGTATATAGTTTAAACTATTCTCAGTACTTGGGCTTTCCATGCCCTCCTATCCCCACTACAAGAGTCCTCACACTCCACAGGCTATGCGTAGCAGCCAGATTTCTCTCCCCCTCACCTCATACCCAAGCACTCTACGCAAACTCCTAGCTAATTTAAACAATTGGACTACACAGGCACCTCATCCATAGGGGATACAGGAATTGGGATATCAGGAGAAATAATGAGAAGATATAAACTACAGATACACCTATTTATCCCCTCCCTCCCCTAGCTCTCTGTACTTATCAATAGGGCACTCTGAATCACCCCCTGGGAAATTCTCTACTGTTTATAGACCCTGGAAGGAGCGATTCGCCAGACAGGGTGGGAAATAGACATATACATACAGTATATCTATATCCTCAGGTACACAGTGCATTGCAGATATACTTTGGTTTTTAAATTCTATGTTCACTTGGGTGTCGGGCTATAAAATCTGGTCACTGTGACTTTATTGCTATATACTGTCTGCGACATTTTTTTAGCGACCAATTAGATAATAGTTGTCTATCCAGACTGTCTCTTTATTTTACAAGAATACCAATAAAAAGTTACTTTTTACACTCGGAAAAATAAAACATTTTGTGAGGTGTGCACCGTCCATAGGGATTCTTCTTCTCCTCTGTGTATGCAAAGGCCACCAAGTATATGATACACTCAGCCCAGGCAGCACCCTCCCAAATTGACTACTAAGTGGTTGTGCAGGGTTCTCCAAACTTCCTGTTTTTTGTTTTACTAACAGTCAAATATTGCACTAGTTGGTAACCCATCTTAGTTGTGCTTTATCTGAGTTTTTAGATTAACATACTCGTTTCTTTATTTAAATTTCAAGGTCTTACTATTTTTTATGGTTTGTGACTAATTATATTTAACTTCTCTCTAATTTTGGCGCACTTCTATACTGTTTTTTCATTTTTTAAACAAATGTATGCTTACTGTACGTATCATGTCTCACTCTGCAGTGGCTGCGTTAACTCAAATAAACAGTTTCATATCTCTGTTGCTATCTGGTATCAAGCTCTGCAGAACACCCTAAGATTGCTCCAGAAAAGAACAATGCACATTTTATTGATAGAGGGCTTCAGTAAGGACAGCCACTGTGGAGAGAGACGTATGGTATGTACATATAAAAAAAATAGTGTTTCACATATTTCTCTCTCCATACTAGACTATCACAGGCTCCTGGGTTCAATACAACTTCCATAAATGCACCTTTTACATAGGAATATTTGTTTTTTTTTAGTTACCCCTTTATTATTTCAATTTTGATTAAATATTCTGACAAAAGGTAAGTTTTATATTTCTTTATTACCTATAGGATTCCCTTTTCTTTCTCTTTTCTCTTATCAATTTATAACATTCATATGTGTTACAGCATCATTTATTCACACAACCACTGTCCTCAAATTCTCAATTAAGTTTAAATAGGACTATTAGCAATTATTTTAATTTCACTTTTAGTTCACTGTAGTAATTTGTATTTGACATAGTAACCTACATCATGTACTGGAAGCGTGCTAAAAGAATTGACTAGTTTCATTTTCAATTTCACACACACAAATCCATAATTAATTGTGTTTGCACTTTTCAGTTAAACACTGTGATCTGACATACAGGTTAAATCCCTACATGATTTACATTTATTTATGGTTGCTAAACTACAAAAAGGGTTTCCATGTACTATGCAATGTTGAATCCCATAACAATCGAAATGTCTTAAAAATAGATGATAGTCTAGATAATATAGACAGTGTTTTGAGTTCTGTGCACACTTTATATTAGAATTACCAGCACAACAAATCCCTGTCCAGAACAGCTTACATTGTAACATTGTAGATGAAAAGAAACGGCGCAACTGCGCATGTCTGAAGAAATGAAGCTCCCGGATGTTTCTTCTGAAAAACTTTATTCAACACACACAAGGGCTACACCGCAATCTCCCCCTCTACGCGTTTCACCCTTACAGATAGGGCTTCGTCTCGGAGTGACGAGACGAAGCCCTATCTGTAAGGGTGAAACGCGTAGAGGGGGAGATTGCGGTGTAGCCCTTGTGTGTGTTGAATAAAGTTTTTCAGAAGAAACATCCGGGAGCTTCATTTCTTCAGACATGCGCAGTTGCGCCGTTTCTTTTCATCTACTTGGACTTCACTGACGGCGGCACGCAGAAGCTGGTGAGGAGAGCGGGTCCCAGACCAACGATGCAGGAGAGGTAAGAGGATACCCCCCTGCACGGGTCAACTCAGTGGCCACACATAGCTCCCTCCCACATAGCTCCAGTGTCTGGAGACACCCTAAGGGTGCGTTTGCTTACCTAAACGGAAGCGCATGACAGTGTCACTGTATGTTACATTGTAACATTGGTAAGAAGGAAAAAGAGATAGGTGGAACCGCAACACCCATAGAAAAAACCCAACTCACCAGAGAGTGAAAAAATAAAATAAATAGTTTATTGATTACATTCTGAAAAACATGGAACAAAAATACAAAAATAGACAGGGAATTTCCTCCTTGGAGGAGACCTGTTGAGATCTGCGACCCCAGCCACGACATTGGGGGTAATATTTGTGCCCCCATCCGACTAGTTCGGTAGGTAAAAAAAAAAAACCTTGATGTGTCCTTCTGTCTCCTCTCAACAAACAGGCTATTACTTTATTGGATTCTACTTTGTGTTTATCCCCTTTTTTCTCATACCCCATTATATTGAGATATACCAGATACTTTATCTTTCCGTGCTCTTAGCTCTTTTTTCTATTATTGTAACAGTGATGTCTGGGGTACAAAAAACATAGGCCCTATAATATAAAGTGAAAGGACCATATTGCCATTATACTGTACCATAAGGGTCATAGACTGAATCGCCCACTATAAAATTTAACTGGCACATCATCTGAAATTTTACATTAAGGGATAGATCCACAAAGCTCCAATAAACCAGGGCCCATAATGTGACATTACCTAAAACAGGAACAGACATTATGTTACCTGAGTTTTAATGGTATCCTGAAAGCTACTAATATGCAAAAACTAGATCTAATTTGCATTGGCCTAAAGTCACATTATTGTAGCATAATGTGGTGTTATCATCCAATAATGTGACGTTATGCCAATTTTGGCATAATTCCTGTCCAAACCCTTAAATACTGTAGGACTTTTGCTAAAGTGGAGAAAGAGTAGAGGAGATGGAAACATTGCCAAAAAATAACACAATGTATTGTATTGTATGTGTAACGGTATTTCTGAACCGGCCTGACCCACCCAATCTCACATTGGCCCCTGTGGTCTAACCGGTCCCCATTACAGTGTGGTAGTGTCTGGTGGTGCACCTGTTGGCTACAGGACTCCTGAGTCTCCCGCATGATGGTGTATGGGGAGGACCCATCCAGACAGGCAGCTGAGGTAATGTCTTGAGTCTCACCTAGTTCCAGTGCAGCGCCTCCACCTCATCAGGGTCACTTGGGGATGGTCCTGACGAGGAACTCCTCTGTGGTGCTCCCTTCTGTACATTCACTCCACACACGTACACGAGAGGGTGTTCGAATAAGAGCATCTTTATTGATTGAGGTGGGCTAGCTGCCCCCCGCAGTAGAATCTCTAGCCACTCATCTTGAGTCAATGCTTCCCTTTGAAAGGTGAGCTCTCCTTTAATAGGGATTCCCTATCCCAGCCGGGATATCTCTACCCTGTGCCAGGTCCCTGGACACAGTCTCCTTGCAGCTACTATAACATAACCAGTAACTCAGACTAGGATTGAAACTTGAACTCCTCCTCCTCCTCCTCCTCTTAGCTGAACTTGTACTAGAACTACTTTTTGACACAGTGCTGTGCCTTATGTACACTCTGGAAGCTGACACACCTCTGACATCACTAACCATGGAGTCAGAGCATGTGACCACTCCCATCCATACACAGGGCACCCCACCAGGGTGTGAGGGCAAACCTCCATAATTACTGCTGGCATGCCCACAACTTACCAGGCCTTACTGTCAGCAGGAGAGATGACTGTAGCCATTTTACATGACTGCTACATATGTATTGTATGTCTTTATTTATATAGCGCCATTAATGTACATAGCGCATCACAGTAGTAATACATGTGGTAATCAAATAAATAACAGATAATATAAATAACAGATCATGGGAATAAGTGCAATAGACATAAAAGTAACATTAAGGAAGAGGAGTCCCTGCCCCGAGGAGCTTACAGTCTAATTGGTAGGTAGGTAGAACGTACAGAGACAGTAGGAGGGAGTTCTGGTAAGTGCGTCTGCAGGAGGCCAATAATGTTATTTAATGTTTGCCTAACTGTGGCATTACACTCATTTAGACACTGCAAAGTCCTATTTCAGTGAGTGCATAGGAGTAACAACAAGTTTAGGTAAAAAAATTGTACGAAAAAAGGATAAATACATCCATGATTCAAAAGATTATAAAAACAAGAAGGTATACAGATGGCCCTTTAAGAAGTATTGAAGTAGATTTGAAGAAGGCCATAATAAGCGATTTATTTGTCTCAACACCAGAAAATGAATCGTCGTACACTGATGCAGAAGGTAGATCTACCGTGAGAGATCCAAAGTCTTTTTTAGGTATGGACAGACCAATGGGTTCAACAAAAAACAAATAAATGAAAGACAAGTAGAGGTGGCCAAAGGAAGAAGATAACGCAACAAGGGACTTCCTTGGCTACAAGATTTAAATGAACAAACACAGATGATGTATTGGGGGATACAAGATGCTAACACACCCAGACGTCTGAGGACGGGACCAAGGAACTGAATATAATTAATTTATCTCAACATGATCTGACCGATGTGCAAAGTTTGTTATTAAGAAAAGGGTCATTCTTTTCAACCACTACTACATTTTATACATTTGAATATATTAAACATTTAAACATTTGTTTGTAAACTGTTGCTATACTGTATAAGCGATTTGGTACTTTAGGGGAATTGGTTTGCTAAGGAAAAAATATTATATTTTTTTTTCAGAAATTTTATTTCACTCATATTATTGATGCATTTTGGATTAAAATTAAAGTAAGGAAATATATCTTTACATTTGTATACATACTGAAATAATATATGACAAATAATGTATAATTCAAGTAATTGGACAGCCTTCCAGACTTTTATTTTAGTGGCTGCTAAGTTTAGTTAATAAATATATGTATAAGATTTAAGTATTAGTACCACATGGGTCTGTGTGTCATACTATGTGCAGTATATGGGTGCTTTAACATAGCTATGTGTTCTTACAAAACATACACACAGCCAGCAATATACTGTAATGTAGAGAGAACTTCAGACAAGAAAACATATTCCAAATAAAAATAAAAAACCATTCTAATTAAAGTGCTGACAAGAAGTACAGAGTTAAACAAGGAACGGCAAAAGTAACTGTTTATTTTTATTATTGATAAAACATAATACATTTTTTTATTATTGTCTGAATTCCCCTAAAAACAATAATACACATCTTTAATGCTGCACCTTCATAGGAAAGCAGAACAATTGGTGTCTTAGACCAACACTTTTTTGTTATAGAAAGCAATAATACAGTAATTTAGAAATGGTATATGTTAATTTTCCCTCCAGCATCAAATGGGTGTTTCATACAGTATGTTTCAGTGTTTCTTTTCAGTCAGTGCATTATTCTTGCTTGCGATTAGATAATGGAGCGCTCATGTTAGTCATGTTGTTTCTAGAAACAAAATGGATTATTTTCAGCCTTGATACTTTTCATGAGACTGTTGGGAACTAATCAGCTGGATTGAGTGGTGGTGAACGGAAGCAGCAATGGAGCTTGTTAAACAAATTGTCTTTCGTTCTCACACATGCAAACTTCTGTTTACCATTACCTTATTCATTACACATTGTATTTTTATATCAATCTTTTTAGCAGGAACCAAAAGGCAAAAAAAAACATATAGTTTCCATCATCTTAATTTATACAGTAATTCTCAGTGCCAGAATGTCTATGCCTTGGCAAATTCACGACCATGTCATCTGCAACTATCACATGGTCATGACCAACCCCACATTGATGTGAACAGAAGAAAAAGATTCTCCTCTCCCATTTAGATTGTATTGTTGTGGGTGCGGGATATTCTAGGGGGGGGGGAGGCGGTGGTTATAGAGGCCCTGCGCTCTTCCCCCAAGACATTTAAATTAAATGCTGGGGGAGATGTGAGGCCTCTGTAACTTCTCTTACCTGCTCTCAGTCGGCTCTTCAGTGACCCGTCGTCATGATAATGTGGCATCAAATAACGCCACAGGGTCATGGCAACACGATATATCATAATGTAGTGACGTCATGATGCCGCCGAAGCCAGAGAGCATGTAAGGAGGGGGGGAGGAGTAGGGGGGCAGAGCAGATGGGGGTGCGAACAGAAAAGTTTGCGCACCCCTGCCTTAAAAGCAAACAAAATAATGATAATGTCACCTGTATGTTGTTAGGGTCACCCGCACACCAGCCCTGTGGTACGCAAGGGGTTAAAGTTGATAGCACACATTTTAAAGATCTTACAAGGAGACATATGTCCTACAGTAGTTACAGGTTAGTACTTTTCAATGTGTGGTGCTGTTCATACAAGAATCACAGGGAGGTATATAAAAAGTATTAACTGACTTATTTCTGAGCTTTGAAGACTATATACTGTAGGTTCTTTACTCAGATGACAAACACAATCCTATTATTTATCTAGTCCTTAAAGCATCAGAACATGTGGGGTGGGGGGTTTAATATATGAGAAGAAGGGGGTCGCCATGGCTTAACTGCATTAATTTCAGACCCCCTGCTCCCCAAGATACTTACCTCCCATAGGCAGTGCAGGGAGCAGCTCCGCAGGTCTAAATCCCCTGGTCACGTGAGTCAATAGGAAGCTGCAAGGGCTGATATCATGGCCCGGCATGACGCAAGACCTTTAAATCTGTCAATTTGGTATTCCCAAACAGCACAGCCAAAGCTGCTACCGGCACCCCCTACAGAAGTAAGTATCTCGGGAAGCAGGGTGTCCCTGCACACAGTGCAGCTCCCGAGACCCCCTGATTCATACCTACAATGCTAAAAAAATGAAAAAAGGAAAGCAGAATTGCTTCTTTAAAGATCTCACATTACATTTGTCAACCCTTCTCCATTTCATCTAACAATCACGTCTTTTCAATGCAATTTCTGTCTATGGAGGTGTAACAGGGGACTTATCCCTGTTCACAAATGTGCCTCTAATCCAGCAGTGTGGTGGTTAACTGCTCGTAGTCAATTATCTAACACCAACTGTCTGATTACAGGTGTTAGAAAAAGCCTGCCTCTGAGACAGGAAGAGAGAATCCTGAGTACACATGTGAGCTGAACAAGGAGACAGACAGAGGAGAATTCCTTAGTCCACAACTGGGCTGAACCAAGGAAGGACAGATGTCTTGAGCGGCAAGCTGACAACAAGACACGGGATAATACTTCTATACCTAGATCCTGACATTGCCTTATCACACACGGGTGTTGACCCCAGGAGAACAAAGAAGCCTTCCCCTACAGCAACCCAGCTAACAGATAAGACTTTTCTTTTAAGACTATTATCTATGTCTATCTAAGTATATGAATGTCTCTATGATTTGGGCTGGGGAATCGCTGGGCTAACCACGCAGTTAGAGAGAACTGGATCACAAGTGTATATATACTCCAGAGTGGAGCAGATTTTGTTTGCTGATTTACATGTTTGCTGTGTTGAAAGCAACAGGCGCAATAAAGCCTTATTTTAATTTCACCTTAAAACAGTCTCCATTGCATACCTTTGAACACGTCTCTTACAGGAGGATTCTTTAAAAAATGTCCTATTTTACTGTACAATGTATAAGCTAAGCCATGTGTTCAACGCCTGCCGCTTTGACTATTTGAAATATCCTAATGATTTGTTTTTTTGCATCCCAACTTCTGCTTAATAACTCAACGCACTTCAAATACGTGCAAAGGCTTCAGGAGAACCTGCAACAGGCTTCCAGCAAGCTGAGAAGTCTGCTGCCCAACTCAGCGCCAACAACAAGAGGCGCTATGACCACAAGGTCCGCCACCGGGAAATACGTCCTGGAGTTGCATTGCATCTCTGCAACCTAAGGATTCCCGGGAAGCACAAACTCACTGACCGTTGGCGTGACGGTGTCTATGAGGTCGAATCACAGATACCGGGCCTCCCGGTCTACCGGATACAAGACACGGGTGGTCGGGTAAAGATCTGGCACTGTAACCACCTTCTTCCTATTCCGCAAGTGGGAGACGATGACACAGAAGTACCGACTACACCACTGGATTATGAGCCGGAACAATTGAACGATAGCCAAGAGACCATTACTGATCATCCAGAGGGTGAAGAAACCATAAATGAGACAGTACAGGATCCTATGGAGGGACCCTCTCAAAGGGGACCTCAAAGTCCCGGAGCATCTCCCGGAGGAGCTACGGGTAAAGGGCCCAGACAAACAACACCTTCTAGTGTGGCTCCAATGAGCCAACCCCTGGACCTCAGAAGCCCATGCTTCACCCCAAAAAGAGACTATTCAGAGACATTATTACCCCCAATGGGGGAGGCTGAGCCTCAGGACTATACCTATTACTCCCCAGAGGGAGTAGCTGAAGAACTGCTCTGGTGGAGCCAAAGGGTTAGGTACCCTCCAAATCGGGTAACATATGATCAAATTGGGGTACCCCACTATGAGGCTCAGCAGTGGCCTCGCAGTAAAATCAAATTTGTGATTGTAATGTTTACAGAACTGTACAATCTCATGTGAAGTCATAACAAATGTTAAGATTGTATATACATGCATGAATTTTTATCATATAACTTTGTATATGTTATGTACGCTGTTCCCAAGCGGGGACATTGGGGATTCACCAGATAGAGAGTGTAGCTCGGTCCCCATCACCCTAGGTCCCTTTTTCACCCTCCTTACCTTCGCTTGCACTGCGGAAGGGGGAGGGGGCATTCAGAAGGTGCCGGTTGGAGCACAGAGGTGGCGACATGTGGACCTGCTGTCGGGCTATTGCGGGGCGCGTGTGGAGAGATGACGGGTGCAATCGGAGCGGCGAGCGGGGCGCCAAAGCCTGTGGAGGCTTCAAGAGCAGGGCGCCGCCATCTTGTGCACAGTTGCACATGCGCAGCTAGTTCCTGGGTCCGTCTGTGCATTGTCACTGTTGTGCTCGCCACAAACCAGGACCGGACCGCGAGGCTGAGGTGGGGTTGCATAATCACCGACCTTAGGCCTCAGAGCCGGTTCCGGAGTGCAAAGTTCATGGTCAAACAAGTCGGGGTCCAGACTGGAGAAGGCAGCGGGTCTGAAGAGTAGCCAGGGTCAGGATCGGAGAAGGCAGCATCGTCATGGTTCAGGCAGTAGTTCGGCAACAGGTAGATGGGTGCACTCTGCTTCAGTGTAGGAGCGAGAGCGTGGGAGTGGCGTCTGAGAAAGGAGTGGGAACAGCCCATGACGCCGTCTTAGTAGGAGGAGACAGCAAGCTGGCCGAAGAACACCGCAAGGCAGCGCTGGGGAAAAACCAATGCTTCAGCACAAGAGTCCGAAGTAGGCCTCTGCAGAAGGGACCGTGCAGCAGGTCTCAAGAAACAGGTACAAAGACCTCTGCATGGACAATAGCAGCAGGTCACTGGGAACACAGACCTCTGCGTGGAGAGTAGCAGCAGGTCGCATGAAACAGGAACAAGACAAGCCAGGGGACTTCTGGCAAAACACAGAAACATCCAGAGAAGGATTATGCTAGGCAGTGAAGCAGTATGGGGAGAGCAGTATATAAAGGGCGACGGGCCAATAACAGGAGGGAGGTGTGTGAGAATCCTCCAATGACAGAGCACAGGACTAAGGCTGCAGTAAAGGCTAACACAGGTACTATAGATTGCAAGAGGGAGTATAGGTGAACTGCAGAGATCTGCAAGGCTACAAGCAAAGCCAAAAACGGATTCCTTACACGCATGCGTGGGATAGGCGCGCAAGGCGGCCAATAGAGTAACAGGGCTGCAGGGAACTACAAGCCCCATAGTGCCTAGGGGCTGAAGCTTACATGGTGAAAACCAGCCAATAGGTCTGCAGCATTCGCTGCACCAGAGAAAGGATACATTTGGTGTACAGGGACCATGTTAGTCAGAGCTGGGACAGCAGAAGGGTAGGGTGTGCATGTGCAAGGTGTCAGTGACCCCTGCACTTGGTCAGAGCCCCCCTTAGGCCCCAGCTAGGCCCCGACTCCCCTCACCTTGTGGTTGCTGCAGGGACAGACCCATAGATACGGACACTGCCCTGTAGTGGCATTGTGAGGGACACAGACAGGACGCAGCTTTATCCTGGCATCATGTGGTCTGGGATCAGATCACCATCTACAGTAAAGAGACATTCTTCATGTTGGCACCGTCCAAGCAGGATACCACCCAACATAGAGGTGGAGGCTACGTCAACATCGCATGGATCAGGGGATCTGCTTCATCCTCTTGTCAAACCTGGGTGCAAGAGCACCTGGGCAGGTACTCCAAGTGCACAAACTCTACACACATTAGTGAGGCAGCGCTGTCTCACATTTTGGGTGGGTTATCTCTGTGGACACCACGATGGTTGGGTGCCCAGGGGCACCGCAGTACTTTGGGGTGACCACTACAGGGGTGTAGACTTGGTGTTGGGAACACAGTGGGGGGTTATGGCCGTGCGAGGCCTGGTGGGTAGCTGTAACCATTATTTAGCGCTATATAGTAAACTTGTTCTGCGTGACCCAGTGTGTACGCTTTATTATGTGTCCTTTAATGGGGTTATTCTACATATAGAATCCCATACAGGTGGAGGCGCTACCGAGCACCGATCCAGGGGCACCCCAGGTTCCCAGCAGCGGAGGCTCAGGACCCTTGTGAGCCACAAGTATTCCACCACACATATGCTATAGCTACACTTCTCCCAAGGGGGTGGGGGAAAGAGTGTTACATTAATAACTAACTTTTGGTTTAAAACATAGGAAGTATACAGTATTGATGCAGGGAGTCATCTGATTGCCATTTACCGAGTCAGAAAGATATTGCTTTTTCTCTTGTGAAACATAATTGGTCATTGTTGCATTGGAGCTTTTTGTTTTTTGTTGGTTTCTCCAGATCAATATAAATATACTATGAATGTATTGTGATTATCTCATCCAGTTATAATTTAGAAGTATGTTACTACTGTACGTTACTTGTTGGAAGGATCTAATTTGGTGTTGGAAGTCAATTTGTATTGTAGCTCATTATTTTTGTATTTCAGGACTTGAATAATAATGCAATGTATAAATACTCCTATTCATACAATTGCCTAGCATTTCTTTTGCAAACCATGAAACCCAAAAATGTGTATTTAGACCCTCTAATTATGATTATTATGGTTAATTACTGTTGCTGAGCTACACTATGCACACCCTTGATTAAACTTTATTATCTAATATATATGCAAACTCGAACGAAGAATAACAGTTACTTTATAATAGAGCCCAATATATGAAAATGGATAACAGATCATCAAGTGCACAAAGCAGATTAGTTAACAGATCATCAAGTGTGGTAAAAGGAATAATGTGATGCAGGAGAAATTAAGTATTGTGGCACCATGGGGCCAAGGGGAAATATAAAAACCTTCAAAGAAAGTGCATCCCACAGATGCAGCCAGCATTAGAGATACTGCGAATCATACTCAACGCACCAGCAGGAGAAGAGGACATTGTTTTGAATCAGCCAAGCAGAGAAGGGGGCGAAGCTTTAATGCGAATCCACCTGCAGAAGTGCACCACAAGTTGCATTAATACTGGCACATCTATAACTATAAAGACTTTATACCTATGATGCATCATTTGTTCTTTGAAATAATTTTTGAGACATCCCTGTGAATACCTGATTGATACAATTTAAATTAGAATAGAATTATGTATTTTGGTATTTATAACTAGTATTAGTCAATTTCAATTATTAGTTTAATATTTACAGTAGCCATATTATGAAAATAATAAAAATGTTAACCTATAACAAGGAACACAGGGGCACAACAGATTTGGAAATCTAAACTCATTTATTGAGCCAACAATAAATGAGTTTAGATTTCCAAATCCGTTGTGCCCTGTGTTCCTTCTGCTACTGATCTAGGACTGAAAACAGGCTTTCGTTCAAGCACGGGAGCACCGGTAACTGTATCATTGATATACTTTTCTAGGTGTGCAGCATTCACTTCATATGTCTGAACCTATAACAAGGAACATCCATGCTGCGTCAAATGAAGTTTGGGTTCATACATAACAACTTCATTCTGTGCTGACACTGATTACAGTCTTTTTTACTTGTCAAGTTGAACTTGGCGAATGATTTTGACACGCTGTTAATATTTTTTCTTAGTGCATGCCATATACATTTTGTACGCCAAGCACAGCCCATTTCTGTGCACCCCAAAAAAATGGGGAGAAAAAAGTAGAAGAATGTACTCAGCTGGCACAGCTGGAGAGATCTGATGTTAACATGCTCCAGTTTTGTGCATGTTTAGAAAATAGATCCTTTTTTGTCTCCTGACAACATACAGTACAAAAATGAGTGGGTAGGATTAATGCAAATCCAGGAAAGACCAAACAAACAAATGATACAGTGATGGTAGTCCAGTTAAATCTTTATACAAACTGTATATGCAGCAGCAGCTGAGACCATATGAGTCCATAAAAGGATTTGATAAAACACTTCCAGTGTGAAATGTTAGAGGATTACCAGCACTACTACTTAATGATTTTTAATCAATAAATAACATTTTGGTCACCACGTCTTAGCTTTGCTATTTTGGCTGTTTACCGGCTATTTCTATTTGGATCTTTCCCAACATTTACAAAAGCATTACTCACACCTGTGGCAATGATAGGGGTTAAAGTATTAAATGGTGATGCTTAATAACATTTTTATGGTATTGAATAATTTGACTTGCTTTCTCTTCACTTACAAGTTACATCTTTTTGTATGTGATGTCACATTATGTTGAGCAGATCATACCTTACTCTTCCACAGACAAAGTGTCACATGTTACCCTTCTCCTGCGTGGTTCTTTGCCATGGGCAATTGAACATCACACTGAGGAGACCTTCTCATGTGTAGGAAACCGTGGATTGAAAATAATGTATATATTTTTTTTCATGCCGCTGCTTTCTTAATCTGGTAAGGGATGAGTTCAGATTATTCACTATTATACAGTTTTTATATATCAGAACCGTTTTTTTAATGGGCCTATCCACCCAATATCCCCCAAATATTGGAAGTTGTTAGAAAATTATATAGTGTACCCCACGTGGATGCATACTGTACTTTGGATAAGGGAGTTTCCCCTCCTGATTAGTCTATGTGTTTAGCTGCTAAGGTTGAATAGCCATTTATTTTCTTTGTTTTTCAAACGAGCTCTGATACTGAGTTTATTTTATGAACATAAAAGGATACACAAAAATAGTAATAGTGTTTGCCAGAATTATCCAGCTTTTTTAGTCTGAAATAAGTGTAGCCCTTGTAATGCCCTATGTGAGATTGGGGTGGGTATGCTCTTTACTATTTCAGGTGTTGTGCTGTGTACCTGTTGGCAACAGGAGGCCTGAGTGCTCAGCGATGGTGTGGGGAGAAACAGGACCGGGGTACAGGTTACCTTGATCTTCCTCGGTGCAGCGCCTCCAGACAGCATGGATCCTCTGTGTTGAGCAGGGGATGGCCCATACTGACACCTCTCCCTTCACAGCAGCAGACAGTAAGCACACTCCTTTGACTTTTCATGGGTTTTATTGCATGCAGGATATTCATTAGAGCTCTTACAATTCTTTTCTTAGCTTCCTTATGGACAGTGCTCTGATTCAGGCATTAGGCCCAGATCAGGCCTGGTGTACCCCTCCTCCATCTCCTTATGAGGTGGAGGGCTGATGTTGTTCCTCACTCCACAGAGAGAGGAGAGAGAATGAGGCAGGGGCCCCTCAATTTGGGAAAGAGCCAATATTTATAACCTGAGGTGGATGACTGTAACCCTGCCCCTTAACAGAGCAGGTTGAATACTGATTGGTTCATCTATAGTGAGTGATAACAATCATTACCCTTTCCTCAGGCTGACACTCTCTGGTAGTTGCTAAGGCCCACCCTTGGATACGGGTGACACAATCCAAGTCTGCAAAAGCACACAAGGCCTTGAAAGAAGGAATTAACCCCTCCACAGCCTGCACCTAACAGAAATTACACTGGAAAGGCCCAGGGAAAGAAGTAGCGGCCAGAGGCTAGGCTACATAAGTAATTCATTGTCACTTACAAATCATGATGCATTTATACAGTAGCAATTGACAGCTCTTGGCCATAGAAGTAGTATAGAAATGTAGTGAGTACAAATGGCATGACCTGTCCGCAGAATAATTTTGGAACTATTTAACAATGTGCATTTTAAGTGACTCCAGTTATTTATTTTTCGTGAAAATTCACAGAATGACAGTATTATATATTGCCCCAAGAATTTTGTTTTCAGCATTAAAAATACAGACACTTCTGATGCTAAATATGTGCCATTACCCTTTAACTACACATCCTATAGCTAGAAGCTCTTCATATTCATAAAAAGCAAGTGTCTTCCCTTCAAGTGAAAAATATAGTCTTTAATTATACATGGAACACATAGCAATAGTAATGGTATTATACCATTATGCAGCTAAAGTAAGATCATGGAGGCATGAACAGCCTATGGCTATTTTACATCAGTGACTAACACTGAACAGTGTTTTTACTTTGGCTTGTAGGAGCATGAAACTTGACTGCATTGCGTTTTCATTTTAGTCCGTCTCTTTCTAGCTGAATATGTTTCTTTAGCTCTTCTAAGGCACGTTCTATAGTGCCGGGCGCGTGCTACGTTGTGCACGCGCACGGAATTTTAGTTGGCTGATTGCAGTCAGCCTTTCTATACAAGGGCCGGGAGAGGAGAGGGAGAGGAGAGCCGACAGACAGCGACAAAGATGAGGAAAATCATCTTTTCGCACCGCTGCCTGCACTCAAATGTGTGTATGTGTATGTATGTTTTCATGTATGCGTGGATGTGTGTTTGTGTGTTTGTGTGGATGCGTGTGTGTGTGTGTGTGTGTGTGTGTGTGTGTGTGTGTGTGTGTGTGTGTGTGTGTGTGTGTGTGTGTGTGTGTGTGTGTGTGTGTGTGTGTGTGTGTGTGTGTGTGTGTTTGCAGAACTAAAAAAAAAAATATTTATTAAACTTTTTTTTTCTTTAAAAAATCTTATTTAAGACTTCCTTTCACTCACACAACCCATGCACACACATATAATCACACATACACTCACATACACACACATATACATTACCTGCAGCTCCCAGCTCTATAGACAGGAAAAGTATGCAGCACGTGCACGCGCGTTCGCATAGGCACGCGCGGCCGCACGGCCGCATGCTGTATATAACAGCCCTAAGAGAGGAGTTTCTAAGCACTATCTGTGTGTTTTTCTTATCAGCTCTGCAGTTTCTAAGCACTATCTGTGTTTCCTTATCAGCTCTGCTGCTTGTCATTAGGCCTGATATTGCATTATTATTCTTTCTGCCATAGGTACACCTTTTGACTTATCTCATATCCATAAGCCCCGTTGGGCTTTACTCAAATTAGCACTGTTGCTAGTCACTAGGTTGGATATAGCATTGTTATCCTTTGGTCATGTGTACTGTATACTCATTTCACCCTGTATGCCATTGTATTTTTTACTTGTTGGGAGACACTGTCCGTATAAGACTTAAGGGAAGTACCCTTGATCGCTGGGATCTTGGGGAACGGGCCAGAAGAAGGGGCATTTTGCCCCGAAACATTGCCCCCTTATCTCTGTCTTCTTCCCTCACCCCCCTTTTCCCTTGTCTTTTCCTCCTCCATTTCCTTCCCTTCCCTTACCGTTTGTTTCCCGTTCCACTTTGTGCACATAAATTGTATATTTGTTCTATATCTGTTATCTGACTTTTTGCTATTTACACTACTCTGAGTAACAGCACAGTACACGCTACATGCCCTAGTATTTTGTGGCTATACTGTAGTAAAATCGCTTTTTTGACATTTTGACTTTCTTTCATTATTTTGTTTGAGTGCTGGGTACCCTCCCTTTGTGTTATATATTGTTATATATAGGCTCCCTCCAGGTTTCTGTGCACCACAGTCATTTTTTATCTTCAGTACACTACTGGAGTGCTGTTTAATCTATATACTTTCTATTAAAAGCAAGTGTCTTATCTTCAAGTAAAAAGTATAGTCTTTAATTCTACATGGAACACATAGCAATTGTAATGGTATTATACCATTATGCAGCTAAAGTAAGGTCATGGAGGCACGAACAGCCTATGGCCATTTCACATCAGTGACTAACTCCTAACAGTGTTTTTACTTTGGCTTGTAGGAGCATGAAACTTGTTCTGCATTGCCTTTTCATTTTAGTCTATCTCTTTCTAGCTGAATATGTTTTCGTCTATTTTGTTTTGCTTCCTTATGTCTCTTGCATAATTGGGTGCTTATTTGGGGTAAATGCAAACCTCAGTTGCTTATTCTAATCTTGATCTCGAGAAAGTCACTTGAACTGTCCTGGCACCAAGCATTGAATTGTAAACTATATACAGTACATGTCAGTGTCAGCGACTCACTGTTCCTGTTTTTTCTATGTGCTGTGTCTGCAAAATGTCTCTGTAAAGCGCTACGTAAAACTAGCAGTGCTATACAAGAACAAACTATTATTATTCCTACACAAAAGCCTTAGAAAATAATAGTGTATTGAATATCATTTAAGAAAAAAAAAGGAACAAAAATTAAAATTCTTATATTCTTGGAAATGTATCTGCGTGAGACAGTAAGTTCTTGGATATAAAACTGAACATTCCAGTTAAATTGGCAATTAAAATATATTACACATACTGTACTGATTTGTTATTCTTAAAAAATCAAGGTGACCATCTCAGAACAAAATATAGTAAACTGCTTATCTGTATGTATGTATGTCTTTATTTATATAGCACCATTAATGTATATACAGTATCCCTTCACAGCAGTAATACACGTGACAATCATATAAATAACAAATAATACAAACAACACATAAAGGGAAGAAGTGCTTCAGACATAAAAGTGATATTTAGGAAAAGAAGTCCGTGCCCGAAGAATTACAATCTAATTATACTATATGTTAAAAGTAGTAAGCAGTTTACCTTAATGTAGGGGTGCGCAAACTTTTAGCCTTGCGCCCCCCCCCGCCTGCTCTCCCCCACTGCCCGTGCCTCCCCTTAACTAGTCTGAAGCGTCAAATGATGCTGTGGGGTCACTGGACCCCACGGCATTATTTGACGGCGCATTGCCATGGCGATGCATCGCCCAAGCCGACTGAGTCACAGTAAGGGAAGTTACAGAGGCCTCGCCCAGTCCCCCGGCATGTAATTTAAATGCCTTGGTGGAAGAGAGCGGGGCCTCTGTAACCGCCGCGCCCCCCCTCCCCCAAATAAATCACGTGCCCCCAGTTTGCGCACCCCTGCCTTAATGTATACCCCAGTGATTTAAAGATGGGGGCACAGGGGTTTTAAAATTGTCTAAAAAAGATCAGTGTAATTTCTTAGAAAGATTCAATCATATTTAAAGTAACAGTTTTACTTATGTGTATCTTGTGCAAAATGAATATGTATCAATTTATATTGGGCACACTGGCTTAGAGAATATATCAGCTACATACAATATATTTACCTGCTATCTTCATATTTACTTTGGAGAGCAAACCTTTACTTTGGAAGCTTTGAGGACTGACAATTTTCTTTATAGCAGCAAAACCTGAAAAATCCTATGGTTTTAAAAAAAAAAAAATCAGTTTTGTAGTATTAAATAATACTTTTTTTTTAACTCCTCATGCCATTTTTAATGATGTTTGTTAATGTACTGATCATTTTTTGGTTTCGACAACAACCATTTAGAAAGTCATACCCACTTCCTCTTTTGAAATAGGCTCTTACACACCTTTTTAAGCTCAGCCTTTTGGCAACAAAGTATCACAAACAGATCTGTTGCTGTGTTCCGAACAGCAGACTGTCTATTAATATGTATGCTGTAACATTAATGTGTAACACTTAGTAATATAATGTTACATGTCAGCCGCAGCATTTCACAGACTGCAGCATAAAATTAGAATGTGGTCATTATGTTAGGCACACAATCAGGATTTCAGCAGATTTATATAGAAAGAGCAAGAACCCACTAAAAGCACTCAATATCCCCTAAATGTGCAGTGATAAGTATATTAAAAATAATCTTTAATGCTTTACTGATTAAAATAATGGGTGTTAAAATACATCAATTGACACACATATATATAAACCCTACTGATGAGTATATAAGATACTCCGGGTTGGTAAAATTAGGGAAACGTTTGAGGTTTATTGGATCAACACGTTCCCAGGGATCTGATATGCAGTATTCCCTTAGGGTGGTATTGTGGTATACACTGGTGTAGGGGGAAAGCTAGCTGATAGCCTGTCCTGTTTGTCAGACAGGTATATAGGTAATAACGTGAGAAGGTGTACTTGTACTCACAATAGTGGTATGCAGATAGATAAATCGGCGCAGTATATCCGGTATATCCTCACTGTAAGTGGGGTAATGAGTCCTTAATCACCTAACAACAGCTAAATTGCTCCTTAGGTACAAGAGCTAGCTGAAATACACAGAGGGAAAATACAGCGGTGTATAGATTCCTATCGACAGTGTGGTTTGTGTATGCCTGTGCGCATATTCATGAATGCGCTTCCACTGTCTTAGAATACTATTGTCACCGAGACCTCTGTATAGTGTGGTTCACCTATCTTTTAGGTCACAGATAGGAGCGAGGTGAGTGTATAATGAGGTATAGCAAGGTGAATATTCTGCCAATGTGCAGAGATGTATACACAGATTGCTGCGAGCTGATTGAACAGTTAGAGAATTAGCCCAATAATGGCTGGGTCAGTCCCATAGACTGCATAGATACTCACATTAGTTACCTAGATGGGATCTGTAAACTCCATACATACAGAGAGCTCCTGTCACTAATTGACATCTGCACTGGAGCTAATCTACTCCTAGAAACGGTGTGGCTGTTGGTCACACTAACTAAGCCTTGAGAAAGCGTTTCCAATCGCGAAACGCGCGCGTCGGCACCCGTCACGTGCACGCGCGCCGTCAGCATTCACGTGGCAGCATTTCAAGTATCACAGCATACAGCTGCCAGACGGCTCGCGTGCTGTTCCCTTCCAAGTGGGCAGGAGTCTAAGTGGTGACTCAGGAAGTACTGGTAAGGGGGGAGCTATCTGACTTAATATCCTAACACTGTGACATCAGCAATCATAGACTCCTAACGGTGGCAGCACATTCATAAATATGTGCATAGGCATACCAACAGCCACACCGTTTCTAGGAGTAGATTAGCTCCAGTGCAGATGTCAATTAGTGACAGGAGCTCTCTGTATGTATGGAGTTTACAGCTCCCATCTAGGTAACTAATGTGAGTATCTATGCAGTCTATGGGACTGACCCAGCCATTATTGGGCTAATTCTCTAACTGTTCAATCAGCTAGCAGCAATCTGTGTATACATCTCTGCACATTGGCAGAATATTCACCTTGCTATACCTCATTATACACTCACCTCGCTCCTATCTGTGACCTAAAAGATAGGTGAACCACACTATACAGAGGTCTCGGTGACAATAGTATTCTAAGACAGTGGAAGCGCATTCATGAATATGCGCACAGGCATACACAAACCACACTGTCGATAGGAATCTATACACCGCTGTATTTTCCCTCTGTGTATTTCAGCTAGCTCTTGTACCTAAGGAGCAATTTAGCTGTTGTTAGGTGATTAAGGACTCATTACCCCACTTACAGTGAGGATATACCGGATATACTGCGCCGATTTATCTATCTGCATACCACTATTGTGAGTACAAGTACACCTTCTCACGTTATTACCTATATACCTGTCTGACAAACAGGACAGGCTATCAGCTAGCTTTCCCCCTACACCAGTGTATACCACAATACCACCCTAAGGGAATACTGCATATCAGATCCCTGGGAACGTGTTGATCCAATAAACCTCAAACGTTTCCCTAATTTTACCAACCCGGAGTATCTTATATACTCATCAGTAGGGTTTATATATATGTGTGTCAATTGATGTATTTTAACACCCATTATTTTAATCAGTAAAGCATTAAAGATTATTTTTAATATACTTATCACTGCACATTTAGGGGATATTGAGTGCTTTTAGTGGGTTCTTGCTCTTTCTATATTTACCTACTACGTTACCCATTAGCACCTTATCCCACACACACTTACCTTATTCAGCTGTAGCGGGGTACTTCACTAACGGTCTTTCAGCAGATTTATACAGTAACAGGAACACCAAACGATTGCCGGCTTAGATAAGAATGTAGAATTATACATTGTCACATGCTTTACATATAAAAATAAGAAAACAAGAAAAAAAAGAAGATGAAAATGGGGGTAAAGAGGTGAAGTATTGCTTGTTTAACACCAAAAATCCAATAAAGTTTTTGTTAAAACCTCCAAATCACTTGTTCACCATGGAATTATTAAACATTTCAAACATTATTTGGCAAATAAAAAATATCACTTGTGAGCACATTCATACAATACTGTATATCTCAGACAGTCCACAAACCTGCTTTTGAAAATACTTCTACAGTACTTGTTACATTTTAATTTTTTATGGTGGGAAACATCTACTTTTAAATTTAGAAACATGCCACTTTCCTTAGTTATCTTTCCTCCTGGGCCGGATTGCCTCTTAAGAAATCAGCAATATCTGTTCTACAAGAGAAATTGGTACTTTTTACCAAATCAATCCAATAATAATTTAACAATTAATATTTTCTTCTATCTATCTATCGATCTATCTATATATATTATATATATATAAGTTCTTCAGTATTAGGTGATACCTTTTTTATTTGGACTAACAATTTATGTCATAGGACAAGCTTTCGAGAGTTTTCCTCTCTTCCTCAGGTCAAGCAATACTGATATACAAAGGTTTCTGTGACTTAGACAGGGATTAGAAAAAAAAAAAGAATAAAGAACAGAGAGGCACTGGAGGGGTGTTAATACAGAGATAAGGAAGGGGAGAATTAGGGATGGGGGGGGGGGGGCTGTACACCCACAGCAGTACAGAGGGGGAAGAGGATACTGGGGGGAAGGTATAGGATGGCACAATAGCAGGGAGGACCCTTACAACAAATTCTTATAGTGTGTGAGAAACCCTATGTCTGCATTAAACCACTTGTTTTGGTGTCAAAGAGTCTTATCATTCTGAGCTCAAATGTTTTCCGTTCTTGGGTGCGTTTGAACATTCCATTGAGGATTTTGATTTTTAAATCATTTATGGAATGATCTGGTTGTGAGAAATGATGTCCCACAGGTGAGCAGTGTCTTCCTTCTTCGTGGTGGAGTATAGAGTGTCTGTGCATATTCATTCTGCCTTGTAGTTTTTGGCTGGTTTCCCCAATGTAGCATCCTTGGTCACATTTGTTACATTGAATCATATACACTACATTCCTGGATGTGCAGCTGTATGATCCTTTAACATTGAATGTTCCATGGTTGTGACTGGCTGTGGGATCTTGGCATATGTGTTTGCAGAGTTTGCAACGTGTGTTGTTGCACGGTTTTGTGCCATTATCAGTGTCTTTAAGTTCGTTGTGAAGTTTTCTGTTGACTAATTTTTGTTTGACTCTCGAAAGCTTGTCCTATGACATAAATTGTTTGTCCAAAAAAAAAAGGAATCACCTAATACTGAACACATTTATTCTGCTCTATCGCAACTGGACTAACATGGCTATTTCCGTATATATATATATATATATATATATATATATGTATATGTATATGTATATGTATATGTATATATATATATATATATATATATATATATATATATATATATATATATATATATATTTAGGATAATAAGGTTATTTTGTTTTCTAATTTCACTTTAAGTTGAAAGATTACTTCAAATCTATATACAACATGTAAGTACATTGTGCCAAGAATAATGAGATGTGACAAATGTGACAGCTAGATACTATCTACGAAGTTCATAAAATCCAGAGATTCTCCTAAATCCAGAGCCAACTACTGTAAGTCTTACTGATTTTACTACAGAACAACCAAATAATTCAGGTTGGAAAATATTGTGTTGTACAGTACATAAACAAGCTATCTTAGGCTAATATTTATTGTCCTTTCCGTGTAAATGTGTCAGATGCAGTATGCATAGAGAAAAACTTTAGATACCCAAATGCTTTAACTGGAACATTGTCAACTATTTTTGGATGGCCTGAATTTCCCATTCAATACCCTGCTAGTTTTTAAACTGATCAACCCATTCCCAAAAATGTTTAACTTTATATGTCCACATTAAATAAATCAACATTATTATGCATAAAAACATTGCTTTTGTGTGTTATGTTTAACTTCAATTTGGCTAGATTTCTGCATTCTTTTAGGGTTTCCATCAAGTTGAACTTGGTGGGCGATTTTGATGCACTTTGAATGATTTTTGGGCACACAGAAATATTATTTTCATGTCATATATTTTGGAAACTTGTTTATCTGTCTGTTCGCTATGCATTTGGACACCTCTTAAGGTATCGTAGCCATATTTTCCATGATGGTTCCTGAGATCAAGGAGAAGTTGTTGTCTATGTTTGGAAATTGAATACATTCTATTTTTAATTCAATGAGTTATTACAATTTCTTTGACAAGCAAGTCAGCCACTGGGTGTTATACTGGGTAGGCTATGCATCTGGCACGTGACATCTTACTGGTGACATCATAATGCACATAGCCTGGTGGCAGTTAATGAGAATTATATAGCTATACAATTTGCATAGAACGCAGATGAAGAAAGGAAGAGAAGAAGTCAGTTGGCATGTGAGGAGACAGTAAGAATGCTGAAGAAGAGTGAGATGGAAAGATTTGGGACATCATATGGTATTAAAGGAAAGTGGTGGGAGGGAAAGAGATGAGGGGAAGGACAGAGATATTGGGGGGACAGAAGAGGGGGAGAGAGAGAAGGGGTTAGGGAGGGTGAGAGGCGGAACGGAGGTTTGAGGTTGGTTTCTTATATTCTCGAGCAACGCCGGGGTACTTTCAGCTAGTACCCTATACTGTACATCTGTACACCAAGCAAAATCCTTTTCTGTGAGTCAAAACAAATTAAATAATAACATCAAGAGGCAATCAAGGCGGCGTTTTTTCTTTTTATATAGGGTTAAAGCAGGGGTTCTCTCGAACTGAAGCCCGTTCTGGGACCCTTTGCTTCAGAGATACTTACGTGCGAATAGGGTGCTGGTAAATGTCCTCGTCAGCTGTCAAGGTTCACAATATTTCCACTCTTCAGTTATTTCCCGGCCTGCGGAACAATTGGAAGCCATGATGTCATTGTTGCAGCTTCCTATTAAACCATGTGATGTGGGAACTTCAAACATGAAAGCCCTGCTTGCTGAGCCGGAGACGCGACTTGCCCCTACTTCAAATGTAAGGATCTCTGGACGTAGGGGGTCCTGGAGCTCAAATTAATGGGGTCCAGCCCCTGCTTCAATTATATATATATATATTTATTTATTTTTAAACTTAAAAAAAAATCACCATCTTGGATGCCTCCTTTAATATATCGGAGGAACACTTTATGAAGGTTGGTGTCACTTTTTAGAACTGAAATGTTGACACACACATTATTTTTAAATACAATCTTAGTACAACATAGTCTACAAGATCTAAAGTAATAGTTCATCTCAGAAACGGTCAAACATTTTTAGCGTTAAAGCGTTTAGCGTTTTTAGCGTTCATTACATATTTTTAACACAATGTCCTTCTTATTTTCTAAACACATATACAATGAAAAGTGGTCCAGGCCATGAGAAAATGTGAAAGGTCATTCTTTCAATAACAAAGAAACCACAATATACATATTTTGTAAAGTATGCATTCTTTATTAATAGTAATGTGACTCATGAAATAGCTGTTTCATTCATTTTTTTACAGTTTGTGACAAACACACCCAGCAAATTTAGACATGTCCCAGGTTGAAGATACATCACAGATTATTTAGCCAGTCATGAATAGGGACATACAACACACAAATATGAGATACATTGTAACTACTGTCGTTTTCCCTGACATTTAGTTTGTGTATTTATCTACTTAATAAAAGCTGCTAAATACTATAGTACATCACAGAATAGCCCTTGATGTGTAATTATCATTTGGAATTTATGACATTTAAGATTCATCAGTTCTCTAGCAATGAGTTTGCACTATTCAAACTTGAGAAATCAAAATGTTACTATTAAAATGCAACTTAAACCAGGATTTCTTCCAAAACAGAACCGCATTGGGGAATTCCTGGTTCCCAAAATACTTACTGGCTTAGTTGCCGGTTCTCTTTTAAGGCAATTGAAGATGACACCCACAGCCATCCAGTAGGAAGCCATATGTGGCTTCCTATTGGCCCATGAGTGTTGGTGGCCATTTTTATTTTCTTATATGATGCTAAAACACCAGCAACTAAACCTTAAGTATCTTACTGCTCTCATAGGCGATTGCAGTGCTTTTATTTACATTTGAGTATTATTTACATTTTAATACTAGTGTATTAAACAAGTAAATAAATGAGCAGGGGGTCTCCAGAGCTGAACCACATTAATTTCAAGTCCAGGGACCCCCTACTTCTCGAGTTCAGGTCCCGGTTCAGGCTACTCCTGCTACCCAACCGAGAGGCCTTACCACCCACCCTTTGGGAAACTACCCATTTCACCCAATCCCTCTACCCACGAGAAACATTCAAATACAACAAGCCGACTACCCACCTCCTCTACCCCTAACAATCCCCCTCAACACATACAGTACAATAATGGGAAAAATTACTATTATCCAGATCTGGATAAAAGCTTATTTGCCCATTAAAAATAAAACATTATCCCGCCATCATAAAGTAAATTAAAGTTGCACTTACACCTGCCAAGATGAAGGCCATCCTCATCACCGTCCTATACATCTATGTCCTCTGTGGCAGCAACATAACAATAAAAACATATATGAAACAGGTAACCAAGAGGTTAACTATCCAGGCACTTCCAAGAGTCTATAGAAGACAGCTGCATCCTGATAATAGGTAAATGTAATGCTGACCAGATCCCAAAACAACCGATTGACACAGTCTTAGCAATAAACAAATTGCTCTCCTTAGAGCACCAGTGAAATTGTAATTGTAGACTCACGGTTCTGAAAAGTGATGGGAGGCCAGTAGTAAGAATAAACAGCAGCACCGGCAATCTGAGAACCGGTTGCAAACTTGGCTCTGCTCGCATTAGATGTATCCCTCTATGTCCTGGAATGACAGGAACAGCAGCCGTCCGGCGCGCAGCCAGTGAAGATCTGCAGCATGAAGACACTCCCCCCGTGGGAGGCAGGAATGGCGCGCAGCCCAAAATGAAACCGCAGCAGGCAATGGTGATGAAGCACACGATTTATTCAAACATCAGGGTAAAAGAGTCTGGCGGATCCTCTTACGCGTTTCAGCCCGTGGGGCCTTTTTCAAAAAACTACCACTACCAACCAGGGACGCCTAACCACCTTCCCCAGGGCAACTACCCCCACCCTCTACTCATTGATTGGCAAAGTGGTACACCATGTACATATATTATGGGCATGATTTGCCACTATGGCTGTCAAATGGCAACCTAAAAAAAAAAGGACCAAAAACACAAAGCAATTAAAAAAATAAATCACCAAAAATACAAAGCAATTAAAAAAAACAATCCCCAAAAATAGACAATTAAACAAACCAAGCATCAAAAATAAACAATTAAACAAACCATAGCACCAAAAATACACAATTAAACAAACCACTCACCACAAATATACAATTAAACAAACCAAGCAACAAAAATACACAATTAAACAAACCAAGCACTAAAAATACACAATAAAAAAAACAAGCACCAAAAATAGAAAACAATAAAATAAAAACAAGCATTTTCCAAAAAATGCACTGCGCCGAGGATGAAGATGTTGCTGCTGGACTTGAAATTAGATGGTGAAGACGGCAAAAGGAAGAAAAACATTGATTGTATTTTTTTTAAGTTGCCCATTGACTGCCAATGTGTTTATCTATGCCCCTTTAGGACTTTAGATAAATACATTGACAAGCAATACAGGTTTTTTATTTTAGTAAATGCTTGTTTTTATTTTATTGCTATGTATTTTTGGTGCTTTTTTATTGTGTATTTTTGTTGCTTGATTTTTTTATTGTTTTTTTTGTTGCTTGGTTTGTTTAATTGTGTATTTTTGTTGCTTGTGTTTTTGGTGATTTTTAAAAAATTGCTTTGTGTTTTGGTCCTAGTTTTTTTTAGGTTGCCCATTGACTCCAGTTAGGGAAGGCAACCGCTCCCGGTCCCAGGTATAGACTGTACTCACTCATGATCTCCAACAGGCAAATGTTTGCAGCATGACAGTAGAGGATAGGCTTCATTTAGGGATGTGTAATAATATAAAAGAAAAAGCCTCATCAGAATCAAAAGAGGGAAATTATGACCTACAACTGAACTTGACCATTCTAAAGTATAATCATAATTTCCAATGTTTTTAATTTTAGAAATGTTAATGTCGGGGATGAAGAACTACTGTATAATGTTTATTTTTTATGGTGTATATGGTCCAATTGTCATTGAATAACAAAATGCCATATCTTTAATACAAACAATGAATCTAAAATGGTAGTTATGGCCTTCAATACTATGCCCAGCTTCTTTCCATGTTCTCATAAAAGGATCTACATCGCATTCTTTACAAAATAAACACTGAATACTTTCACAGGAAGAGGATACAGTGCTACATTCGTTACAATAACAGAGATTAATGCTGTCAAGAATGACTTTATTATCAGTGCTTCATGTAGGCAAGTGAACCAATGAACAATATGCTGTTTCTAATGAGAATAACTTTAATCTTTATTGTGATGCACTAAGCAAAGTAGCATGGAATCTGCTTGAATACATATTGATTCATAACATGCATTATTCAAGCAGTGTATCTAAATACCAGTTTTGGTACAATCATTGCACAATTAAACATTTTTTTGATGACTGAATATTTCTATAGTAAAACAAATTCGGAAGCATGCGTGAGGTCTATTTGTTTTAATGCTGATATTTTAAATCCCTAGCCAGAATCCCTCATCCTGCCAGCTTTCAGATACATTCACTAAAGTGCACAAGATCGTTAGAGCATGCACGCTTTAGTGAATTTAGATGTTTATATTTCAGATGTAATTATGTAATTATGTAGAAAGGGGCATATTATTAGAAATGGTTTAGCAGCTGTAATGGTCCAGGCATAAGATTATGATGGAGAGAACAGTTTCTCCCCTCTGGAAAGTTTCCTGCTTGAGAAGCAGACAGAATTCTTAGCTTCTCTATATCAAATGATATAAGAGAATCTGAAATTGTATACAAGATGACAGACTTTATTCTTTGTAAAATGCTAAGTGAATAATGCCAACATAATATTTATTGGGTTAAATGTTGGTTAGATGTCCCATTAGAAAAATCAGACAAAACGTTTTGATCCTTTCCATTGTAACTACTGTAAATGTATCAAAACTTTTTTACAATCTTTACCTAATATATTTTATTGTAACACCCTTCCCCCCAAACCCCCTAAGGGTTATTTGCAGACACAGGGGGTTATGGTGCTAACCTTCGTCTCACATAAGGCCTGAGCCTCTGCTCATAGGGAGCTTGTTGGTGCTCGGTGCAGCGCCTCCACCCGTGGGGATCCCGGCATAGACGGGATGGCTCCTCACGGGAACATATATATGTACACAGTAAATAACCACAACACACAATAGTGATAAACAGTACTCTTTACGAACAGGGTCCCTCCAGATACACATGCAACAATAACAACAATGGAATGCACAGGCAGTGATAATACCCCAAAACCCTAAGGGTTCCGGTTGTACCCTGCCCCTTGGGCACCCAAGCAAGCTTGGTGTCTGCAAAGGTAAGTAGTAATAGGGAATAGGGGGGGAAGGATAGTAAGCTCTAGCTACTGTCTGTGATTTGGTGCCAGGGGTGAGAGGATCATTGAGCATACAGAAACACTTGCCTAGACAAGTGAGAGAACCCCTTTTGAACAAGCACTCATAGTAGGATTGATACAAGTAATTAAAAAAGTAACCTTTATTAGTGTCTGTGGGTAAAATAAGTGAAGTACATAAACACTCAACACAATTAAAACACGTATTAAACTTAATGTCTGAATCATAGACTAATGAAGGTGGTGTTTGAAGGAATATAGTGTAACTGGCACCATGTGCAATAAAATCAAAACAAAAGAAAGAATTTTTGATATTACAGTGTAGAATGAATAGGGTGCCTCAGTGTGGTATGTATATTGTAGTTGAAAGGGTCTGGTGTGTGTCACGTAGGTAAAGTGTCAATCACACCGCTTTCAAACCACATCTGATTAATATGTGGTTCTCTGACAGTATGCAAGGTGTAATATATCTAGTACTTTTCTGGCCAGACCAACATGATCAGTGCTGAGTGTGGCCTGGTTGGAATCGGTTGTCAGAGAGACCACCAAAGGGTTAATATATATCCTTCAATACAACGCTGGATGAAGTAAAATGTCAAAAAGGAAGGCTACTATGTAGCTAGGGGTAGTGAGGCTAGATTGTGGAGACTATTGGTATATAATGATGCTTATATTGTTTCCCCCTTGTCAGTAATTATTCCAAGGTTATTATAGCCTCAAATGAGCTCAACAAAATTTACTTAATAAATAAATAGTGAGATAAATAACTGCTCGTGTCCCCTGTGAAGGTAGCAAGTGTGTTGGTGGATAGGCTAGCTGGTATCTCTAAATTGATAAAGCCAATTACAGGGAGTTGACTTCAGCTGCCTATAGAATAAAGATCAACACACTTGCTACCTTCACAGGGGACACGAGCAGTTATTTATCTCACTATTTATTTATTAAGTAAATTTTGTTGAGCTCATTTGAGGCTATAATAACCTTGGAATAATTACTGACAAGGGGGAAACAATATAAGCATCATTATATACCAATAGTCTCCACAATCTAGCCTCACTACCCCTAGCTACATAGTAGCCTTCCTTTTTGACATTTTACTTCATCCAGCGTTGTATTGAAGGATATATATTAACCCTTTGGTGGTCTCTCTGACAACCGATTCCAACCAGGCCACACTCAGCACTGATCATGTTGGTCTGGCAAGAAAAGTACTAGATATATTACACCTTGCATACTGTCAGAGAACCACATATTAATCAGATGTGGTTTGAAAGCGGTGTGATTGACACTTTACCTACGTGACACACACCAGACCCTTTCAACTACAATATACATACCACACTGAGGCACCCTATTCATTCTACACTGTAATATCAAAAATTCTTTCTTTTGTTTTGATTTTATTGCACATGGTGCCAGTTACACTATATTCCTTCCAACACCACCTTCATTAGTCTATGATTCAGACTCAGAGACATTAAGTTTAATACGTGTTTTAATTGTGTTGAGTGTTTATGTACTTCACTTATTTTACCCACAGACACTAATAAAGGTTACTTGTTTAATTACTTGTATCAATCCTACTATGAGTGCTTGTTCAAAAGGGGTTCTCTCACTTGTCTAGGCAAGTGTTTCTGTATGCTCTGCAAAGGTAACCCTCAAATGTGAGTGTAGGGCAGCGCTACCCTCCTTTGAATATCGGTGGTGTATTTGGGTAACTTCCTGGTTAGATTAGCATAACCAGGGGATCCATCTTAGGGAACAGGAGCCACATCAGTGATCCCACGTGGCAGGGCCTCCAAATGTCCCTTCTCGCCTTATGTCCGGCATCCACATGGTAGTACTTCCAAGCCTGGGGAATCCTCCCCTGCAGTTTGTCCTGCTCCGTCACTCCGTTGACAAGCAACTAACGGGCAAATCGCTGAGGTATGGCCATCCCTACAAAACATAGCTAGAGTGGCATCATAAAGTAGGAGGAGAAACAAGTGGACTCATGCTGGGTGCAGTTGTAGGCATGCACCAGGTGTTCTACATGCTTACTCCAACTTGCCTTTTCTTTGTCTCGAAATGTACACAGAATTCAAGCAGAGACCTATTGAACCGTTCGGGTAAGGCATCACCTTCAGGGTGGTAAGGGGTCGCATGGGATTTTTCTATCTGTAGCAACTTCAATAGCTCTTTTATGAGTCTGCTCTCAAAGTCGCAACCCTGGTCAGAGTGCATCCTGTTAGGCAATTGTCACGGGAGACCAGGCAATTTACACCTTTTTACCAGGATCATGCATTGAGCAAGTAATTAAAGCCTGTCACAGGAGACAAGGCAATTTACAACTTTTTTTTTTACCAGGATCATGCATTGAGCAAAACAAGTTCATGAAATAAATGGTACATTTATACACAAGAAAAGGCATACACACAATGATACACAAACTACAGCAAAAAGACACACTTACCTGGGAATTGGGGTACAACCTAGACTCTCCTAGGTGCAACGAATCCTAACCCTGATAACAGTTGCAAAAACAGGACAGAAAATATTCCAGGCAGCTTTCGGTGAAGCAGCCCTTTCTTGCTGGAGACTTGAAACTTAGAATCTTAGAGGACTAGAGAACTAACTATCTGCTGGGAGTAGGGGCTTTAATACTTCTGTTTCATTAAAAACTATAACCCAATCCAGAGTGTGAGAAATTTCTCCGCTGCCGCTCTTGGCAGGGCTCATCTGGCTGATGATGTCAGAGGCAGGGGGCGTGTTGAGATAGCTTGAAAAAAGAAGATGGGCTGGAAATATGAATCAGTAAATGGAAAATGTGCCCACCAGCAGCATCTTCCCCCCAGCTAACCCATTGTCCGCTCCACTAAATCTGGTGGGGCAAATGGAAATGCAAAGAGCGTCCATTGATCCCAGGGCATGGATACTTGAGTCCTTCCCTTCCAAATGGTCTTGACACCTCAGGCATCCTCTGGGGGTTTCATCTTCAGATGTCCTGCCAGACCTACTTCACCAATTGGTTGCCCCAGTGGCCTGCCAGAGCATTGGTTCTGAAAGTCCCAGCTCATTTTTGTTCACAAGCATATATGTTTTAAAACACACAATTTATTAAAATATACACTTTAAAAATATTCTTAGTTTTGCTGGTAGCGGGATTAGAATTTAAAAACTGCACCTTATTTCTTACTAGCCTTATTCCCTACACACTAAAAAAATAGACTTAGGCCTGGACTTTACAAGCCCCTCACAACCTTATAAATGGTTGGAGTACCCCCAGAACCCCTAAGCAGATTCTCGGTTACCTGTACAGTAACTGGGCATCTCCCCTAACCCTTATAGTTACCGGATACTTTACATCACTTTCCACACTTTACCTTTCTGGGCTGTGCTGAAGCAGTGAACCCTAGTGGTGAGTCGTGCAAGCGTTTTCAAGGGGAGATATTACCGAGACACTGATTCCTGGGTACATTTTTAGGGGAACCAGCAACTCTGGCCCTTGACTAGATAGACACATTCTGACAACATTTTCTCCGCAAACCCCCCTTGAAACTCAGCAATCCCTGGAAAGGTAAAAACATCAAAATTCTTTATTGTCGCATAATTACAGGTAATGCTTTTACAACAGTTGGGTCCAAGAGCTGACACTCTTGAACCCCAACACATGGATCAGAAGTAACCAAACGGGTTTAACCTCTATTAGTGAGCCTGGTTAAACTCTTCACCATTACAGCAATCCGTAGTGAACAAAGTATCTCTCCTCCAATACTTTAGCCACGGTTATGGCCTTTTTATCTTTGGTGGAGAAATCTTGAGCATATCTTGTATAACGATCGGTTACCACCAGAACGTTCCAATGCCCCTGGAATCTAGCTCTATACACAGAAAGTCATGGGACCAGAGCATTTCAGATGGCCCACGTAAATGACAGAAGGTGACCAGTGTATTGGAAACGCATGTAATGCAACGTTGGTGGTTTTGCTAATGTAGGGATATGTTAGGTTGCCTTATGCTGCTGCAGTGCGTCTCCGGAGGGAGTGGTATAAGGCTCCGCGGCGGCCCGACAGTAGGCCTCCGGTATATCACATCAAGGACTCCGAAGGCCGGGTAAAGGTATGGCATCTAAACCATCTTCTTCCTATACTACAAGTAGGGGATAACGACTTGGAAATACCCACTGTTCCACTCGACGGAGAAGCTGATAGCCCAGAGGATGGCCCAGAGACTGTAATAAATGCCACCTCTGAGAATCCTATGGAAGGAACCTCTCAAAGGGGCCTTCCGACCGCGGGAGAATCTCCCGAAGGAGTTACGGGTAAAGAGCCCCTTGGTCCAATGACAGATACGCTGACTCCAGTGAGCCAGCCTCTAGATCCGCAGAGCCCGTGCTTTGTGCCCCAAAAAGACTGTGTAGACATATTGAGTCCCTCAAGGGCAGAACCTGAAGTGCCAACTGAGACTTGTTACTCTCCTGAGGAAGTAGCTGAAGAACAGCTTCGCAGAAGCCAAAGAGCTGGTCAACCTCGGGAGGCAGGAAAGCGAAGTGTGGGGGAGAGACCACGCTTGCCAGAGGGCACCGGAGGAGCGGGGAAGGAGGTAGTGTGAGTGCAGGGGTCCATGACCCACCTGCATAGGTTAGATCTTCCCTGAGGGCCCAAATAGGTTCCCTGAGTCACCGTAGGTTGTGGACTGCAGGGAAGCCCTATAAAGGTAGTGACATCATCCCCTTACTGAATAAACAGCTAGGGACAAAGTGTGCAGAGTTGCGGTTGCTGCAGTCATCTGGGACCAGGTTGCTTAGCACCGTGACATCAGACCAACTGCGTTGGATCGGCGGATCCTTTTTGAAGTTGTCACCGGTCACTGCAGTGACCGGAAAGTATTTAAATAAAGTGCACCAACACTGGTCAACAGGCGCTGATCCCGCCTAAGGGAACACTCTTTGGGGACACTAAGTGGAGTGGCCAAAGGACTGAGCCTATATACATTACAGTACATGGACACGGTGTGGGGCACGCGGTGACGGGATAGAGACATTACTCCTTATGAGAGTGGCCGAGCCACTAGCATTATAAGTACAATATAAGTTAGGAAGGTGCTATTGCCATATAAAGTGATAAGGGTTATAATATGTGTTATTGCCACGGTTAATTATCAAAGGATATTATTGAGTTACAGTAAAACAGTTCAAAGCATATGTGTGTTGTTATGGTTCTTGCCCAGGGGAATCTTACATGATGGGGATCCTGGGTAAGTGGAGGCGCTGCCGCTAAGATAAGTGTTACCCCAGGCTCCCAGTAAGCGGAGGCTCAGATCTCCTGGAGCCACAGGTGTGTGCAGTACCCGTAGTCTCTCAAGAGCGTAGGAAAGAGGGCTACATTTGGAGGTGCTGCTTAGATTTCAGACCTGGGGTGTCCTGTAATATTTTTCTCCCAACTGTGCTCTATGTTTGTTCCGCCATGTTTGTGCCCTCACAGCCCGAGGTGCGTAAGTGGGCCCAACGGCATGAAATCCCCCTGACACGTGCCCTTGCCATTGGACACATCCCCACCGCCATCTCCCTGGGCACGGTGACTGATCAAGTACGGAAGCTTCCGCTCCTGGACACTGCCCGAGTGCAAGACCATCGCTATGACCGGGAGTATAACTGGTGTAAAATATTATTCGTTACAGACCGGGATATATGCCCTGAAGCCATTCCCTCAGTATTAATCCTGCCCGACGCTCCCGGCATTCATTGCCCACTAGTACAGGTGGATCCCGCCAAATCCCTGGCTGCGTCCACACCACAGAGGGGTTACCCTGGCCCGTCAAGCACAGTCACAGCCAACCCTTTCCGTACCCCTGAGAGCAGTTGAATCCCCGATGGCCCGCTGCAATGGGTCTAGGCGCATCGTTCACCCCCTCCGCCATTAGGCCAGCGCTAAGTAAAGCCAGCATGTCTAGACTGGACGCCTACTCCTCCGCTGGGAATAGTCTGCCTGATAACGTGTCTCTCCCTGTTCTAGCAGAAGCCATACACCACTCCACACAATTCCATAAATACCGGAAACTGAAGGCGTTCTCCGGCGACAAACCAACTCCCCTGGGAGAAGTCGGTTTTGAAGAGTGGTTGGATCATATGGAACAGGTACTTCCTGAGTGGTCCTGCACGGATGCTGTGCGAAGGCAGCGTATAATCGAATGCCTGCGACCCCCAGCTTCACACATGGTGCACTGTTACAGGGACGATTATCCGGATGCCGATACGGCTGGCATCATTTACGCCCTTACCAAATCTTATGGGATCCCAGTGGATGCGTTTGCGCTGATGGCCAAGTTTCATGCCCTGGCTCAAAAGGAGGGAGAAATGGTGTCTGACTTCCTTAGGCGTCTACATTTGGATCTGTGGACCCTGGTAAGAAGGAAGGTGGTGCAGAAGGTGGATGCTGATGGACTGCGCACCACCCAATTACTGAGAGGACTCCTTCCCCTGCGTCTGGTGTCCATGCGCGTCAGTGGCTGCCTAGTGCCAGGACAAGCTCTGACGTTTGATGACCTGATGGATCGAGTGCAGGCACATGAGACTGTGCTGTTGGGATGTGACTTGACCCCGGGAAAGAAGACGGGGGTAGTTGACAAAGAGGCTAAGAAGTCAGAAGCTAAGATTGAGGCACCAGCGGATGTGAACCAGGAGAAGGAGGACTTCGAAGTACCTACCGTTGCCCGGGAGCGCCCTGCGTCAGGGCGAACGTCACCGACATTCTGAGATAGCCCCTCCCGCAGCCACCTCCAGTGTTACGCCTGTGGAAAGATGGGGCATATTCGAGTGTACTGCCCCTCCCAACGAAGAACGGCATCCCGACTGGCCAAGTTCATGGTGTGTACTCCTCAACCCCGAGGAATAGCCGAATTGTACCGGCGGCCATCGTCAAGGTGGTGATTGAAGGTATCTATGCCTCGGCACTGATGGATACTGGATCCCAGGTGACCATAGTGTATCGACCCTTCTACGATCAACATCTGCATTGGCTGCCACTACTATCTGCCGACTCCTTGAGGTTGAGAGGGCTGAGCAATGATGACTACCCCATTGATGGAGTGGTGAAAGTACACCTGGATATTCCTCAGTTGAAGACAGGCATGCATCATCCCATGGAAGTGGAGGCTTTAGTGTGCCCAGAGCCCCAGGACCATCCCAGCGCTCCTATAATCATGGGGACCAATACAGACATGGTCCAAGCGGTGATCCGCATGTATTTGCAGGAAGCAGGTGAACTACCATTGCTGGCTCTCGCTGCTTGCCCGGTGTTACAAGAGGCTTGTGGTAGGATCGCGACCGAAGAAGAACATGGGATGTTGTACAATCAAGAGTGCGGGGTGACCGAGATTCCTCCCGGAGAAGGAAGAATGATGGTTGTGATGTGTCATTATCCCGCCAGACGTCCGGAGCATCAACTATTCTCGTTGGAAAGCACGGCACTTGACGACCAGCAACTCGGCTACGAGGTGTTGGCCTCAGTGAAGAAGTGGGCGGCAAGAATTCCGTCCAGAACTCAAGTATACGTGAGAAACCTCTCTCTTTACCCCATGCGCATTGATCATCGGCAGCAGCTGGGTCGAATCTACCCGGTGACCCCTGAAAGGAAGGCAGAAGGTAGTTGCCCGGTGGCCACCATTCATACAGTAGCTCCAAAATTGGCGTTTGACTTCGGAGACTCGTCGTTGTCCGAAGAATGGAAGGGGAGATTGCTGGAGACTCGGCTGGAGGTGTTTTCCATAAGTGATATGGACGTGGGGTGCAGTCGCAGCGCCCGCCATACCATTCGTCTGAATGACACGACGCCGTTCCACGAACGGTCTCGCCGCATAGCACCCCGAGATGTGGAAGAGGTGAGAAGGCTATTAGCTGAAATGGAGGAAGCCGGGATTGTTCAGGGATCACAAAGTCCCTATGCCTCGCCTATCGTGGTAGTACGCAAAAGGAATGGGACCGTACGTCTATGTGTGGACTATCGGACGTTCAACAATCGTACTGTACCCGACCAGTACACCCTTCAACGAATTGAAGATCTCCTGAACGCCTTGTCTGGGAGCAAGTGGTTCAGCGTGTTGGATTTGAGGTCTGGGTACTATCAGGTACCCATGGACTTGGAAGATCAAGAGAGAACAGCTTTCATCTGCCCGCTAGGGTTCTACCAGTTCACGCGCATGCCGCAGGGGATATGTGGAGCCCCCGCCACTTTTCAGAGTTGATGGAAAAGATGCTGGGGGACATGAACCCGCAAGAATGCTTGGTGTACCTGGACGACATTATAGTGTTCGGGAAAACCCTGGAGGAACACGAGGCGCGATTGTTAAAGGTGCTGGATCGACTCCGACAGGAGGGGCTTAAGCTGTCTATGGACAAATGCAAGTTCTGCCGCACGTCCGTGACATATGTGGGCCATATTGTATCAGGGGAAGGGATATCAACTGATCCAACGAAGATAGAGGCGGTAGTGAATTGGCCCAGACTCAACAATGTCCAGGAACTACGGTCCTTCCTGGGGTTTTGCGGTTACTACCGTCGGTTTGTGGAAGGTTACTCGATCAAAGCTAAAATTCTGAATAACCTATAAAAGATTTATCCTGAAGACCCAGCCAGGAAAGCTACCACTGCACAAACCCCCTTTGGGGAGAAATGGACCCCTGCCTGTGAAAAAGCATTCTTGGGGCTGAAAACCAATCTAACCCAAGCGCCAGTGTTGGCCTATGCCGATCCAGATCGAGAATACGTTCTGCACGTGGATGCAAGCTTCAACGGCTTGGGGGCAGTGTTACATCAGAAACATGATACTGGACTCCGACCGGTGGCATATGCTAGTCGAAGCTTGACCCCAAGCGAACAGAATTATCCAGTCCACAAGTTGGAGTTTCTAGCCCTCAAGTGGGCTGTGGTGGACAAGCTACACGATTATTTGTATGGGGTACAGTTCTAAGTCAGGACTGACAACAACCCAATGACCTACATCAATACGTCCGCCAAATTGGAGGCAACGGGTCACCGGTGGTTAGCGGCGCTGGCTAATTATCGGTTCAACCTTAAGTACAAACCCGGGCTCACCAACGTCGGGGCCGATGCTCTGTCGCGAAGACCGGGGCTCACTCCTATTACCGATGAGGAAGTGTGGGAAGAGATTCCGGGGCCTGGCATACGTGCACTATGTTCTCTAGCTGCAGTGGTCAACGATCAAGTGGCATTTTTGGAATTAAGACTAGCTGATTCGCTAGGGTGCCAATCCCGGGCAGTCCCTAGTGCGTACCGACGTCCGGAAGGAATGGATATCACGGAGGATAAGATCATTTCATGGAAGGACTTGGTGCAATATCAGATTCAAGACCCAGTGGTGGAGCTAGCTCGTCAAGTCTTGCAACAAGAGTATCCGTCCATACTTAAGCAAGCCCCCAGAGAATTGGTAAAACTATTAATGAAGGAGTTCGCAAATTCGAACTGGACAACTGCCTACTGTATCGGGTCATACCGTACCATAATCATACCGACCAGCGACAGTTGTTCTTGCCTCAAATCCTAAGAAACATGGTCCTGCAGGCGCTACATGATGATCATGGCCATCTTGGCGTTGACAAAACGTTCGGGTTACTTCGTGACCGCTTCTATTGTCCAAAAATGAGAGAATCGGTGGAAATGCATTGCCGACAGTGCACTCGCTGTGTACAGAGGAAGACACTCCCCACCCGGGCGGCCCCCATGGCCCATCTGAAAAGCTCCAGCCCCATGGATCTGGTGTGCATGGATTTCTTGTGTATCGAGCCCGACACGCGGGGTATCGGAAATGTGTTGGTAATCACAGATCACTATACAATGTACGCTCAAGCCTTTCCTACCAAAGATCAACGGGCAGTGAAAGTGGCCAAGGTACTGTGGGAGAGATACTTTATTCACTATAGACTGCCGAATCGATTGCACTCTGATCAGGGCAGAAACTTAGAGAGTGCCCTCATTCGGGAACTGCTGAGGTTGTTGAATATCACAAAGTCAAGGACTACTCCGTACCACCCAGAAGGGGATGCCATGCCCGAACGATTCAACCAAACGCTGCTCGACATGTTAGGCACACTGAAAGGCGCTCAGAAGACTGAGTGGAGTAAGCATGTAGAGACGTTGGTGCACGCTTATAACTGTACTCGACATGAGTCTACAGGGTATACTCTGTACTTTTTAATGTTTGGACGAGAAGCTAGGCTGCCAGTGGATATGCGACTGCAGGTATCTACCGATGGGGTATCCAACAGGACGCATTTTCTATATGTGCAAATACTACAAGACAGTCTGCAGCAGGCCTATAAATTGGCCGAGAAGGCAGCAGCGCAACTGAATGCGAGTAACAAGAGGCGTTATGATCACAAAGTGCGACACAAAGAAATCCGCCCTGGGGATGCAGTCCTCCTCCGTAATTTGGGTAATCCTGGAAAGCACAAACTGGCAGACAGATGGAGGGATGGGGTGTATGAAGTGGAATCACCGATGCCTGGCCTCCCGGTATACCGCATCAAGGACTCCGAAAACCGGGTAAAGGTATGGCATCTAAACCATCTTCTTCCTATACCATAAGTAGGGGATAACGACTTGGAAATACCCACTGTTCCACTCGACGGAGAAGCTGATAGCCCAGAGGATGGCCCAGAGACTGTAATAAATGCCACCTCTGAGAATCCTATGGAAGGAACCTCTCAAAGGGGCCTTCCGACCGCGGGGGCATCTCCCGAAGGAGCTACGGGTAAAGAGCCTCTTGGTCCAACGACAGATACGCTGACTCCAGTGAGCCAGCCCCTAGATCCGCAGAGCCCGTGCTTTGTGCCCCAAAAAGACTGTGTAGACATATTGAGCCCCTCAAGGGCAGAACCTGAAGTGCCAACTGAGACTTGTTACCCTCCTGAGGAAGTAGCTGAAGAACAGCTTCGCAGAAGCCAAAGAGCTGATCAACCTCCAATGAGGATGGCTTACGATCAATTTGGGGCACCCCATTATGAGGCTCAGCAATGGGCTTGCCATAAAGTGAGATCTGTAATTGGCATGTTCATTGAAATGTATAATCTCATGTAGAGTATACAGAATAAGGTGCGCAATGTGTAAATATGTTATGGTTACGTTCCCAAGCGGGGTCGTTGGATTCTGCGTGGGGGAGAATGTAGGGATGTGTTAGGTTGCCTTATGCTGCTGCAGTGCATCTCTGGAGGGAGTGGTGTAAGGCTCTGCGGCGGCCCGACAGTAGAGGGTACCGCCATGTTTATTGCGCAATCGTCAGAGGGCACTGTCAGAACAGAGAGGTCGCGCATGCGCAATGCAAGTGCGCGAACGGCTGACCAATAAGAAAGAGGCTCAGTTAGTAACTACAACTCTTAGGAGCCTTAGCAGAGTCACCTGACGCCAGGGAGCCAATGGGATTCTCGAGAGGCAGGAAAGCGAAGCCAGAGGGCACCGGAGGAGCGGGGAAGGAGGTAGTGTGAGTTCAGGGGGTCCGTGACCCACCTGCGTAGTTAGATCTTCCCTGAGGGCCCAAATAGATTCCCTGAGTCACCGTAGGTTGTGGACTGCAGGGAAGCCCTATAAAGGTAGTGACATCATCCTCTTACTGAATAAACAGCTAGGGACAAAGTGTGCAGAGTTGCGGTTGCTGCAGTCATCTGGGACCAGGTTGCTGAGCATCGTGACATCAGACCAACTGCGCTGGATCGGCGGATCCTTTTTGAAGTTGTCACCAGTCACCGCAGTGACCGGAAGGTATTTAAATAAAGTGCACATACACCGGTCAACAGGCGCTGATCCCGCCTTAGGGAACACTCATTGGGGACACTAAGTGGAGTGGCCAAAGGACTGAGCCTATATACATTACAGTACATGGACACGGTGTGGGGCACGCGGTGACGGGACAGAGACATTACTCCTTATGAGAGTGGCCGAGCCACTAGCGTTATAAGTACAGTATAAGTTAGGAAGGTGTTATTGGCATATAAAGTGATAAGGGTTATCATATGAGTTATTGCCACGGTTAATTATCAAAGGTTATTATTGCGTTACAGTAAAACAGTTCAAAGTATATGTGTTGTTATGGTTCTTGCCCAGGGGAATCTTACATGATGGGGATCCTGGGTAAGTGGAGGCGCTGCCGCTAAGATAAGTGTTACCCCAGACTCCCAGTAAGCGGAGGCTCAGATCTCCTGACGCCACAGGTACCCGTAGTCTCTCAAGAGCGTAGGAAAGAAGGCTACACTAACATAATTTATTTATGCATATGATTAGCTTTGAGAATCCCCGGTAAATTAAGGAAAAATAACGTCTGTTATGTAAGTAGGTAACATAACGTTATTTGCACTCATTAGCGCACCTCCGAGGATCTACCACTGAGATTGTAAGATCTCTGGGGCAGGAATTTCCTTTCCTAATGTCTGAGTTTGTTTGTTGCACTTATTGTATAATAATTTCCTGTACTGTATTATATTGTCTCTAAAGATATACATACATAACTGCCTGACAATTCTTCGGGCCTCTACTATTTACCCCTTTCTAACATGTAGTATTCTTGGCTCCTGTTAATTTATATTAATCGTCTCTGCACTCCTCTTGAAGATTTCCTTCTGTGTTACCACAGCTCACTTGCAGAAGAATTTGATGAGATTTCAAAAGCTTTTTTCTCTACAAAGAACTCTTCCAGTATGTGGATCCAGTAAAAGGTATCACAACCTATATTGAACCTCCATTTTTCCATGTTCAATACAGCTATTAGATCTTTGTTTTGTGTAAAGTAATTCTCATGCAATAATTAGTCAAACAAGTACAATTGTATTACAAAATGTATCTCATACGGTTACAATTCAACAGAACTCTTTTAAAATTAATAAATCATTGATTCTACACAAAAAAAATAAGTAAAATGTTCAATCTAAGAGTAATTTAATATTTCTAAAGAAACATTACAAAATGTTGTAGTCTGCTATGTGGAACTGTAGCATCAGTAAACACCATTAGATTTAAAAAAAAAAGAAATCTCTTGGTATTAATTGAAACTGTTAGTTCCCTTACTTACATAGCGATGGCTGGTCCAGATATCTCTCTACCTACCCTGTCATGTAAGTTCTAGTAAGTGACAGGCTGTCCTATGGTTTTTCTCTCTCCTCATGCTGACTTTCTGAGTGAAAGGAGTGGTGGTGCATATGCTGGTCCTCCCTCTTTGAGCTACAGGAAGGAAGTGTCTAAATGATATATGAAGTTCATCCCCCTAGGGGTGTGTCCTTCAGTTTGTGATTGGGGTTCCAAACGACCCCTTCATGGGGTAGGAGCTCTGAGCTCTCCTCCCGGCTGGCTGCTCAGTATCTCATGGGCTGAGGCACTAATTCAATCCAGAGAGGCCTCACTATTACCAGCAGGCCAGTACCATCCAGAACCTTATCAACTAAAGCATTCACTGTAACAACATTGCAGTGGCTGCTATAATAAAGATCACTCTCATTTATACTTCTGGCTCCACGGCAGTCTGCGTGGAGGGAGTATTGTGAGTAAGGACTGTCATAGCAGGGATCGCCTTCAGCCTTGCTGAAGCCCACTATGTCTGGAGGCGCTGTCACCAAGAAGAAGAACAGGAGGAATCCCAAAAAGTCTGCATGTCTTTCCCCACACCATTGCGGGTACCTCATCTCTCCTGTGCCAAACAGGTAACCAGCACTACACCTAGCAATAGCCATGACTAAATATCCCAGAGGGGGGGGGGGGGCACATGTGCTACACTTACATCCCAAAAATATTAGATCTATCATAATATGTGTTAAACATTTTTTTCTCGAGGGCATAAGGAATAAAGTTTAAAAAAAAAAAAAGATATCTTGGATATATTCTGCTAGATTTATTCTGCTGGCCTATAGTGCATCGTATAAACTGAAAATCTATTTGAGAATTTACAGGAAGTAGAATGATGACAGTATTTGAATAAATATCATGCTGAAAAGACAAGGTAAAGCTGTACATGGCATTAGTCGGGAAAGGGTTGTAAGCAGGGGAGACAATACACAAGCCTAGATGGAAAACATAGGTTTGTATAATCAATATACCATTAGAATGAAAGCATGAGAAATAGATTTTACATGTTATCATCAGGACATACTCATTCAATTTTGATGAACAGGAAACTGAATTAAAGATGTCTACAGTATGTTACATTCAAAATATTTCTCTTTCATCCAAGAAGCACTCAAATGCCAGTGAGTCTCTGAGGCCACAGGAAGATATCTGTATAAAGCAAATATTGAACAAATCTCTCTATGAATATGGTACCTATTTATACACTTATTATTTTGGTGTGACATGTAATTACCACCACAAATGGCACTAGATGTATCAAAGAATAAATCCTAATCATCTAGATGGGAATTTTGAAGGTACATCTGGTGCATATTTGTGCCCCCGAAATGTTTTAGATATTATTTTTCTCCCCCTATCACTTCACCACACATTTCATTAAACAAATATACAATGTCAGTGCTGTAATGGCTCAAACACATTGATCACAAATGTATTTGAGACCTTTGTGGAATTGAATGAGTTCAGCTGTAAGCCTAGGACCTGCATGTGTGAGTCTGTGATGCAAAGCTTAAACTTGTTATTAGTGTAATGGCCCTGACATGAGCAAAACCTCCCACCTGCTCCCATGTAGAAGGATACATTGGATCACTACTAATTAGCATCAGTTATAGCTGAGCTCATCCTGAGCTGCAAACCCATCCGTCTTATCCTGCAGGTGCACAATTGTCCTTGCCACCTTTTACTCGAAGACTGTTCACTGGTAACAGGGGTGGGGGGCTGTCAGACAGAAGGGCACAGCATGCATTTGAGTTAATTTTAGTTACCAAATATTAGTTAGCCGATCGTTTTGTCTTCAAAGTCTAGACTATGGATTTTAAAAAGCTATGTTTCATGTTTCTACTTGTCATACCCTTGTTTTTATTGTATTGATAATTTTGTGAACCAAAGGCAAATTCAACAATTTTCATTGTTATTAACAGACAGAATGTCTGAACTAGACTGCTTGCTTGTGCAATCCTCTAATGTACTGTAATTGTTTCTCCTAAAATAAGCTTGCTTGCTATTTCATCTTAACTTAAAAGGACATCTAATAAAATCAAAGTGCATTAAGTTACCTAATTAAATTTACTGCTTTGTGCTGCACAAAATAAATTACTTTTTTTTGTTGCAGTCCCTTATGGCGTAAAAGGGGCTAGTTAGTTTTGCAATAGAATGTGGCGACCAAAACACATCTCGGCTACATTTACATACAGTACACAGCCTTTATGAACTGATACTCAAGGTTGATAGAGATATTTCATGTAAATAGTGAAAGGGGAACACTGAAGAGTGTTTTATGAAAGCAAAAGCAGAGATACAAATTAAAAGGGGGCAGATTCAATTACATTTAATTGTTTTCTAAGTCAATCTTAATTAGATAGATATACGTGCAGTGTCCTCATTATCTTTATAAATCTGTGCATGCTTGTATATGATATTTGTATGTCACTGTTGACATAATTATCAAATCTCTGTACCCCCAATGTACCACACTGCGGATTATGTTGGCGCTTTGCAAATGATCATAATAAAAAAAATAATATATATATATATATATATATATATATATATATATATATGATACGAACCAATCCAAAGACCAGTACAGAGACAGCACACCGCACGGGGTTAATCCAAAAATCTATATTCACAACATGAAATACACGTAAGCCAACGTTTCGGTCCCACAGAGAGACCTTCCTCAGGGCCGTGCAACCCACAAGTGCAAGTGACCACACATATATACCCTCACCCATAGTGCAATGCAAACAAAGGGAACCAATCACCAACATGCAATCAGACAGAATATGCAACATAGCTGTGCTCCGTGCCCCCTCCCCTATTACCTGATTATCCAAATGACTCATCATGACATGAGAGTAGGCACTTAAACTATTAGGAGAAAGACACCCTTTAGACACTGGTCCCAGGATCTACTGCCAGTGCGGGGGAAGGTCGCGCGCCGCGCATCTGCAGTGGGCCACGTTGGCTTACGTGTATTTCATGTTGTGAATATAGATTTTTGGATTAACCCCGTGCGGTGTGCTGTCTCTGTACTGGTCTTTGGATTGGTTCGTATCATACTTATTTTCTATGGGACTAGCATCTGCTATTATAACCTTTTCTACTGCAGTGTGCTGACTGACCTTCATGTGTATATATATATATATATATATATATATATATATATATATATATATATATATATATATACACACAGTGTGTGTTTATTGTTTTTGTTCTGATGTTCACTATGATGGGGGAAAATAGTAAAATCTTGAGAGAACCAACAGTCAAGTGATATGTAATGACCCCTTCAGTCTAGAATTTGAAACTCGTATACTTGGCTACAACAAGTTGGTCATCTTTTACTAGCTGAGAGGTCCTGATTTCACTGTCCTTGGGGTAAAGCATTCTACAGTCCTTATCTTGTATTTCACTCAGAATAATTTATACAATTTTGAACTTTGGTGCCTCCACCTGGGGATTGTCGGAGATGTGAGTCATATGACAACCTCCAGGAGGAAACTCTAAATGTATATATCTGTCACACTGTTGGATCTTACAAATAAACTGTAGATCCCCTTAACCAACAAAATGGTAAGCAAACTTTCTAGTTCTAATTATGTTAACAGAGGCAGAAGATTATGGCAGGAAAATAATAAAACAGGAATAAAATAATGATAAATAATTAGGTACATCTAAACACACATATAAATTCCCTTTTACACAACATGAATAAGGAATAACTAACCTTTCCCAGTCCCACAGTCCTGAGGGTGATCTTCCTATAGTCAGTGATTTGTAGCATTAGGGCTCAAAGTATAGGTAAAATAAATCAATTATTACAATTGGAATAAAAAATAAGGGTTGACCTGGGCCTTTCCAGTGATGCCGAGTCCTACCCAGGGTTTCCTGCATCTGTGACTTTGACATAATCTTTGTAACATTCCTCGCGCACCGCCTCTAACCTTTGATGCAGATAGATGTCACAAGATGACGGTAGTTGTGGTTTGAGAAGATGCTCTCACAAGTTTCAGAGGGGCCTGTTCCTCTGCCCCTTTATGGTGCAGGAGTTGTCTCGTGTCATAATGTGTTAACAAAGCCTCTGTATCTTTAAGTGCAGTCTTGTCTTTGTCAGTTAGTTCTGAGAAATGAACTGTCAGGTAGAATGTAGCCTCTCATTACTTTTCCTAATCTATCCAGTCCTGGGTATATTAGAACTCGCAGGCTTTGCTTGGGTTTCAGTCGTTTTCGTAATTTGCCTCTTGCCATGTTAATTAAGCCCTTATTGCATATCCAAAACGTGATAAAGGCTTTTTTTTAATGTTAAAGTTTTGGCTCAGTAATTCCATGTGATTTGCAAATGTTCTATGCACACGAAGCTATTCATTCGGCTACTACTTTTCAGATAGCCTGTAAAAATGCCCTGCCAGAAATCTCGCCTCTCTCAGGTAGCTGAAATATGCCTTTTGATAGGAAAGGCGAGATAACCTGTCAACACACTTAAGATACTTGGAAAATGTACTATTTGAAATCATTTGAATATATTTGACATATTAAAATTAACATTTTTCCAAGTTTCTCAAATGAAAGGCTTGAATTATTAACTCTTTCATAAACAAAGTTGTCATGAAGGAATACATCATGCATAACGTCATGTCTACTATAGAAACCAAGGTGTTAATCATTCTAAAATCTCTCTTAATTACCCATTTTTTTTTACGCTGTAGATGGTTTATTACAGCTAGAGATGGGCTTGTTTTCCAGGCCTACGAGAACTTGACATATTCCACCCTCTTTAGTTAGCAAAAAGTTTGCTTTGATCAAAGAGTTAACAAATTTACTTAACCCTAAAAAGTCTATTGGAATTGCACTTTTTTCTTTGTTTTTCTTACTTTTGCATTCGAAGTTTGCTCAAACATGAAAACATAATGATAAAAGTCTCATGGCTTCTATTTTGCCCCTTTGAACAAGAAAAATAGAGCATTTTGAATAATGTGATATATTGTGCAACATATTCACTGGTTTTGCAAAACGTTTCAGAAGTGTCTTTAATTTGTCATATCATTATGACAATGCTTTCTATCTTCATCTGTAATTATTTTTATCTTTTCTTCTATCATCTTCTTTCAATCCAAAACCCATGGTAAATCCACAACAGGATGTTGTCTTGTTGGCTTCTTGAGGTAAAATGAGACGTACTGTACAGGCCTTATATATGGCCTGTGATGTCACATTTAGTGTCAGATGGTACAGCTCCAATCCGATTGGACACTATCATGTGCAAACCTCCTTTTATTTTTATTTTTATTTTTTTAGTATGTGATGTCATCTTCAAGGGAAGGTACATCAAATCCTTAACCACATGGCTATATCACATGGTATTACAGCCAATGGGATTGAAGACAATCCCATTGGTTGCTATACCATGTGATAGGTCACATTACTTCAAAAGGATGTGACGTCATCCCTTAAAGTCTATGGGTAAGTAGAAAGTTTTATTTACTTTATGCTTGCTGGCTAATGTTTGATTTTATAATGGGCAAAGGAGCTATTATCCATATCTGTATAATAGTTATTTTGCCCATTACTGTACTGTATCTGTTGGGGGGTGCATTTATTTTAATGTATTTCACTTTTTTTTTGTTGCACCACAGGATTGGTACTGCAAGTCAGCGGAGACCCGCAGGGTCATCTGAGGACTCTCAGACACCGGTGGGGACCACCCAAGGGCCCCCAGACACCCACAGGGACCACTCAAGGGCCCCCAGATACTTACAGGGACCACCCATGGGTCCAAGACACCCGCTGGGATCACCCAAGGACCCCATATACCTGTGAGGACCACTTGAGGACCCCCAGATACCCACAGCCTTTTGTTTCAATTATGTGGGGGTAGAGGAGGTGGGTATTAGTGTTGTGTTTTTAATGTTCAATGTGGGTAGCGGGGGTGGGTGAAGGGGGTATTTGGCCCTTGGTGAGTAGGTAGCGGGATGGGTTAACCCCTTCATTCCATAGCAGTAAGGTAATGAAGAGGCCTGTAAATGCATTTTTATTGCATGAGATTCATGCCAGGCACCTCCGGTGCTGATATTAATGGATATTAAAGCTAATCGAGGCTACTAGAATTGCACGAGTTTCAGAACCTGTCGATAAGTGCCGATATGTTCCCAGAGCAATCCTCCCGGCTCTCGCTCGGGACTTGGTGTTTCCCGAGCTGCATGGGTTCTTCCAGATGCGGAAGAGGAGAGTCCAGGGTCTCTGTGTAGTGGCTGTGGAGGGACTGCATACCTTACTTGCGTCAATTTCTCTCAGCCCCTCTTTCCTGTAATCTTAAGTCTAATCGGATGCATAGGCCAATGAGCTACTCCAGTTCCGTGGGGCGTTCCTGCACAGCAAGTTCGTCCTTAAGGTTCTCGGAGAGACCTTGCAAGAATTCTGCCACCAATGCCTAACCATTCCAGCTGGTTTCAGTGGCTCTGGTCCAAACATCGACTGTGTAACGGGCCACGGGACAAGTGCCTTGGGAAATATGGAAGAGAGATGAGACAGTGGCTACCTTACGTCCAGGCGGGTCAAACTCTGCGGAACTCCTTGGTGAAGCGGCCTGTGTCGCACGTGAGGTACAGCCTTTGATCCCAGATGGGTCTAGCCCACACCAAGGCGTCCTCAACCAGCAGGGATACTATATAGGCCACCTTAGATCGCTTGGATCAAAAACATGATGGCATCAATTCAAACTGAATAGAACACTTATTAAGAAACCCGGGACAACCAAGAGGTTTGTTGCCATTGCGATTGGGTGTAGGGAGTCGGGGTTCAGAAGCTATGTTCATGGGAACAGTTGTAGGAGCAGACACCACTGAGGGGATATAGTCCACAGGGGCACTTTTAGCCTGGTCAGTCAAAGCTTGTACTGTAAGTAGAAGTTGCCCCATTCGCCGACTATTCTTGTCAAGCTGTTTCTCTATTTAGTTATAAAGATAATAAATGCTGCACACTAATAAAAAATCAAAAGGGGATACAACTACCGGTGCTCCTGGTTCAGGATTCTCTGTGTCAATCCAGGGTTAACGAAATGAAGAAAAGCAGGGCTCCACGGATTTGCTCAATGAACTAATTTATTACCAATAGACTTGATGTTTCGGCCACACAAGCCTTTCTCAAAAGCATGTTTATGCCATTTCTGCTTTTGAGAAAGGCTTGTGTGGCCGAAACGTCAAGTCTATTGGCAATAAATTAGTTCATTGAGCAAATCCGTGGAGCCCTGATTTTCTTAATTTCTCTATTTGGTTAAACATGTCAGAGTGCATGTGCAGAACTCGAACAACCTCACGGGGTCCAAGTTTGTGGGGCGGAGCATATTGTGACGAGTGCTCACCACAAACAGGATGGGACCACAGGGCTAAGGTAGGGATGTTAGAATACACCGATACAACCGCGTCCGGATTGCAGAGTCATAGGGCCTCATGCAGTAAGCGTTGATAAGGGAATTATCACCATTTTATAGCCAAAATTGGGTTTGAGATTCAGTAAGCGCCGATAAGTGCTTGATTTCGCCAGGTTTCGGAGCCGATTATTTTGTTATGGCCAGTCGGCTGCCGATAAGCCTGTTTTCGCCACTGATCGCCACTTTTTTAAATCGGCTGGATTCAACAACAAAAAACAGCTTATCGGGGCTGATCGGCACTACGAAATTGAGATGTTATGGCCGATTTCTCCCGCCAACTAAAGTTGGCAGTTTGGACGGGAGAACGATCGCTAAGGCTGCCGGAACGGCACTTAGAAAAAAAAAATCTTCTGTACATCAATGGAGTCAATGGAGCGGGGACGTATAACAGTATAGTACTGTTTACGTTTCATTGCTCACAATACAAACGTCATTTGCATTACAGTGTGGGGGGCATTCCCTGCATTGTGTCACGGCTGACGTGTATTATTTGCATAACATTATACTTTTACATGTTTGCAGCATTTGCGGGTCACATTACTCATCATGTGATGATGTGGCAAGGGAAAATACTATACTCAACTCTTAAAGGAGAACCTCACATCATAGCACACATTTTACTGCATTGATCGACAATTGTTTACATGATGTTACACATGTCACACATGTCACACATACACCGTATATTCATCTTCCTTTACATTACACAATGCTTGTAATGTGTCACGCATCTTTAAACGTTCATGTACATCTAAATTCTCATGTTTACATCTACGTTTGGTCCTCCCTATTTTCATGACGTCACTTATTGGACGCTCAATCACATTGCATGTTTACATTGTAACCGTAGCATTACAAGCACTTCAACCTAACTTATACACACATGTACAGTAATTCAGCATTGGGACACCTTGTTAACTCATTCTATACCAACTATCCTCCTTACAGAAATGCATGCATATGCACACGACTATTCATTGTTGGCAACATGTCACAATAACATGGCTAATTACACATGTTACACAAAACTTTTCCCACATCAATCTCAGCCTTTTTGTCTCATTACATGACTGACTCTTGCGTTCACAAGTTTTACATGCATTGCACATGCAACTATTTATTTGCAAGCAATGTTTCTACAAAGCATCACGTCACATCATTGGCAAATATCATCATTCCCTGCAGAATACACACAACAACTGCACACAGCTTGCCACACAAGTACTTTATTATGTTCATGTAAAACCTTGCATTTTACTATGTCACCTGACATCATTATACCTATTTAAAGGACGCCCATTACCTGCTCATTCACAGCTACTCATTTCAAAATGTTGAGATTGTTTAGGAGACGGAGGAACATTCTTTTCTATGACATGCTTGATGATGAAGACAATCATATAGGGCAAGGGAGGGACACACCGAGGGACAGTGACAGGAACAGTGACGCGGATACGACAGGGACAGGGAGAGGGACAGGCCGAGGGACAGGGAGAGGGACAGGAGATCAGAGGAGAAGACAGAGGAGACAAGTTGTGCCTCGTCCGCGTCTGTACAGGGAGAGAACCCTGTTAGATGGGATGAGTGAGGAGGAGATTGTAAGTCGCTATCGTTTGAGTTCAGCAGCAATCTTAGCTCTTTATCAGGAGTTAAGGGGAGATTTAGATTTTTTCACAGCCAGAGGTCGTGCAGTCCCTGGGCTTGTTAAAATGCTGTGCTCATTACATTATCTTGCTTCCGCGTCATACCAGACAACTGTGGGCATAGTGGGCGGGGTCTCGCAATCTACATTCTCGCGGGCCTTGACCCAGTTTCTCTATGCACTCAATAGACGCGCTAGGAAATATATTCATTTTCCTACAGAGGCGACAGAGTGGCTGGAAGTCAGGACTGGCTTTTATAATATAGCAGGGATACCATGTGTGCTGGGTGCAATCGATTGCACACATGTTGCTTTGATTGCACCTAGTCAGAGTGAGCATGTGTACCGCAATCGGAAGCACTACCATTCACTCAATGTACAGGTGGTATGTGATGCCACGATGAGGATAATGCATGTGGTACCCAAATTCCCTGGTTCCAGTCACGATTTCTCTATCCTGAGGAACTCTTCAGTCTTCCATGCGTTCGAAGAGGGACATTTTGAATATGGTTGGCTGCTGGGTGAGTACACATTTACATGTTATAACACAAAACACATTTTTATTTAGGAATGTTGGCATTGTAGAATTTGATCACTAATGTAAGCTTATGTGTGCTCCATTCATTATAGGTGACTCAGGATACGGAATTAGGCCGTGGCTCTTGACTCCGGTGCTAAACCCTCAAACTGAAGCAGAGGAGAGGTACAATGCAGCCCATATATCTACAAGATCTGTTATAGAGAGGACATTTGGCCTACTCAAGACCAGATTTAGGTGTCTGGACAGAACTGGTGGGGCTCTTCTATACAAGCCTCAAAAAGTCTCTGATATTATCCTTGCCTGTTGCATTTTGCACAATGTTGCACTCAGGCACAATGTACAATCAGACCTAGCTGAGCCTTTGGTAGACGAGCATCCCACCCATGTAGCTGCTGAAAATGAACAAACAGCCAGTGGTGGCCAGACACGCCAGAATCTCATCAATTCATTTTTTTCTTGTAAGTAAAAACAGATATGTTCCAAGTTCTACTTTTATACTTACATTATGTTATCTTAACAATAATTTTTTTTTATATAACCTTCTGTTAGGACACAGATGAATATGGGTTGCACACCTTTCTTTTCTCTGCTGTGTGCACAAAGGGATGTGGCACCGGTATGTTATTGTTGCACAGGTTATATAATCCCTCTTCAATTGTACTTTAGTTGTGTGTATGTGAATACAACTGGGGTAACAAAGCACTAATATTTTAGCATTGTGTTGTTCCTTATGCTAACACAATACACATATTATGCCCATACTCATTCATGCTTCTAGTATGCTTACATACAATGTTATTGGTGCAGTGTAACATGTACATCCATATGATGTGTACACCAGGCTCATTTACATTTTGAATGTCATTAAATATACATGGTGTTGCACATTTAACACCAAATACACACTTTGATGTGTTGTTTACGGTACTGAAGATGGCATGTCAATGTTTGCAATTTATATATTGTTCCTTTGCATTATAGGTATATTTGCAGTATGACTGATCATGGTATGTATATTTGCTGACATCTCTCATAAGATGTGGCTACCTCAATCTTCCTATAATTATTTGAACTAAAAACCCAACATATTGGTTTAAACACAAATGTTACATATATGTACTTTCTGTATCATGTATATGCATTTAGCTACTCTTGAGGTTTCATGTGCATTGTATTACAAAATGATTACTCACATTTCATCACATTTTATGTATGTTTCCTTATAATTTCCATTAATGTAATATAGAGGTGTTTGGAGAAAAGGGGATAACTGTACTTATTTGTTTACTTACGGGAGCACATTCATCACTAGCATAGACACACTTTTTAAGACAACTGTTTGTGTCTCTTTCAATTGGTGTAGGATCTATGTATAACACCGACAAATGATAACACCAGCTTTATTATGGTAGCTTATATCATCATATTGACTATACTATGTATTTTTAAACGATTAATAAACACCGTAAACTATAGTTAGTTAGGTTAATGAAATATACACAGAAACGTACTTCATAACATGATGGTGATGTCATATTCAGAACATCATGCATTGGAGGGGACCATAACATCTGGCCAGTAACATTATTTGCTACAGTCCCAAACCATTTTATCTACATACCCATGTAACAAGAGATTTTAAATATAAATGGCTACTTGGTTGTAAGTGTCCTTTACATTGGGAGAAGGAGTGGCTCAGTGAGTAAAGACACACACTGGCACTGATAGTTTGAAGCAGGGGAGTCTGGTTCAATTCCCGGTGTGGGCTCCTTGTGACCTTGGCCAAGTCACTTTATCTCCCTGTGCCTCATGCGGCAAAAAAACATTTGTACGTTCCACGGGCCAGGGACCTCAGGCTGAAACATTTGTCTGTAAATCGCTGCGTACAACTAGCAGCCCTATACATGAACATGCTCATATTATTATTATTATTATTGTTACATAGTTTCGACAGTCATACGTTCCATTACACAATAGAATACACAAATGTGTTAGCAGAGTGGGAATGGTTGTTATATAAAAAACACACCATGTCATAAAATGTTAGTAGTCATTAAAGAACACTCAAGAAAAATTCAAGAGGCACTATTTTGCAACATCATTATGTTAATTAAGTGCTTATGCAATATAGGCATAAGGGTATCACTTTTTTAATTGTTTGTTAATAAGCGCTGCAAGCAATATAAAATTAGTTCCATATGTAGTATAGTAGTCGGTGGCTCCTCCTCACAATCATCTCATATAAAGGTAGACTCTTCTGAAATCATACATTGATCCGATTGTATCTTCCCCGACATCTCTGAAATACAGCAAACACATGATGGTCAAATATGGCACCTTACTATATATGTATCTGTGACAACGCGTTACACAGCTCTATATGATTGTGTACATACACACGTCACTCATTTATATGTTACAACTACAAGTGTACATCAGTATGTAATTTTTATTATCATTTGTAGCAGCCATAACTATGTATATGAAGTGAACGTTGCCTGTATACTGAAAAATATGCGCGCACATCTTAGTGTGCGCACGCACTTCACGCTTGGCTCCACTAACTGTTAGCGCATGCGCAAAACAAAGCGAACGTTGTGCGTTCAATACATGTAGAAAATACCAGTAAACATCACATCTTTATTTCAAATACAATGAAGATGAAACTAAAATCATTCTAAACGAGTACATCTGTATTCTTTTAAACCAGACGTGTTTGGACAGAAAGGACGGCCGATAACACAATGCGCAAATGCAATACGTGTGACGTCATGTTAAGCCAGCGTGAAACGCACGCTAACACTCCTCCCACTCAATTAACATTCGGCTAACGCCCAGGGTACGCCTACAAACACTGAGCCGCACGCATCACACACTGCAGTTACCGTTACTATAACAAAACATGACAGCCAATAGGCTTTGAGGCGCGCACGTCGCTTGGGGGCGGGACTTACATCCGTAATCCTTTTTAAGGACGCCTTGGCCCATGACAAGGGTCCCACGTCATACGTGGTGGACCCGGTTTTCAATGTTGTAGATGTTGCATGATAACAAAACAGGTATGTGTTAGAGTTATGGAAAAATGTTGCTAATATGTTTAAAGGGATAGGAAAGTACGTATATGTATACCGTCAGCAATGTGTACTACTCTTTCAGGTTCTACTATATTGTATTAGGAAACAATTTGTTTGTGATCGCTACATGTTATGCAGTCTGCAATGTTACGCTGTATCCACGCATTGAAAGTGAAAATGGTGGTTACAAAAAAAAAAAAAATTTAAACGCAGAGTCAACGCATAACGATTGTTATATTTACCATTCTTCTAGAATTAACTCTTCGCCTGGCTGCAACTGGTCGCTCCAGAAATGCAAGGCATTTTCATCCACGCTTGACCCAACCGCTGAATCCAGTATGACACATATCTCCTCCAGGAAGCGCTCATAGGAATCGCCACTGCTTTCTTCAAATAATTGGTCGGGAGGTAGGTTCATTTCTTCGGGTTCCCATTCCAATGCATTTTCAGCTGAAAGGCTTGGTACATAATCATAGTACTTTTGTTCTTGTACAATGTGGGTTTCAGGAATGGAGGCTGCAGATATTGCAGCACGTATCGATTCAAACGGATCAGTAGTAGCGGATACATTGCTATTGCCATTAGGAATAAATATGCCTTTCACGACAATATAAGTGCCGTCTTTCAGGAGAAATTGTTTTCCTGGGCAATCTTCCAGAAACCATAGGTGTGTTGTAGCTTATCCTGGTCACGTTCAAAAAAGTCATTACTTGATAAAGTGAATCTTATTGAGGAATTAAAATTCCGTGCATGCTTACGGTCTTGGTAATAAGGATATTTTGCTCGAATGAAATCATCGATTTGGCGTGTGCTTGCTTTCTGTCCGCGACTGTTCAAGATGGCTTCACAGATCATGTACTTATACCCTAAAAGGGGATTAATATTGGTAACGAATTCATCAGCCATGTCTGAGTAGCACAAAAGCTGTGTGCAGGTCTGTGTTATTTGCTCATCAAAATGAATGTGCTGAATGGCTAACAAACTCCTGTTTTTCCTTGTCAAGGTCATCAAAACTAACTACTTTGACTCCTTATTTCAAACGCCAATTGGCTTTGTAAATCTAATTGGGTTAACAGTTGTGGTTAGTGATATGGGACTGTGGGAGAAACATTTCTCCTTCTTTTATCTCGTTTCTGAAAAACATCCCTAGACTTTGAATTCGTTCACATAGTGTTTTTTTGAAAACTAACAAAGACCACTGTGTGAAAATAGTTCTTAGCCAGGCATATCAGTACAAACACACACCTGCAAAAAGAAATGTTTTTTCCCCGCTTACATTTCTGTGTGTATGTGAAAGTCTGGTTAACTCCCTGTCTGCATGAGTTTAAATACGTGTGTATATATATATATCTAAATATATCTCTCTTATAAAAATATATATATATTTATATATTATATTTTATTTTTTTTAATATTGCAGGAGTACACACAACATTGATGGCAGTAAGTATACCTTGTATGAAACCTATTTAAATGGTGAGAAACATGATTGAATGAAGTAATAAACATTTGTTTAAGCACAATACTGTTAGAGTCTCATACTTAGGATATTTCTCAAACATTATGCCTGTATTATTAAAATAGTGTGCTTTCACAAGGAAGCATGAAGTGTATTAGTTTGTAAAATACATGTATACCAGTTTATATAGTACTATATATATATATATATATATATATATATATATATATATATATATATACACACACACACACACACACACACACACACACACACACACACACACACACACACACACACACACACACACACACACACACACACTCAGTGTGTATGTGTGTGTGTATATATATTTTTATACATTCTGAGATGTTATTGAAACAAGAACACACAAATGATTAAAGGACAAAATTAGAATGCCCAAGCAAGGCAAAGGTAAGTAATAATTTACACATAATCCTGCTGTACACGTACAAGAAAGATGTTTGCAGTTACTTAGGTGTTTTTATAAATGCATGTGACTAATATGCATATGCAATTCTTACATCAATTAACACACCCAAATGCAATGTTTTGCTGCAAAGTCAATGGCAGCTTCTCTAAACTTTGCAACTGGTTCCAGGTGGACCATTACTGAACAGACGATTAATACATAAATATTTATAACACTATTCATTAATTGAGTGTTAACATTTCCAAAACTTCACGTGTACAAGAACATACTTGAAAGTTTGGAAACAACACAGTCTTCAGCATACATACAATAGTAATTAGATAATGTGAAGTCAACAAAACAAGGCCAAAGACATATTTTCTGAATTATAACATTTATTTTTTTTGTTCCTTTTGCGAGCGAGTAACAGGCCTGCTTGTTGTCTCTTGAATTTTCCTTTTTCTTTTGCCACCAACTTTAGGCACAGCAGAGCCACTTTGAGTGGCCTCTGGCACTTCACAGGCAGGGCTTGTGGGCAGTGACTCACCTACAGGGCTTTTGGGCAGTTACTGTTCACCTACGGGGCTTGTGGCCAGTGATTCACCTACAGGGCTTTTGGCCAGTGATTCACCTACAGGGCTTTTGGGCAGTGATTCACCTACAGGGCTTTTGGGCAGTGATTCACCTACAGGGCTTTTGGGCAGTGATTCACCTACAGGGCTTTTGGGTAGTGACTGTTCACGGACAGGGCTTGTGCCCACTGACACATGTGAGCAAGTTGGTAGACACTGCACAAGTGATGGTTGGTCTGTTTCATGTGTGTCTTGTTTTGTTTTTGTCGCCTCCTTTGTAGGTGTCTGCTGCTGAATTTGTACAGATGGCAGCGGTAGGATGTCATCAGGAAACTGCACAGCAATGTCTGCTACTTGACCGGTAACATTTGGGCCTGGTGAATGAATATCAGATGAATGTGGTGAAAACTGACCTGCATGAACAGATCCTGCCTGTGAGGTGTTGAATCGTGGTACATTAGTCATTCTCCAGTAATTAGCTTGTGTTTGCTGAACAACTAATGCTTCGAATGAGGTGTTGATTTTTTGCAACTGTTTAGGCACTTCAATGAAGACTCTGTGGAGATGTGCCAATTGTGAAACTGTTTCTTCCTGCAGTGCAATCATCCTTTCCAGCACTGTCATCAGGTCAGAATGGCGACGATTTTCTGCTTCCACAATTTTTCCCTCAGAAGCTACAATTGCATCATATGTGGTATTTGCTGGACGTTTTGGCGGTAAAACAGTTTCAATTGGAACCTCTTCATGGTCACTTGCTTGTATTTGTGTGTCTATGGCGGCGGCGGCGGCGGCATCATCATCATCATCATCATCATCATCATCATCAAAATCCTCTTCATCATGTTCTACAAATAAATGTACAAATTATTAAATGTCATGTTAATCTCTGCTGTGTTACTATGTAATTGTACTGTGTCATAAGTAACAACTAACATGTTTCCATACGTTTTATAACCTCACATTAAAAACTACCTTGACTTAAGAATAATGTTTGGACTCAGTATGAAATATGAGTGAATGAAAACTTGCTGTAAACTCACAACTCCTACATGATAGTTAACATCACTAACACAATACAAGTTGCCTTACACTTCATTTTCACTGACACTAAGTAATCCTATTTAAAGAAGATGTGCAAAACAAATAATGAACATGACAACATAACATATAGAAGAGCACATATTATATGGCCACCAACTGATACACTCACCTTCTAGGTGTGTTGAGCTGGCTGACCCAGGTGAAGACACTTGTTCAGTCTCAGGTGACACATGTCCTTCAGGGGCAACTATATATAACAATAACATAAGTTTTACATTTACATGTGTAAATATTGAACAAACAGTTATTGTATGTTCTGTATTTATGAGTATCTAACAGCATCATTTCCTTAACCCAAAATGTGTGTGTGAAAGTGAACATAAATAGTTGTAATAACAATGTACATGCCTGTGTACTTAGAAGTTTTGAGTTCCCTAACATACAACATACTATGGTTCTGCAGTAATGCGTGAGGAAAAATACATTAAATTTTTACATAAAAATCATATGTTGTGTAGTGATATCAGTATCATAATGTACATAACTATCATGAGATGACCATTCACAATGGTTATCATGAAGGTGGTCATATTGCAAAAAGTGTTGTTTTTGGTAGAGGATATGTGTGGTACATTAATATAAGATGTGGCACACCTGAATGTGGCTGTGACTAAACAAGACAACACATGCAGTGTGTGATAATGTGTCGTTGATAGTAGTTCAACTATAGATATGAGTGAACTAATGTGTGACGTACGGTTTGATAAGTAATGAGTTGTTGGGGCATTTAGTAGCTAAAGTGAAGCTTTCAAATGAGTGTGATTAACTTCAGTTGTGCTAGTGAGGTTGTAAGAACGGTTTTCCCTTCCCCAAAAAGCCTAATCAGCCACACCTTTAAATTACCTGAAACAGGTGAAAATGGTGTGAACTAAGTTGCCCCTAAAATGAGGCTGTAATTAGTGTGTGTGCTGAACCCCACCCCCTCTGTTGAAGTGTATGCTGTGATGAGATATTAATTGCAGCTGCTTTAACACAATGGTAGATGAGCTAAATAGTCGTGTGCAGTTTTTAAGTTATGAAAACAATGACATAAAATATGATACGTGTGCCTCATTATGCTGTCTGTATATGACTTAAATCAAAAATGGACCTTTTCATTAACAACTATAGATGTGTTAGTGCAAGTGATGTTTGTAGGCCGTTGCATGCAATATATTTGATGAATGCTTAAAATAGGCAGTAATGTCATGTTTGTCGGAGTAAAATAAATAAAATACACAATAATATTCTACATATTTCTGTTCTGTACCTGTAGCTAGTAATAATTTCTGATTAACATGTGTTACACATGTGTACTACCCTGTTGTTCCCCATCTTCGCCCACCATCAATTGCTTCCACTGCAGCAATGCATTTTGGGAATTCACATGTAAATGAGCACGCAATGGCACGTGCTATATTAGTTACTGCTTTTAGTAGGACTACAACATATATGTCTATTTTGAGATATATATGTATACAGAATCAGACATATACATATATAGATGCAGGTATGCTTATATTGTGAAGACAGTATAAAAAGCAGTGTAACTATGCAAAATAACTGTAAGCAACGACACGCCTAGTACAGTAATATTTCTCACCTGGTGGAAATTGTGAGGGGTAAATTCCTATATCACGGTCACCAAGTAAGCCTTCCACGACGACGGGAAGTAATTTTGCCCGAAGCAGCTCCTCCAATGGACTTAATATGAGACGTTGTGGTGTGGGCCCACCTCCAGTGCCAGTAGCATGCACGCGTTGGTGTTGTATTTTCTTTTTCAATTTGGACCTAATATCATCAAATCTCTTGTGACAATTCCGCTTGTCCCTCACATGATTCCCACACGCATTGACACCAATGACTATTGTGTCCCACATTTCTTTTCTGCTTGCTGAACTTGTCCGCCCTTGAAAAACATATCAAATATATGAGGTAAATGAATAATAATATAAGCACCAGTTTCCTACACTGCTAGCTGTTCCAAGAGATAGCAAACATGCTGTTTTATGTGTAATATGTGAAGCACATGAGCATTCACTACTAAACCTATACATGTAAGCAAGGTTGCATTCATATTGTATGCAGTTATGGCAAATTGACCGCCTGTGTTTAGTTGTCCTTGTAAGGCATGCTAAAAAGCTGTGTTTCCAGACTAATTAACATAGAAAGATATTGTGAAGCCATATTTGCATATGAACAAAACTCTGATGACCTAGGATCACATGTATTTGAATAATAAATGTAAATGTACACTTACCTAGTAAATGTCCATATATACTGTCATAGTGCTCCAGAATGCCAGTGACAAGAGCTGTATTTTCCTGGTCATTGAAGCGAGGATTACGTGGCTTCTCCACACGTTTCTTCCGAGCAGGTTTAGGGTCAGAGCTTGGCTGGTGCTGACTGGACTCTCCTTCTTCCAATGGAAGAGCCTCCAAAAGCTGCCCACCAGCAAGCACGCCACCACCATCCACCCCATCAGCAACTGCGCCACCAGCAGCACTCCCAGCACCAGCACTCCCACTCCTAGCACCAGCACTCACACTCCTAGCACCAGCACTCACACTCCTAGCACCAGCACTCACACTCCTAGCACCAGCACTCCCAGCACCAGCACTCCCACTCCCAGCAACAGCACTCCCACTCCCAGCACCAGCACTCCCAGCAACAGCACTCCCACTCCCAGCAACACCACTCTCACTCTCAGCAACATCACTCCCCTGAACAGTACGTTCACTCCGATGCGTACTCGCACGAGTAGCACTCCCACTCCCACCAGCATCACTCTTCCCACGCTTTGCGGGCATACTTCCAGCACTCACAAAAAACAGACAAGAAATGTACAGGCAATCACACGAAACACTTCCACATATAAAACAAGACAAAGATGTAAACAAAACAACAATGGACAAAGCTCACCCAATACACAACAAGTCTCTCAGTCAATATGCAAATGTTCAAACAGCCAGCTCTGTGCGTCTCTCTCTCTCTCACTCCCAACAACACAGAGAATGAATAGCAGTACACGTTGCCTTTAAATATCGCGCGCAATCCAAAACATGCTTGTTTCGCCTGATTCAGCAAGATTTGTGATTGGGCAACCTAACAGCACCCCGCCACGCACGCCGATACACCTGTGTGTGATCGGCTAATCATCGTGAGAGTGGGCGGATTTGTTTTCGGGTTGATTTTGAATGTATTCGGCACTTACTGCATACGGAGAGGAAAAAACGCCAATAACATGACTAATCGGTAAGATTGCCGATTTCACATAATCGACGCTTACTGCATGAGGCCCATAGTCGTGTAGCTGGGTCAGGGTAGGAGAGGTCAGAATAGTCGTGATACTCGCCATGGTCTAGGATTGGAGAAGTCGGATGGTCATTGTGCATTGCCGGGGTCCAGGAGTAGAGAGGTCAAAATAGTCGTAGTGCGTAGCCGAGGTCCAGGGGTCAGAGAAGATAGAGGTCCGGGTACAAGCTGAGGTCAAAAGGTACAAGAGATCAAGGCAGAATGCACAGAGGAAACAGGGCAGCAGGATGCTTGAGGCAAGCACTTCGTACATAAAAACAAGTTTATGCTAAGTCCATTTGCCTAAGGGCTGGCTGAGCATATTAAGCACAGAGAGCCAATGGGAAGGCTGCAGGCAAAGAACCATCACACATAGACTGTGTACTGATGGGCAGGGGCGGAGTGTATCTCAGCTCTAGAGTAATGAAGGGAATTAATGTTGTTAGGATTAACCCCTCGAGTGTTTGATCGTGTAACGGAGACAGGCGCGTCCACCATTGCGTTATGGTTCGTGGCACGGGGCGGAGCCTAGGTCCGGTCCCAGCAGGAATACTGTGGCACTCGTGCACGTGCGCGAGGCATCACGGGACGCGTCACGGGGGGCAGGACCGAGGTCCAATCCTCAGTGTCACTGTCATGGAGGCGGGGCCGAGTTCCAATCCTCACCGTGACTTAGATATGCAATATACATGACTACTCTAGCCAACTCACCTTTCTACCTTGCAAGGTATGTTCAATTAGTTAATATTAACCCCTTATACAACTGCAATCATATCTAGCCACTTCCACCACCTGAGAAATTCTGCAAATAAAAAATGTTAAATTAATAAATCTGCCAGGGTCTCAGGTCCCTGTTTATGATAGAAAACTGTGCACTTAATACACAAAAATTTGTTGTAGCAAAATGTGTCTGAAAACATACATAAATACTCTCTCCAGAGTGTGCAATTAGTTCATTCAGAGCTTAAAACATCACTTATTAAATATTTTAATATATATAAAAATACAGTGCTTAGATTACAGGAAAATGATTACTTGAACTTACAATTACAGCAAATGCAGGACAGTTTGTTAAAATAAAAGGATAAATCAAAGACAGAAATCCCTAGACACTACATTGTCATCGGTTTTCCCACAGAGAGGTCACTGGCGCAAAAAATGGGACTTCACGTGTTTGGTCCAAACACACCTCTGTTGAAATCTGATTTTCATAATCTTGGCTAAGATTTAAGTATGATTTTTTCCCCCATTGAAACAAAATATCAACATAAGACTACCTCTGTCATAAATCAGCTGCGAGATTGACAGTTTTATGACACAGTAAAAAAAAAACTACTAAAAACGTTAGTTAGTTAAACTGTTGAGATGTTTACACTGTGCCTCAGTATTTAACCACACTCATAACTTTAGACCTCTAATACTGAGACACATGTGAGTCACATCAATAGATTCTGGTGGTCATTACGGATGCAAGGAGATTAAGTATGACTGTCATAATCCTAAATTTATGGGACAAATGGATATCTGCCCCTTGTTACATCTTACCAATGCAGTGTGTGGTCTTGCTACATGCCACTCTGTGACACAATTAAAGATGTGTAACTCTTCGTATGTACAGTAGTTGACGTCACTTGATATTCTATTTTTTAATAAAGTCCTTCAATGAGAGCATAGCCTGTGTGTCACCTCTCTATGGAATGTACCAGTAGTTATTCATGAACTGTGCGTTTGCTTTGGGGCTGATAGTCAGCTCTGCTTAGCCTTTACGGCCTTCTAAACAGCAGATGTCACTTTTAGTGGGCTATCCAGGATAGCCCCCACCCCAAATTCAGGTCTGCTTGAAGAACAGCACAGACCCATGACAAGTTTGAACCTTTCATAAATCCAATATATTGTATTTTTAAACCCAAATTGTACCTTTTATTAACCCCTGAAGCACCAGATGGATTAAAATTCATAATATCTCATGAGATTATCATGACGGACCTCAGTGATGCCATCTGCCCTTACCTAAGGTATGTACTAGTGGAGTTCCTCCACAATGTCATGGGAGTATCGGGGCATTCACTTTGATTGAATTGTTGTAGCCAGATGTCTGCAGTAAGGATGAAACAGTTGCTATAATTGCAACAAATGCAAATATTTTCTGATGCCTAGGTAAATGGTGTTAGACAGTTGGGGAAGATGACTATAGTAGGATGCTGACCCCTTAAAGGCATACCGGTGAGTTGAGAAGTGAACATGTAACCTGTGAGGCAATCCAATAGGAAAGATCAGATGGACTGGACCCCATTCTGTGAGAGTCTCTCCCAACAGTAACTGTTGAGCATTAAAAGGACCCATTATGATGATAGATGCCCTCCCCATGTGGATTCCCAGGTGGGCTGTTAGAGTGGAGGGTGGGGGGTTCAGTAACCACTAAGGAGCTAGAGCAGGTAACAGTTTAAGTAAGTAAACAAACTACCCATGACATACTTGTGAGAAAAAGGACGGTGAATGCTAACCTGTACAATACAAGAGTAATAGGTCAAGTAATAGGTCAAGCCCAGGAGATGAAGACTAGCCTGAGGGAGATTGATCCCGGATATGTTTGGATTTGTGGACAGCACTGGCCCTGAGGAATGGTAGCAACATCTAAGGGAAAGATGGTCAGAAGGCCTGAAGTGTTCTCCACTCACAAATACTGAAGGACGTAGGATGTGCCAAGGGAAGGGATCATCAAAATACGCCACATGATAACGATTCATTTAGAGAAGGATCTAGGAGGCTGGCTCCACATGATGTTAAAAATGTGAGACGTCACTTGCTGGAATTACTGGTATAATATTGGTGTCAAAGAACCCTTATGCTTCTCCAATAGTGCTGGCCTGAAAGAAAAGTGGAGCAGTGCGATTGTGAATAGAGTACCATATATTGAATAAATGAACCGCCCGGACCAGTACACTATAGTACAGTATGCCCAGCATAGAAGATGCATTTGATTGACTCACAGAGAGCAGGTGATTTTCAGTCCTTGAACTTCATAGTGGTTACTACTAGAGCCCCATGCATGAAAAAGACAAGGAGAAGAAATCCTTCATTTGCCCCCCTGGGGTGTTCTATCAAATCGAACGTATGCCCTAAGGAGTTGCGGGGTACTATCGGAGGTTTGTGAATTACTTTACAGCCATAGTACAGCCCTTGTCACAATTGACGAAAGGCTTACCTCCATCCTGTGGGTGTTGTTAATGGTACCATTGACCAGGACTATTTCAAAGCTACAGAACCATTCAGAAACAAGGTGGACTTTAAAATGCGAGTAATTGTTACAAGAAATCAAAACCCGCCTCACCAATGCCCCCCAGTGCTGGCCTTTGCTGACTCACAGAAGCCCTATATACTGTATGTAGACACTAGCTGTTCGGGACTGGGAGCGATGCTGTACCAAGGACACTGATGGATTGACGCCTGTTGTATTTGTAAGTTGGGATCTTTGGCAGTCAAAAAATAATTACCCGGTTCACAAACTTGAATTCCTGGTGTTAAAATGGGTAAAAGTTGATACGCTGCATGATTTCCTCTTTGGGGCATCGTTTGTGGTCCATACCGAAAAAAAACCTTTGTCTTCATTGCATCTTAAGATCAATTAATCCATTTATACACTTTCTTTAGAATAATTGTATTGTATTGTATGTCTTTATATAGCGCCATAAATATACATAGCGCTTCACAATAGTAATACATGTTGTAATCATATAAATATTTCTAAATCTAATAATTCTAAGTCAATTTAAATTTAGGAATCCAACTCTTACTCATATTAAGGGACCTATACAGGAAAGTTTGATAAGTGATTTAGACAGTTGTGCGCATTTTTCGAGTGAGATTGCATGTTTAGCTATTAGAGAGCTCTGATAACATGCCAAACTCGCTCAAAACTGCTTCTTCCGATTGTAGCACGCTCGCAATGTCAAATCAAGCAGTAGCTAAAAAAATGCTCAAACTCGCATTTTTTTAACAAATCGAGCTATTAATGTAGCTCCGAGATTCACATCACGGATGCCCACCTGAAGGGAGGCGAGATGGGATTCACGATGTGCATGTGGTGGCCAAAAACGCTATTTTTTAATCCATATACCATACAGTATCTCTCAATAGCTTTTTTTTTTTTTTTTATTGAAAATCTATTAGGCCCTGTTCCCAGGATGTTGTTGTTGACATATTTAACTGGCGTGATCTCCCTCAGTTTTTTTGCCTTCCCACAGTACAGTAAATAAAAGACAATGCAAATTGTTTTAAATACAGTCTCATGATAATATCTGAATTCCAATAGGAGTACATATAAGGACATTTTTCTTTCATGTGAAAGCCTTGTCCAATAGCTACAGAAGTACATTGTGAGGGAAACAAAAAGAGAATTGTTCAGATACTTTTCAAAGAAAATAGGATAGAAATTTACTGTGCAACATTACATCAAAGAACTATAGGGGCCTATTCACAAAGCAGTGATAAGTGGTTTAAAGGGTGATACATGGCTTTATAACATGATTCTGACTACTCTGCTATTCACAAAGCAATGATAACAGTGCAGTATCGAGCTATAATGGCTTTTTATTCCCATAAACTGTCAGGGAAAAAAAACTCGTACAATAGGCCAAAAAATTGCAAATCCTCCGTTTTTTTGCCAGTAAATGCTATTCACAAAGCAGTGATAACTTTATCGTACTGTAAAAGCTTGCCATCTTTTTTCACCAGCTAAAGGCTGGCGCTAAAGAGATTGATACATGCCTAAAAGCATTGTTTTTATGTTTTTTAGCACAGCATTGATACCAGAGGCCGGCAGGGGTCTCTGGGGCCAAACAGTTGCCTGGGGGTCCTCGGGTGGTCCCTGCGGATGTCTGGGGGCCTCCAGGTGATCCCCGTGGGGTTCGGGCATCCCCGCTGGCCTGCAGTACCAAATCTGTGCCGCAAAAAAAATTGTGCAATACATTCTAATAAATAAACCCCCCCCCCCATTACGAACAGTACAGTAATGGGCAAAATTACTATTATCCAGATATGGATAATAGCTCAATTGCCTATTAAAAAATCAAACATTAACCAGCAGCGTAAAGTAATTAAAGCTTGTACAGTACTTCCCCTGCAATGATGAAGACTGTCATCATCCTCATCACCATCCTTGTCCTTTGTGGTGGCAAAAATACAATAAAAAAATACAAATGAATGGCCCCTAACCCCTTAATCACCTTAGCAGTTAGTAACCGCTATAGTAATTAAGGGGTTAACACACCCTCCACAAGGCCTCATCATCCACCCCGAGAACACTACCCCCACTACCCGTTGATTGGCATAGTGATAAAGAATGCCCATATAATATGGGCATGCTTTAACACTATAGCAATAAATGGGGAAGAAAATAAAAAAACACATTACATAGAAAAATAAATACATTACAAATGACAAACCAATTAATTGGCACAGTGGTACATCATGGCCATATAATATGGACATGATTTACCACTATCACAGTCAATGGTAAATCTACAAAAAAAAAAACCACCAACAATATCCAATTGAATCAAAACAATCATAAAATAAACAACAATTAACTAGTAAACACAACAAAATTACCAGTAATCAAAAAGGAAATACCAAATAAACACCAGAATTACAAATTACAACACTAAAAAAATCAATAAATAAAAGAGAACTCCAAATAAACACCATCATTAAAAATCAAAACACAAAATAAATAGCCGAAATTATTAAAAGCAAAAAACCAAAATACATTTAAAAAAAATAAAAGCAAGCATTTGCCAAAAAAAGCATTGCTTGTCACTGTATGTGTAGCCCTATGGGGCATACATAAATACATTGACAATCAATGGGAAATAAAAAAATAAAAAAATACAATGAAAAAACCTGCAAAATAAAAATAACATTCATTCAATGTTTTTTCTTACCTTTTAGATATCTTCACCCTCCGACTCCAGGAGTCCCAGGAAGCTCTCGAACAAATCCAGGATCAACAACAGCCACAGCCCTCAGGTAAAATTCAAAGTCCTTTTCTTTTTTATTTTCTTCTTTTTTTTATCTTCATCTGTTAATTGTAATCCAATTGGGGGTCTTCTTCTTCTTTATCTCTATCTTCATCTCTATCTTTATCCATCTTCATCTGTAACGCCCATTGTAATCGAAAAGGGGAGAAGATGTTCACTCTTCAGCTTCTTGCTGCCAAATGAGACTGCACAGGCGTTTATATGGCCTGTGACGTCACATTTGAGTGAGAAATTGTTCCCACGCCACCTGATTGGCTGGTATAACTATGTGACTTTTTTTTTTGGTAGTGACATCATGTAAAGGGAGTGAAGCCAGCCAATCAGATTGGCTGTGCTTCCTTTCCCTTTAAGATGACGTCACAAAAACCAAGATGGCTACCGTCACATGTTAATTAAGCCAATCAGATTGTGAGATGTACAGTATATCCCCAATCGGATTGGTTGTAGTAAACCATGTACAGAGTCAAGTTTTGGAAAGGATGTGATGTTACTCCCTTTGGATGATGTCACATCCTTTCCAAAACTTGATTGTGTCACATGGCTTACTACAACCAATCACATTGCATATTTGTTTTTTTAGCACAGGATTGGTACCGCAGGCCAGTGGGGACCCCCGGACACCCATGGGGCCCACCTGGAGGCCCCTGGACACCCACTGAAACCACCCGAGGACCCCGGGCAACCACCCGAGGACACCTGGATACCCACGGGGACCACCCGCAGGACCACCCGAGGGCCACAGGACACCCGTGGGGACCACATGGAGACCCTCGGGGACCACCCGAGGACCCCCGGACACCCACGGGGACCACCCGAGGGACCCCAGTCACCTGCAGGGACCACACGAAGACCTCCGCTGGCCTCTGGTATCAATCTGTCATGCTGTGCTCACCACAAACAAGGCGGGACCATGGTGCTGAGGTGGGAAAGGATATAACGCCACCCACAACCACGAGGGCGTGTCTGGATTGTAGATTTGGTCGGGGTAGCCGGGTCGGGGTTGGAGAGATACGGATGGTCGATGTAGTTGCCGGGGTTAGTGTTGGAGTGGTGTGGAATCTTGCAGGTACTATTAGCCGGGTTTGGAGAGGGTAGAGTTGTCGTTGTACGGTAGCCCAGGTCAGGTTTGGAGAGAGTAGGACAGTCGTTTGTCCAAATGCCGAGGTCAGGTCTGGAGAGGTGCGGATCATCGTGGAAAGCTGGGTCGGTAAACAGAATGGGGAACAGCAAGACAAGGCAAGACTGTGGAGGCAAAGAAGAGGTAAGTGCAAAGCAACGGGCTCTATGCTCAGCCAATTTGCCAGTAGGCAACTGAGCATATGTAGGGGAGAGCGTCCAATGAACCTCCTACAAAGTGACGGCTGTGGTAGGAGAGAGTACAGGTGCAGAGAGTGCCTCTGAGTGTAGAGTAGCATTCTGTTCATGCAGAGCGCACGTCCGTGTGCGCCTTCGTATGTGCGTCACGTGCGCCCATGACCGGCGCTATTTAAGATTGGAGCAGGAGTGTGTGCTAGTGCAGCGGTGGTTGCCCGGCGTGGTAGGAGGTGGGAGATAGCAGCGTGAAGGTGAGTGGGGAGCACGCAGATGGCGGCATGGCTCCCTGAACCTCACACAATCATGTGCAGAAAAAAATGTAAATGCTTTTGTGTGTTAGGGGGGTATAGTGGTTGTGTGGTGGCACAGGGGGTGGGTGATTTGTGTATTGGTGGGTAGTACATATTTTCATATTGCGTATATATTGTAATGTTTATTGATGGCAGAGGGTGTGAGTGAAGGGCCAAGTTCCCCCTCCACTCCCCATATGCCCCCAATAAACCTGCTATTGTGCCCTAACCCCTTCATTGCCTTAGCAGCTAGCCACTAAGGTAATAAAGATGCTTTAATGTAATTTTTAATAATAGTGTTTGGGAGCAGGGGGTCTCCTGAGCTGAACCGCTTTGATTTCTGCCTCAGGGACCCCCTGCTTCCCGGGTTACAGGCCCTGGTATGGGGCATCGGGTGCCAGCATCGCTGCCATTTTTAAATCGTCCATGTCACGTGACCGTGGGATTTAAATACTGGAGGAGATACCGGCACCCCATACCAGGGCCTGTAACTCCGGAAGAAGGTGGTCCCCGAGGCTGAAATCAATGCGGTTCATCTCAGGAGACCTCCTGCTCCTGCACACTAATAATAAAAATGTAATTAAAGCTGCTTTATTACCGTAGCCGCAACGGTAATTTTTTTAAAAAATGATTGTTATTGAGGCGCATGCGCGACGGCTGGCTGCATGGACGGGTGAGTTATAAGCTCCGTTCACAGCCGGCACGAAAATAAAGCACAAAAACTACGCCGACACTCACCGGAAAACCCCCATAGCCCGCCGAAGCTGCAGGGATGTCAAGGGCAACGAGATCGAAGCGGACCTCGTCGGTCTTAACCGACTATTTTGCCAAGGGAGAAGCGGGCCGCGCCAAAAATCACGAGGGGCCTATACATAGCGGCTCCGAGTCTGAAGGGGAAGACGGGGCTGATCATGAAAGGGACGACCAGATAATGCGACGACAGGACATGCGGGAGTTCTGTATGGACATAAAACGCTGCTTTCAGTCTGAACTGACCGCTCTGAGGGCGGATTTAGGCAGCATAGGGATCAGAACAGACTCCCTTGAAAGGAAACTTGACTCCTCCATTAAGGCCCAGCAGAAAGCTGAAAAAAAACTTGCCCAACTGAAAGAGGAGGTGCGGGACCTCGCCGACAGACAGGAGGACTCAGATAATCGGGACCGCCGAAACAATGTGCGGATCCGGGGGGTCAGGGAGGAAGGGACGGATCCGGAGGATTTTGTGGCCAGATGGCTCCAGCAGCTCATGCCAGAGAAGTCGGAGCGAGACACCCATTTAGACAGGTGCTACAGAGCCCTACGCTCGAGGCCACAACCAGGAGACCCCCCCCCCCCGCGACATCATAGTACGCTTTCATTTCTTCAGGACCAAAGAGTCCTTCTGTCAACTGACCCGGAACGAGGCACTATTTGAAGGCCATAAGATGCAAGTCTTTCAGGACATCTCCCCCGCTACCCTCCTCAAACGGAAAAAAATTACACCCATTACGAAGGTACTACGCGATGAGGGGGTTCGCTATCGCTGGTTATACCCGTTTGGCCTGATGGTGATCCGCAATGGCGTCCCACACACCCTGCGGCGGCTGGAGGAAGGGGGGAGTTTCCTGGCCAAACTCGGGCTGCAGGATAAGGCCCCTGCAGCGGCAGCTACTGAGTGTGCAACCCCAGACCCAACATGGAGGGAAGCTGGGAAATCTAACAAGAACCGACAGCTTCGGAGTCCTAAGTGAGAAGGGCTGGAGGCAAAGGAGAAAACATACAACAAAAATAAAATTAAATCGTTAAAAGAAAATATACCCACGACAAAAGGGTAAACCGGCTCACCTGACATTATCACAGTTTACAGCGTTAAGGCTCTAATGTTGAGAGCCGTCTGGGGAACCGGTTGTTCCAAGTTACATTTACCTCCAAGCCGCCTACGCAGCCCAGCAGCAGTGTTCCACGTCTGGCGGCCATCTTGGTTCCTCTCCGACTGATCATTTGGCTGAGGGCGGTACCTGGTGACGTCACAGGGAAGGAGCTGAAAAATCCCGCGAGAAGACCTGCAGGGAGACAAACGGGACCCTCCAAGATGGCGGCGACACTGACCAAAGGGGGAGGAGCCGCAGCGTAAGCATACGGAGGCCGAGAGGAGCGCTGGAGAGGCCCAAGGAGGAGGATGCCCGAGACGAAGAGTGACACGGGGACACACCAGACTGGGAGAAGGGAGGGAAGAAGGGGGAGAGGGGAGGGAAGAAGGGGGAAAGGGGGGGGAAGGAGGGGGAGAGGGGGGGGAAGGAGGTGCTGAGGGGGGAGAAGGAGGAGAAGAGGGGGGGGAAAGGAGGAGAAGAGGGGGGGAAAGGAGGAGAAGAGGGGGGGGAAAGGAGGAGAAGAGGGGGGGGAAAGGAGGAGAAGAGGGGTGGAAGGAGGAGAAGAGGGGGGGGGGAAAGGAGGAGAAGAGGGGGGGGAAAGGAGGAGAAGAGGGGGGGGGAAGGAGGAGAAGAGGGGGGGAAAGGAGGAGAAGATGGGGGGGGGGAAAGGAGGAGAAGAGGGGGGGAAAGGAGGAGAAGAGGGGGGGGAAAGGAGGAGAAGAGGGGGGGGAAAGGAGGAGAAGAGGTGGGGGGAAAGGAAGAGAAGAGGGGGGGGAAAGGAGGAGAAGATGGGGGGGGGGGAAAGGAGGAGAAGAGGGGGGGAAAGGAGGAGAAGAGGGGGGGAAAGGAGGAGAAGAGGGGGGGGAAGGAGGGCAAGAGGGGGAAGATGGAGGGGCAGAAGGGGAGGAAGGAGGGGGAATGAGAGGGGGGAAATACAGGTCCGAAGCAGATAGTGGAGAGGAGCACCACCGGGAGATGTGGACACTGCCACAAAAGAGAGCTGGGAGGCGATGAGATGTGATGAGGAGACGCAGAGGGGAAGGGGAAGGGGCATGGAGGGGAGTAGACTGGGAGTTAGGCACAGAAAGATTGCATGTTGATTGCATGATGAAAACAATTGCAAGGCCCCAGAAGGGGACAACGGGAGGCAGAATAAGAGGTCAAGGGGGACCGAATAAAAACTATGGGGGGGGGTTTCGAGTTAGTTATAGGGTGGGAGGGGAGCTGGAGGTAAGCTCGGTTATTTAGTTAGGAACGCAAATAAGTTGGGGGGGGGGGTTTGACGGTAGAGTCAGTTCTTTAGAAGTGCTAGAGGATAGCTCATGGCAAGAGATACCACGCACATAATGGTACAATTTGTCTGCCGGCGGGGGCTTAAGTCTGGCCGTCACTGTGCGTCTACAGACTCGGGCCGGGGCGGATGCCCAGGTAGCCGAGAAAGTCCTTGGGAGAGGATGGAGCGGAGGAGCCCTGTGGAGGGGAGGAGGGAGCCAGGGGCGCTGGAGGAGTTCCACCTTCCCGAAGGCAAGGTGGGGGCGGTGGTCTGGGACCATTATTGCCTCACCCACATTGTTGTTCATATCAATGTTGTTTTTTTCCCTTTATGTGTCCTGTGTCCCATATGTGTTCTCCCTGCCCTTCCCCCCCTCTGGCCAAGGAGGCAACCCGCTGACATTGAGCGCACCGCTGTACACTGCAGAGAGGCTGAGTACTCCCGGAGAGCACCGGACACCCCAACCTAAGACACACAGGACAAGAGGTGAGAACACACGCACATCATGTCATTAACATTTATCTCACACAACGCCAAGGGGCTGAACTGCCCGCGTAAGCGGAAAATAGCGCTCACTGACTATAAACGTAAGGGTGCGGACATTGTTTATTACAGGAAACACACTTCAGCACCACCAGTTTCCCCAAATACTTTGATAAGCAATACAGACAAGTTTACCTAGCGTCCGCAAGGGTGAAAAAACGCGGAGTAGCAATACTGGTACATAATAGGGTGGGACTGGTGGTGGATGAGGTGAAGAAGGACAAGGAGGGTAGGTTCCTGTTACTCACAGGGTCCATTAACCAGCAACCGATCACGATCGCCGTAATATATGCCCCTAATGGACAAGACCCGGCCTTCTTCGCTTCATCCTTTGAAACTATCCGCAAACACGCTAAAGGTGCATTAATCATAGGGGGAGACTTCAACACAGTATCAAACGCAGCCGTAGATCGCTCAGGTCCCTACAGATGCCGGACGGATCCTGGATCCAGGGCCCTCGAACAGGGACTGCGGGATCTTCAGCTGGTCGACATTTGGAGGGAACTCCATCCCCTCACTAGAAACTATACTTTCTACTCACACCCACACGACTCATTCAGTAGAATCGATTACTTCTTTGTCTCTAGTAGACTGGTCCCAAAGATCGCCCATGCGGGAATCCACGATATTTCGTGGTCTGATCACGCAACAATAGAGCTACGGTGCACACAGATAGGACTGGACAGGCCAGGAGCAAACTGGAAATTAAATGAATCCCTTTTAAAAATCCCGGATCTACAGATCAGGATTGGGGACGAAATCCAAACATTCTTTAGAGAAAACAAAGGAAGCGTTAGCTCCCACATAACCCTCTGGGAGGCACACAAAGCAACAATAAGGGGGAATCTGATTAGTATTGCGGCCCGCAAGAAAAAAGAGAGCAACGCTAAAATCAGGAAAGAACACTCGGAGCTAAAGACACTGTGGGATAAATATAAAATCACCCCAGACCCTGCCACCCGCCAACTGATTGGCGACGCTCAGACTAAACTAAATCTACTCCTGGCCTCTCAGGCGGAGAAGTCGTTAAGTTGGTCTAAGAGAAGATTCTTTGAAAAAGCAAACAAACCAGATACCCTGCTGGCTAACATGATTAGCGCTAAAACCAGTAATTATAATATCCAGGCCCTACGGCTGGAGTCAGGCGACACCACGGCCAACCCCAAAAAAATTGTAGCGGAGTTCAAAACATACTACGCGAAACTATATGACAGGGACAAAGTAGCCCATTCGGCTGGCACGGACAAAGCTCTGAAAGATTTCTTGAAGGGCTCGAATCTACCGGGCCTGAGTAGGTTGGACAGAGAGGCAATGGGTAGTGACTTTACAACGGAGGAAATATTGGAGGTTATCAAACACCTAAAACCCTCTAAAGCCCCGGGTCCCGACGGTTTCTCGAATCTTTATTATAAGAAATTCGGAAAATTCTTAACCCCGTTCCTTCGCAACATGTTTAATCAAGTACTGGGAGGCACCCCTTTCCCCCAACATATGCTCCAAGCGTCCATCTCGGTAATACACAAACAGGGAAAAGACCCATTGGACTGCAAAAGCTACAGACCAATATCCCTGATTAATTCGGACATTAAAATTTACGCCAAACTCCTGGCCAATAGATTGGGTCTCATCCTACCCAGACTGGTGCACCCAGATCAAGTCGGGTTTGTCCCGGGTCGACAGTCTTCAGACAATACTCGACGAATCATTGATCTGTTAGAAATAGCCAATGCCAGATCAATACCAGTTATGGCGCTCAGTCTGGATGCAGAAAAAGCGTTTGATAGGATAGACTGGCCATACCTTGAGGCCACGCTTGGAGCGTTTGGGATGGGAAAGAAATTAACAAAGGCAATTTTCGCCCTCTACGAGAATCCGTTGGCAAGGGTTACCCACCAGTGGTTCGTCTCGGACCCCTTCCAAATTAAGAGCGGAACAAGACAGGGCTGCCCGCTCTCCCCTCTCCTCTTTGCTTTGTGTATGGAGCCACTGGCCGCCCACATACGCGACAGCAAAGACATCACGGGTATAGACATTGGAAACCAGTCGCATAAGGTGGCACTCTATGCGGATGACGTGTTCCTGACTATATCTAGACCCCTTACCTCTCTGCCAAACCTTTTTGACCTGTTGGGGAGATTCAACATGATCTCCGGATTCAAAATAAACCAGTCCAAATCTGATGCTATGAATATTAATCTCCCCACGCACATGGAGAAGCTGATCGCCATAAATTTCAATTTTAATTGGCAACCGAAAAACATTAGATACCTGGGGATCAACGTCACCAAGTCTTATAATTCGCTATATCAGACAAACTATCCCAAATTGGCACAGACTTTGAGAGGGGACCTCAAAAGATGGTCCACCCACAATATTTCGTGGATCGGAAAGATCCACTGCGTTAAGATGAACCTGCTTCCACGCATCCTATACCTCTTCCAAACCCTCCCAGTGCCGATAGGATTGAAGGATTTCCTCTCACTTCAATCAGCTATAGATAAATTTATCTGGGGAGGCAAGAAAGCGAGGGTGGGAAAACAAATTATGCGTAAACGCACGGAAGCAGGAGGGCTGGCGGTACCTTGTTTGTTGTCCTACTACAAAGCGGCGCAATTATGCCAAATCGTGCAATGGCACACGAATCCAGACTCAAAGAGATGGGTCGCCCTAGAAAAGGAGCTTTGCTCCCCTGTGGCTCTGGAACATTTAATCTGGCTTCCCAAAAAGGCACGGATTAGTGCCAAAATGCCGCTATCCTCCATGACCAACTCACTCTCGGTTTGGGAGGCCACACGTATGAGATGTAGTCTGACCCATAAAGCGTCAGGTATGACCCCACTTTGGGATAACCCACTTTTTGCTCCGGGCCGGACCAGCGCAGACTTTACTATCTGGAAAAAAGGCAAAATAAACAGGCTAATAGATCTGGGGGGATTACGAGGCGTTCAGACATTCGATCTACTTAAAGAATACCAAAACATTCCCAACGCCGAGTTCTTTAGATACCTCCAGCTCAGAGCGTTTTATCAATCAGTGCAGCCCCACATTCCAATGACGAATTTTGAAAAGCTCTGTCGTTTGGGGACATCCACCAAGGGACTCACATCGCAGATGTACAGGGAAGTAATCGGTTCTAGTAAGACAGTGACGGACAAAACAGGATACATGATTAAGTGGGAAAAGGACTTAGGGGAGGAAATTGATGTAGAGGAGTGGACAAAAATTGTGACGGCGACTTCAAAAAGCTCAATGTGCACGACTTTGAGGGAGAATGCATATAAAGTTATGATGAGATGGTACCACACCCCCACTAAATTAGCTAAATTTCTGCCCAGCTACTCCCCATTGTGCCCAAGACAATGTGGACAACAAGCAGACTTGCTGCACATGCTGTGGTCTTGCCCCAAACTTACGCCGGTCTGGGATTCAGTTAATGATTGGCTGAATAGGATCCTCGGCACATCCACCCCCGTAGACCCATGGCGGTTCCTTTTGAACAGGCCGCAAAAAGGTCTCTCCAGGGGAGCAAATAAACTGGCGGTACATTTCGCAACGGCGGTGAGGGGGGAGATCGCAGCACGTTGGAAACAAAATGAAATCCCAATAATCGCAAAGATCAGGAATCGAATTTGGTCAGTTTGCCAGATGGAGAAATTGACGAGTCTGGTCAATGACACTGGCACAAATTTCTTAAAAGTCTGGTCACCATGGTTGGCACAGACAGACATACAGGGGGTAGATAGGGCCACGATTTGGCATTGATAGACGTAAAATGCATTCTCCCTTAAAGAGGCCCTGAGACACCTCGACGGTCCACGAGCACACGCAGTTCATAGGTGGACAGAGAGTGTGAGGTACAACGGTTGCCCACCGGACTCTCGGTTTTCTCAGATGCAGAGAGCCAGCGGTCACACGTTTAGAAGCGGAACCTCGGTCGGAGGTCCCCTCCCACCCCCCCCTCCCCCCCTCCATCTCCCCCTCCCGGCTGGGAGCTAAATGTAGTTTGTCGGTTAGTCTGTTTGTCTCCCCGTCTGTCCAAAGTATACAGATACTACACATGCTGCATGTTTTCCACTTGCAGGAGGCACGTTTCCCTCCAATGTTTATCATGAATGCATGACATGTATGTACTCACACAATTCAAAAATAAAAAATTTTTAAGTTGAAAAAAAAAAAAATGATTGTTATTGGGATTTTGATAATATTGTACATGAGCAGGGGGTCTCCTGAGCTGAACCACATTGATTTCAGGCTCAGGGACCCCATACTTCTCAAGATACAGGCCCTGTTATGGGGTGCCGGTATCTCCCTGCAGGATTTAAATCCTTCGATCACGTGACGCGGGAGATTTAAAAGCACATGGGATACCGGCACCCCATAAGGGGGCTTGTATCTTGGGGTATCCTCTGTGCATGATTTATATCCCCTGTTGATGTAGGAGATTTAAAAGCAAAGGGGATACAGGCATAACATAACGCAGCGTCTCCATGCAGCTCTTCCAGGATGCAATTTTTTCTATCAGTTATCGCACTATAGGATTTATAGCGCGATAGCACTGATACAAAAAACAGCTCTGATGATGGTGCATTTTTTTGATCGGCCTTAAAAAAATGGTCTTCACTTCTTAGTGAATCCCATTTTTGGCTTCATGTCTTACAGCGTGACAAATAAATGCCAAGGGGCTTATGCAGAAAGCTCAGAAAAGTCACTTTCCACCAGCTTCTCGCCAAAAAAGCCTATAGCGATTCACTAAGCAGCAAGAAGCTGGCGATAAGCTCAAAAATTGGCCCTTTATGGGAGTTTAGGCCTTGCGGGGAGGTTGCATGTGGACTTAACCCCTTCATTACCTTAGCGGTTAATACCGGGTAAGGCCTTTTCGGAGGGCCGATCCTATCGCTGCTGGCTACTCACCATTTGTGCAAATTTTGCTATCACTGGTATTCGGGCCTTTCTGCATACCATGATAGCAACACTGCCAAAAATGGCGAATAAAAACATGCAGCAATTTTTTCCCCCAGATCTTTCTGCATAGGCCCCAAAATCGGGCACAAATGCACTGATTTTATCATTGCTTTGGGAATAGGCCCCATAGTCTCTATGTCCCTTAAAACATGAAATTCTTTAGTTAAGTAAAACAATAACTAACACTAATTCAAAAGCCTAAAAAATGTAATACGTGACTGTAGCTTGGTGCAATGTTGTGTAATGTGTGCTCTGTTAATAAAACACTAAATTGTTGTTGTATTTATTCAGCATATACAGAATAGTTACTAATAATGCATATACTATTTATGTAAGTACGTACGAATAGTTTTTTTTAAGATTAACTGGCTTCATATTAAATATCATTTATATAAACCAATATTGCTAAAAGCAGCAGGCTTTATAAAAGAGCATGCTATGAAAATATCACATATTTAGAATGTAATTTGTTTGCAATCTCCGGGCTGTTTATCCAGGTGGTTTTAGATTGTTAAAAACTCATTGTTATAGACACTGATTTCAACTTCCCATATGCTTGTGTAACCCCCTTTGGAAGTGCATGCAGCTGAAACACACACTGCCCTCTGCCTGACTCCTCTGCAAGGCCTGCCCAGAATGTGACTTGTGATGGACATGGCCTCAGCCAATGAGATTGGACTTGGGAGAGAAAGTACTAAGGATAGGAGTCTTTAAGAGTCTCTGACAGAGCACAGGGCAAAGCTGTGCGACCCTGAGCGACCTTGGGGCAATTAGGAGTGGTCGGGAGTAAGTTTGTGAGGAGTACAACTCATCGGACAGTAGGTGACATCGCAGATCGACTTCAGGAGCGAAGTCAAAGCTGAGCAACCATCTACCTAATATCGGGAGGCGTGAATATCCAATGAGGGAATCCTCATCACAAGACAAGTAAAGAGGTACCAAAGCCTTTGTGAAGCACAGGCCTGCTACATTCAAACACTAACCACTAACTAAGAGCTCCAACAATGTGCTGGCACCTGTACACAGGCCCTTATATGCAGGGTGGAGTGGTCATGAGGAGAGACACGGGTACATACCTACACAGTATGTATGGGAAGTGTTTATATCTAATTGCATTGTATACTTGGTGAATTATCCCCATGTTTGAGGATTATATTGTTATCTTGGTGCCTAGAGATAATTACATTATAAATATCCTTGCGTTATTTACCTTAGTGTGTTGGGTAAGAAGTAAGGGAGGAGGACTCAGGCCCCTACTTTAGTTGGGGGATCAGTCTAAGGTAAAATAGAAGAGTTACACTTGTAAATAGTTTCAATAGGTATTGAATTTATTCCTTCCCGAGAAGTCAGATTTAATAGAAGATTTCTATATTTTTGTCAGAATCAGTTTAGTAAGCAAGACCTTTTTACCATGCAAACATTATGGGGCCTATGCTATAAGCTTTCATAAAAAAAATCGCTGGGCCATTTAATTTGCTTGTTTTTTGAGCTTTGCTATCGTGGTATTCAGAAAGCATCGATTATCTTTGATAGCAAAATTCCCAAAACGGCTAGTAGTCAGCTACTTGATGATCGCTTCTCTAAAAGGCCAAATCCAGCGATCAGTTGCACAGAGAGAGCCGCCTCTCTCTGTGCATATCTCGCCAGCGATCAATTTTTTTTAATATAAAATATAATACTAGTGTAGATGAGCAGGGGGTCTCCGGAGCAGAACCGCATTGACTTCAGGTCCGGGGACCCCCTGCTCCCGAGATACAGGCCCTGTTATGGAGTGCCGGTATCTCCTATGTATTTTATTCCCACGGTCACGTGACGTGGGACATTTAAATGCATAGAAAATACAGGCACCCCATAACGGGGCCTGTATCTCGGGAAGCAGGGTCCCCGGACCTTAAATCAATGAGGTTCTACCCCGGAAACCACCTGCTAGTCTACACTAGTATTACATTTTATATTAAAACAGCTGCTACCCACAATAAACATTTAAAACAAACAACACTAATACCCATCTCCTCTATCCCCACATGATTGTTACCAGAGGCCACGGGTGTCCAGGGGTCCTCAGGTCCCCAGGGGTGTCTAGGGGTGTTCAGGTTGTCCCCAATGGGTTTCTGGGTGCCCTCAGGTGGTCCCCAATGGGTGTCTGGGGGCACTCGGGTAGTCATCATGGGTGTTTGGGGGCCTTCGGGTAGTCCCTGTGGGTGTCCAGGGGTCCTCAGGTGTCCCCCAGTGGGTGTCCGGGAGTCCTCAGGTGGTCCCACAGGTGTCTGGGGGCCTTTGGCCAGTTCCCACTAGTTAATTAATTAACTTGAACTAAATTTTAGTTCGTTTATTAACTTGTAATGTAACATTCCCGAAATGGTTTATTTGAATCTCTCCCTAGCTACAGAACATCACCCCACCCCCCCTACCTTACATGGTATTAAACACACAGCAAGTGTTTAAAAAATAAAGTTTTTAGTTGTATTGATAAAATATATAAAAACACCAGACACATGTGCACCCACCACCTCCCTGCCCTTTTTAATATAGCCAACACACTCACTCACCAACCCCCACACTACCCCCCAACAACCCTCACTAATCCACCAACATCCTCCTTTCACTCACAGCACCCCACCAAACAACCTTCAACAACCCCTCAATATTACCCAATATTACCCCCAATAACCCCACCCACACTGTCACTCTAAAATCAAAGAAAAACAGGAAGACTGTAACCGTCTGGCCCTTCCTGCAGGTGATTCCTGGCCCTATGCTGTGTGTCTCCCCTTCTTCATGTACAATTAACTTATAGGGTAAAGGAACAAATCAGTGTGTTACTTACACTACAATGTGTATGGAACTCTACATGGGCTGAATGTATTCTTGTACTGTATACTGGAGTATTGTATTTAGTGAACACTACCTGGCAGTTGTTCACTTCAAAAATGTTTTATACCCTGCTGATCCACCAAATTCTATGCGAGATTATTTGCACAAACCTTAAAAATTTGTTGTGTGTCGCTACTGTTTTTATTTCCTTAGAGGGGGGATTTTGACATGAGGGTGCAGGGAAGTACCATTGTCCTTTTTGGGGGGCTATGGGAAAGGGCCAGTAGAAATGGTTGCTTACCCCGAAACGTTGCCCCCCTCATCCTCCTTCCAATGTTCTTTCCCTTCTGGGTTTTTTTGCCTCCTCACCTTGTCAGTGATTTCACATTTCCCCTCCCCATTCCCTTTCCTCCTCCCTCTAACCCTCAGGCTGTGCCTGTGTTCAGGTATAAAAACTGGTCTGTTTATCGCAGCAGGTTGCGTTGTAGCATTTTTGTTTTGATAATACGCATTACTCTATTTTTGCACATATACCATGTTTCATAGTCTTTATTTGGAACTCTGGGAAAACTTGTTGTGTTTCATATTTTGTCTAAGAGGGATTAGCGGTCTCTCCATTGTTTCCGTGCACCCACATCTACATACAGCCTAAATCTCCGCTAGGAAGTTCTGCCTATACTACACATTTTCTCAATAAATAAACATTGTTTCATGTAGATATTAAATTAGCGGTGCACATGCAAGCACAATTATGGTATGGGTCAAGGGATAGAAAATAACTAGCAAAAGACAGTTACCAGCAAGAGGTGCGTCATATAAAACCACAACTCCTGGTAGATGTGTCTGGAGAAGGGGTGGGGGTGGTGCACCAACAGCATCTCTGGGATCGTCATTGGTGCTGATGCTGGAGCTGCCAGTGAGATGCCGTGATGGTGATGCTGCCAGTGATACCTCTGATGCCACTGATGTTGCCTCTGTCATATCTGCACTTCTGTTACTTAAACTGTCCCAATCTGCATTTCAGTATTTGGACACACCCGCAAGGACTGCACGGGACTTGTGTATGTGTGTCATGGCTGGTTGTCTGTGCATGTCTATCACCATACATTTTAACGTTTTATTTTTACTCCCTTTTCTATCAGTACACAACAAAACCCCCTCCAAGTAAACCCCTCATCCTCCATCATGCTTATTTTGCTTGTTTGGGGGAAGGTGGGCCACTTCTCCACCCCCACTGCCACCCAACAGTCACCAAGCCCCTCCTCCAGCTCCCTTTCCCTAACAGTACTCTCCCAACAACACTCTCAACAACTAACAACCCCTCCTCCCCAAGAAAGAATTCCCTGCCTACCTCCTTTAACCAAAAATCTGGAAAGGAGAAAATAACTGTGTTACAGTACTAACTATACAAGAAGTATGGAAAATATACATGTACTGAATGTTCTATTACACTGTATACTGGTGTATCGTATGTTATCATGTACACTTCCTGACTACTTAAAAATTAACTGTATTACAGTTGCATGATCCAGCGAAATCTTACCTCATGTTCTATCACATTCTCATTAGCTCTTAGCATACTATACAATGCTTCCACTGCAGCCAGGGTAATGGGTAATGACATGCAAATAAACACTCACACTGGGTCACTTTTTGATTCATATCCATTTTAACATGGATCCCTATAAGCTTGTGCCTAACACATTACATATTTTGTTTCAGCACAGCTAGACTTATAGATGTGCATTGCCAGTAAACTTACTCCCAGCAAGCTTTTGGGTCTCACAGTGTGAGGATGGCTTAATGGCTTTGTAATGTGAAGCAGGTAGTGGCTAATACCACTCATATTATACACAGAGAAACCATTAAAAAAATGAAAAAAAAAACCTCTTGTTAAACTCTTGGGTGTGTGCCATTGGGGCCGGGTGCCTTATTTACTTTAATTTTATCATGCTGCCTAGGAACTTCTTCCTCAGTTAACCAATTTATCTTTAATATAGAGGTTGCGGCTGTCTTCTGTGGCACTATTTTTAAAATTGATTCATCCCTGGTAAAAACAGAGGCAAATAATTTGTTCAATGCCTCTGCTTCGTCCTTATTTCCAATAATTTGCCAGCCAATCACACAATGAAAGGGTTCTATATTTTCTTTCACTCCGCAAAACGTATTTTGGTGGTTACATCAGCGAAAAATCCGGGAAACAGATTTGGGCGGATTTGTCCATCTCTAGTTCTTACATAGTTACCTAGTAGATGAGGAAGGCAAACAAAAAAAAACCAGTGAAACATTATCCAATGCTGTCTCATAAGGGAAAAATAATAATAATAAAAAATCTGCAAAATGCAAATCGCCCTTTTTTAGATTGATCCACTGAAATTCGCAACCAAAGGAACGGACCAACGGACCAAAGGAACCGGCCAGTCTACTGCGAATCCAAATCCGCCAAAACAATTCACCAATCTCAAGTAAGAAAATATTGTGTGTGACTACTACCACAGCAGAATGGTCTGGTGACGGAAACTAAAGGGCAAATCCACAGAGCTCAGTTACATCAGGGCAAATAACATGACGACTGAAGAGCAGGTTTGTAATCATTGAGAGGTTTGTAAATCAGACCTAGGGTTTTACATTTTATTCTAGAAGATATGGGAAGACAGGGTATGGATTAGCATAGTGGAGTAGCAGAATTGGAGCGGTGAAGGAGGTCGATGAGCTTGGCAGCAGCATTTTTAATGGATTGGAGTTGGAACAAGCAGTCAAGAGGAATGTTAACAAGGTTTCAGTAGTCAAGATGAGACACGATGAGTGAGTGGATTAGGATTTTATTTGTGTCATGAACTCATGAAGGAGAAAAGGACAGATTCTAGTGATATTTCAGAGGTGGAGACCATAGGACTTAGTGAGGAATTTAATGTGAGGAATGAAGGAGAGTGCAGAGTAAAAGATGACTCCTAGGCAGCTGTCTTGGTGTGTTGATGAGATTGTGGTGTTATTGCCAGTGGGAGAGTTTGGGCGTTCTGGTGACAGTGGAAGAGGGAAATATTAGTATTTCTGTTTTGGACAGGTTAAGCTTCAGGTAATGGTTGGATATCCCGAAGAAGATTTGGAGATATAGTTTTTGAAATGGGAAAAAAAGAGAGGGAGAAAGGTCAGGGGAGGAGAGGTACGTTTGTGTGATGGAGGATACTGAAAGCCTAAATATTGTAATAGTTCACAGAGAGAAGAGGTATAGAATTAGAAGAACAGAAGCTCAAGGACAAAGCTGAGTTACCAGATGCTATTAGGCAATTATAATTATAGGGGTTAACAATACCCACAGATGTATTAATATGCATAATACCCCTAAAAGTAATATGGGTCTAGATCTAGGTTAGTATTTCCATAAAATTCTGGCTTCCTGTAATTATTCTAATTTTTTATTTGTTCCCATCATTACTGTATGTATCTTTATTGTCGATTTTAGATATATTAGAATGTTTATATATTAAGTTTTTATAGAATATTATAGTGTTTTTAATAAAGTGTATATATAATCACACACAACCCTTGTATGCTCAGAACACAAATCCACCTAATCATATATATTGTGTTAAAAAGAGTGCTACTAGGATTGTGACCTCCTGTATAGAACAAAAGGTACAAAGTCCTAGTGCTACATATAACTTGGAATATTATATATGTAGCCAAGTCCCCTTGGGCTACTAATTCCCTGGCCCCTCTAGCACTGTGAGTCCCAGTAAAGAGTGGGCAGTGTTGGGAACAAATCCTGCAGGGCCTGGTTGTATTGTTATATGTGTGTTACCTAATAAAGTTCAGGAGTAGCCTGGTATTACAAGGGGGGCTTATGACTGATAGGAGGCCGGCTTACAAGCCACTCCCCTGGGAAGGAGGGGGTTTCCCTCTAGAGGTTAGAGCAAGGGTTCTGGGAGTTGATTCTGTGCTGCCCTGACTGCTATGAGGACACAGCAGTAAGTCTCTCATGGACAGGAGTGGGCTGAGGCCTTGATCTATTAGGGAGTAAGGTGTGCGGAGGAGGAGTGCTCAAGGCCTCAAGCCTGGGGTATGAAGCCTGTGATGACTGTACTGAACCAATAAAACCAGTTAAATCATCTCTTTATGATGTCTGCTGTGTGAACAACTTAAGAAGAGTTGCCCCTGAGGTACATCCTGGCTGATCCAGGATCCTCCTGCACTGCGCTGACCGACGAACCATTCCTAATAGCCTACAGCACACAAATGAGGAAAAGCAGACAAATTTGTCAAAAATAGAATCTAATGATATATAATAAAGCAGCTACAAAGTCAATCCCAGCACAGGCAAAGACAGTACATCTCATGGAACAAGCTAGCAACAATGAAGGGAGAAGGAGGGAAGGAGGGAAAACAAAAGGAAACGTAACAAAAAAAAACAAAAAAGCACAGTACTGTACACAAGAATAAATTGAGGTGATATAGGGGGGCAACGTTTCGGAGCCTACAGAGCCTCTTTCTCAAGCCCGTTCCCATAGACTATAACAGTCTATGGTACTTCCCTAATGAATACACCTCCTACCTATATAGCTCTCCTCTGAAGTAAAGGTGAGTGAACCTGACTAAACCTGGTCTGTATAGTCACCCTATCACCTATGGGTGATAACCTAAAACACTGACTAAACTGTATCCAAAATGCAGATAGTATGGATAATCTGACAGGAGACAACAGCAATTAATGATGAATTATTTATTTATTTATTTATAAAATATTTTACCAGGAAGTAATACATTGAGAGTTACCTCTCGTTTTCAAGTATGTCCTGGGCACAGAGTAAAACAAATAATACATGGCTACAAGTACAGTTACATAAATGAACAGGGTATACATTATCTACAAGACATTGCATGCACAGTTAAAGGAAATATATATTATGAGCGTATGAAACAGTTACAGACCAGGTTAAAATGTGAGACAGCCTTAGATTTGAAAGAACTTAAACTGGTGGTGGATGTGAGAGTCTCTGGAAGGTTGTTCCAGTTTTGGGGTGCACGGTAGGAGAAGGAGGAACGTCCGGATACTTTGTTGAGCCTTGGGACCATGAACAGTCTTTTGGAGTCTGATCTCAGGTGATAAGTGCTGCAAGTGGTAGGGGTGAGGAGCTTGTTCAGGTAGCTGGCCCATGAAAAATTTAAAGGCAAGACAGGAAAGGTGAACTTTGCGCCTAGACTCTAGTGTTGACCAATCTAGTTCTTTGAGCATTTCGCAATGATGTGTGTTGTAGTTGCATTGGAGAATAAAACGACAAATTGAATTGTAGAGGGTGTCAAGTTTGCTAAGGTGGGTTTGAGGTGCCGAGCCATATACTATGTCTCCATAGTCAATAATTGGCATTAGCATCTGCTGTGCGATACACTTTCTGACCAGGAGACTTAGGGAGGATTTGTTCTGTAAAGTACCCCTAGTTTGGCATAGGTCTTGGTTGTTAGGGTATCAATGTGCATCCCGAATGTTAAGTGGGAGTCGAACCATAAGCCCAGGTATTTAAAACTAATGACAGGTGTTAGGGTGGTGTTAGCGTTGGTTCTAATCAGGAGCTCAGTCACTGGAAGCTTTACAAATTTAGTCTTGGTCCCAAATACCATTGTTACAGTCTTGTCAGTGTTTAAAAACAGTTTATTTTGGGAAATCCAGTTTTCGAGTATCAAAAAGTCAGACTGAAGTATGTGTTGAAGGTCAGAGAGGCTATGGCTGTGTGCATATAGGATTGTGTCATCTGCATACATGTGTATTGAGGCTTCCTTACAAGCTGTGGGAAGATCATTAATGAACACTGAGAAGAGTATGGGCCCCAGAACAGAGCCTTGCGGGACACCACAAGTGATATCCAGGGGGTTAGAGTTAGAGCCTGAGATGGACACATGTTGGGATCTTCCTGATAGGTAGGACTGAAACCAGTTTAAAGCATGCTTCCCTATTCCAGAGCTCTGGAGTTTGTTTAGCAGGATAGCATGATCAACTGTGTCAAAAGCCTTTGCAAAATCTAGGAATACTGCACCAGTGAGTTGTCCCCGTTCCATTCCACACTGGATTGCATTGCAAACTTTTAGCAGGGTAGTTACGGTGGAGTGTTTGGGACGAAAGCCAGATTGGAATTGGCTAGGGAAATTTGTCTTGGTATAGAAATCGCTTAATTGGGAGTGGACACATTTTTCCATGACTTTGGATAGAATTGGGAGAAGTGAGATTGGCCTGTAGTTTGAGACAGTGTTTTTGTCCCCACTTTTGAAGATTGGGACAACTCTGGCAGTTTTCCAGGTCTTAGGGATATGGCCTGCAGACAGGATAGAGTTGACTAGGGACGCAATTGGTTTGGCAATGGCTGGGGCACCAAGTCGTAGGAACCTAGATTGTAGTAAGTCGGGTCCACATTGGCTGCTTAGTTTTAGTTTGAGGAGCGCTTGTATAATCTCCTCTTCAGATACTGGGCCAAATTGAAAATCACTATGCAGTAGCACCTACACTGGCGACACACTTTATTCGAGCTCGGCTAGTCCCACGAATTCGGGTATACCCGGGTGTATTGAGGTTTGTGACTGTTTTCTGCCCGAGTGCATTGAGGTATTTTCCAGGCAGGGATTGAAGCATTTTATTCCCGCTGGCTGCAATACTGCACAGTATATATATATATACTGCATTACAATTCATGAATTTATGCCATCTGGTAGACACGCGAAGCATTGCAGCCTATTAAATCCTAATCATTATCATTTAACAGATCAGCCGCCCGTCAGCCAGGCATGAACCCAGGCTGGGAAGGCAAACGCAACGGGGCTTGTCAGAGGTGTGGAGCGGCGCATTCCAGGTATCTGCCAGGTACATACTGGGTATTTGCTCGAATAAAGTGTGTCGGTGCAGTAAGCTCACTGTGTATCAACAGGCATGAGAAACACATAAGGTAAATAAAGCACTAAGGAATATGAATCCTTAGCTCTGCAGTGAATGTCCGTGGCTCTCTTAAGGCTGTCTGCAGTGTTCCATGAGATGTACCTCCTTGCCTGTGCTGGGATTGACATTGTAGCTGCTTTATTCACAAATATATCATTAGATTCTATTTTTGACAAATGTGTCTGCTTTTCCTCATTTGTGTGCTGGGGACCTTTTGTATATATTGTTGCTTCCTTTTTGGGGGATGTGAGGTGCCTCCTTGCTCCTGTGCACCACTCCTTTTTCTATGAATTGCTATTTACCAACATATTTGTTTTGGTGGAGTGCTACCTAATACATATACTTTTTGTGTCATCCCTAATAGCCTGTCCTGATGCCTCCCTATACCACCGCAGAGATCTCAGGCCTTCTGTTTTACCTCACAGGTATGCACCAGCATCAGAGTACAGTGGTAGCAACATGATCTCAGTTAGGGTGGGGGAAAAGGTGCTACAAATAGTTAAATACTTATCTGTTTATAAGCCCGGGTTATTTAGTTTAATGCTTTGACCAAGGTATTTCAAGCTTACAACATTCTGTATTCTCTTTGAACCAGAATCCAGAGGAAGCTGTCTACAATAGATATCAGGGATTTTTTTCTAAACCTAGATCAACTTTACAGAGAGCACTCAAACCCCTGGTGGGAGATCAGCTGCCTGGATAATTATCTCAGACTCAATCTGGTACCTAGAAGTTTACGAGTCCCCTTCCCATCAGATCAATGACTAAGAAGTCATAAAAGCATGGGAAACTATGTTACTCACATGCTCAAGTAGTTTAATGAAATTATTCATTGATCATGAGAGTAAAAAACTGACCAGCATTATCCTGGAGTTAGACAGGCAATTGAATAAGGTACCTAAATTGAGTTCTTATGATGAATTCCATTCCTTCTAAAGAAAACTAGAAACTAATATTGATCGGTTCATTTCTGATATCAAGACACGTAAACAAAAGAAATGATTTCATGATTCCAGAGACTTCAGCAAAGGAAAAATATGTAGATTAAAAACTTCCAAAAATATGTATCCCCCGAAACACCTCAACTCTCCCCCCTCCCCCTTTTTTTTTAGACCCCCCTGGATACAAACCCAGGAAGTCTTCAAAAGAAAAGGGGAAAAAAGGAAAACAAAGAGGGACAGGGATATAAGGGCTTACAGCCCCAGGGGAGAAGAGCATACAGGAGACACTAAATACAGTAGTGATACCCCTAACCCCAATTTTACCAACTCTCAAGTTATCAATTTCTCAGGTTTCGTACTAAACCCCTCACATAAGAGTGCTCTTGAAAAAAGTCTCTCAATCTCCCCCAATGCACGATTTGATTGTTTCAAATTAATAAAAGATATGCACCTATTCGCATGAAAGCTACTCCTACATATATTTTTTTTTTTAAACAGAGACTAGAATTGAGCTATACACCTGTAGCCAGGTTCCCCAGATTCATCCATATCTCTGTATGCTGGGAGAGTAGGGAAGGTTGCAGCAGTGCAGGGAGCTCTCCGGTGCACCGGAGGCTCCGCAGTGACCCGAGCGACCAGGGCGCCGCCATGTTGGATGTTCGCACATGCGTGGTGGGCCCGTGGAGGTGGTAATGGAGGAGAGGTCGCGCATGTGCGGTAGGGGGTTGCAGGAGCCCGCGAAACAGGAGCCAATCCTATAGGATGTAGCGGATGGGACTACGAGTCCCAGGAGCCTTTGCGAGACCAGGTGACGCCAGGGAGCCTATAGGGTGGGCGGATTCACGAGAGGAAATGTTAGGAGGTTGCGCAGGGGAGCACGCCGGTGAGAGCCGATCGGGAGGAGGAAGGAGAAGGACCTGTGCATGTAGAGAGGCAAGTAGCCCCTACACTACGCCTCATATCCACGGCCCAGTTAGGCCCTGAGTCACAGTGAGTGAATCTGATGCAGGGCCCTAGGATAGGAACCAGCCCCTTTAGTGTCAGCCCAGAGGTATTATACTCAGAGACTGCCGCGGTACCATACAGAGGTCTGGGCTCAGACCTCCGCAAGCACAGCAGCAGCCGACCGGGTGGGATCGCCCCGGAAGGTATCCCTGGAGTGTCTTCATTGTCGGATCCTTTGCGAAGTCCATTTGCAGGCCCGAGTGCTGGAGCACTCGGTAGGTAACATCCTTAAGTGCACCAACTATAAAACCAGAACATAGTGGCTGCGCAGTCACACACACATACCTTACTTTGGGGGTGGGGTTGTGGAGTGGGGAATTGGACACGGTGTGGGGGTACACGGTGAGGGGTAGCGTCCTGTGAGATGCGTTAGTTATTATTGTGTCTCCTATACAGAGGGACACTTGTTGTATGACATGCAAGGTTATGGTTACCTGTAGTAAAGTCACTGTTTCTTTTATATGCTGTGTGCGTGGTAATACATTATTGTCCTGCGAGGAACTACTCCCGCTTTGCTGGGAGCCATCGGAGGTGGAGGCGCTGCACTTGGTAAGAGGTTATCTGTATTCACATGTGTTGCCCCAGGCTCTCCGTGGCGGAGGCTTAGGCCCTGCGAGCCAACAGGTCAAACAGCATTGGTAGCGCACTGTATTCATAAGAAGCAGGGCTACACACCCTTTAATAATGTGGGTCAACAAGATCTCCTGTTTTTGGAGGAATTCATTTCAGTAAACTGAAAATAAGAAAAACCCAGGGGAAGCACCATTCACTGACCTTGGGTCTTAATCGTAATTTACACCATCTTTTGACGTTTGTGATAATGTGGAGGTATTGTTAAAATGGTTACCAAAAAGATCTAGAATGCATCCCACAGTTACAGGGCACTAATAATCTTAACAGGAGTGAACTCCAAGATCTGAAAGAGCTTCTATCGTAATCAAACCCTCCAACAAAGGGGACAATGTCACCATTCTGACCTGTGATGTCTATGTAAAGGAAAATCAAAGGTTACTTTCAGACAATACCTGTTATAGAGTATTAGACACCGACCCCATTGTAGAGTTTAGGAAATACTGTATCACCTCATCATTCTCAAAGAAGGTCTGAGTTATAATGTCCGATCACAAAAATAATAACAATTCATTCAGGGGTTCACACCTCAAATAGCTACGTTCTATAGTCTGCCAAAAGTGCACAAAAACAAGCTAGCCCGCCTTGCCCCCTCCCCCCCCCTCCTTGTGTCCGGTTTAGACACAGAATCCCAATAACTTTAAGCATTAATGTTAAATTGACAAGAGAACACTTCTTGGTCAATCCATCTATCCTGTGCATTTATTTAATATATAATATTGGATTATATGTTTAATATATACACAACTTTCAATATATACACGTTTGTATTCTCAAAAGTTTTTTTAAAATATTTGATATATTTATATATGTGGATTTTGATTTTGTCATTCATTATATCCACTTTAATTCCTAGCAATAATTTTATATCTCTTTAACACTGGAATATATGTAACACCATCTATTATGAGATCCGGTACATTAAGGGTTAATGTATGCCATTTTTGTTTGGCAATTTGTTGCCAGGAAACATTTGGATATTTAAACACCGTTTTGTAGATCCTTCCATTATCCTCTGAATAAGTTGCCATCTTGTGGCGAAACACATAAGGACGACAGCACTACGTCATCACGCATGATATCAACGAGGCCGAATCCTGCTTGGAGCATCTTGAAGGCTGCTCTATCGGGGAACTTATTTGCCGCAGGACTCTCAGTCTCCTCAACCTGGAACTCTTTTGGTTCGAGTGCCCAGCTGTTTATTGTCAAAATTTACGCTGTGAAAAACAACCAGGACTGGGACTCCTGATCGGAAACACTAATGGCGATGATATATATTCACATATACTGTTTTTAAATCTATCCTTGTGAGTGAACTTGTTTCCCTTCCCCCTTTCATGAAATGTTATACTATTTTATGCCATGGGGTGCGCGCTTTCTTTTCTTCTTTTTTCTTAGTAAATTGTGGTTCATCCTCCTGAAAGCAGCCCTGGCATAACTGAAGCGTTTGTACACACAAGAATCATCCACTGGACATTCACTGTACTGGTTTTTCTTTGTTGATTTGTCCTTCCACTACCTATTTGATATACTATATTTATGTATATGTAGCCCCCTTTCCCCCATGTCTAGGATGACTACGTGTGGTGCGCTGTTACCTGTAGGCTCACAGGAGGCCTGACCCTCCGCTGTAGGGAGCCTGAGGTGTACCTGGTTCATTTGATGACAGTGACCTATGAGGGATCCCAATAATGATGGATAACCCCGTCACAGGATCAAATACAAGAAATGCACACACTTGTATAGATAACAGGTTTTACTGACCACACATATGATTATACCACAACATGTATAACTTAGGCCTTGCACGGCCGTAACTCCACAGTGATCCCAACCACCTTGCCCATACCCTGGTGGGGTCTACCCTAAAGTACTGAGGTGCCCTGGGCACCTAACAACTCGCTATCAACAGGAGCCAACCCACCCAATGTGTGTCACAGCGCTGCCCACACTAAGTGTTATAGTTGGTGTGGGTAGATGGTGTGATACCAGCCGGATGCTCCAACACCCAGTACCACCAGCTGATGATGGAACCGTCTAATCCAGTGCCGTCATCGTTAGCGATGGGGTCCGCCTCCACGTGGGGTGGTATCCAGCTGGAGGGTCCCACCTTGATAGTCTCTACATACGGTGGTGGTCTGGTCCCAGACCACAGGCCGCTGATGCTGCGCAGTGTCTTCAGCTGTGTCCGTGACACTGATCAGCTAATGGGGCAGTATCCCTGCCTGTCCCTGTAGCTGCCACAAACTTAAAGGGGAGTCGGGGCCTAGCTGGGGGCTAGCAGGGTGTCTCTGGCCTAGTGCAGGGGCCACACACACCCTTACAATAAATACAATAAAAATGTTTATAAATGGAATTTATTTTCCATTTAATTTTATTTTGCAGGTTTCAGGAAATACAGTTTTTAGTACACATTTGTGAAATGCTACACTGTATATATTTATTTTCAGAATAATAGTGCAATTAGTTGCATTGGTGTAAATTGAGACTTTGATTCCATTTTGGTGAAATCAGGCACAGATGATCAGACAAATGCTACCTACGCCATTGCACTGCATTTTCAGAACAGCAATATCCAATTGCCTTCTACCAATCAATAGGTTCAGGTTAGGAAGCATATGCTGATCCACAAGAGGCAGCTCACTTACAGCAGTAGAATCTCAATTTGTAGAATATAAACTGTGCTAGCATATGGCTTCTCTTTACCCTAATCATTCATCACATTTTGCAGAGTGCATTTATCACGTGAATTCAAGCTAGACAAGATGAACACATGCGAAGTGTATAACCCATATGTACATACAATGTGGTTCCACGGGTTGTCAGCATGAAATTAAAAGCTTTTGTCGGTATAAAAATAACATCTAATTAAATATTGGTTGAAAGGTTTACATTTTAAAGATGTATATACTCATTATTCTTAAGCCATTCTGGTTCTATCATATGTTACTGTTAATTACATTCAACCTTCTATACTCCCCTGTTATTAGTCACGAACTGTGAACAGTGGGGTAATGTGAACACTCTGAAATGGGAGAGTGATTAGTATTGCAGACGCAGTGGCTGAACACTGGAGAACTGCACACTGTGAGCACAGATGCTGGGGCCAGATAATCCATGTGCCAATTCTATCAACACTATACCTTGAAAAATTCAATACCATACAATGGTCTCTATCAGGTCCCGTACAGACAAATGTAATCAGTTAGGTTTGCCGGGTAAGTGACTTGAATTAAGAAGGATTGTTTTCATGGTTGCTTTATTCCTAAAGAAAAGTAGGAGCCTGATAGTAAAAATTGTCCCAAGGAAATCACTAATAACAATTCTTACATGTCTGAATGTCCACACTGTCATAGACAAATGTAATATACACAAAGTGTAAATGAATGTATGATGTGTAATCCATACTCTGCAATACTATATATTGCAGTATTGTATGTGTTAACTGTCATTTCATATTTAGTTTTTCCCTAGAGAACTTTTTCATTTGTACCCAGGCATTAAACCTTTTTTTTATTTGCCAGTTGGTATTGCCCTTCCTTTCTGAGATACCTGATAGCATCGGGCCATGGATGAATAAGGAATGGGGCACATGACTGCAGTGAGGAATCTAGCAGCGTAGAGTTTAAATGTAGCAAAGGAGTTGTTTAGATTTGATGTATTGGAGGGGATTAGACATAGGGCTAAAGGCCGGTCCTAGGGGAGCTGTTAGGCAAGAAACAGATGTTAGTGGGTCAGCCATTTTAGGTAAGCACTTGTGGAATAAGTAGGTATTTGTAAGGGGTGCAGTTAATATTGATTGCTTTTTCCACCATGAGTGGCCAGTGCAGATAGGGTGATGCCCAGGGAGGCAGTAGGGCAGGATAGCCTGGGTGGCTCTGCGGTAAACTAAGGGATTAAGAAAGCAGAACTGGCATGATGGGGAGTTATAATAGGCAGGAGCTGAGGTAGAGCAGGACGCAAGTTCAAGGTCTAAAAGGCCTCAGATATCTATTCTGCCAGTCAGATTGAGCAGCAACCATGTACCTGTGCGTCAGAGGCAGCGGGCTGCAGGAAGAGAGGAGCAATATGAAAAAAGAACAATGGTGGTCAAGTCTGAAGTAGTAGCTCCAGTTTACTACAGTAGGGTGGTAGATCTGAAATATGCCGGCCCTAGCAATAGCAGGGTGTGGAGGACGAAGGAGAAGCGAGGGTTCTGGCAGGATGTAGGTCATAGCCACTGTGTGCAGCCTATGGAGTAACATAAGTGGAGAATGGACGAGGACACAAGCTAAGTGTACTGGAGTCATATGGTGGCTCATTGCTGTCACTCAATAAGTGAAGGTAAGAAGAATTACAAGCGGGAAGCCACTGTCATTGAGGAGAAACGCAGACAGAAATAAGCTTCAGAGCTATCCAAGAACATCAGAAGCTTTGTAGGAACCAGCCAGAAGACATTAGATGACGCCTGAAAAGAGAGTTGAGGCCCTAAATTGTGAGTATAATGTATCTAGCCTCTCGAATGGTCTAGTGAGTGAAATAGTTTAGGGAGTGCAGCCGGACATTGATGACCGAGGGAACATGGGAATCAGTAGGTGTTCTAAAGGCATTTTTGGGAAGTTTAGAAACGGAAGTAAGGATTCTTGCTGCGGAGATAGGGAATGTGCAAATGGATGATGAAAGGGGGCGAGGAAGGAGCTGGTGTTTTATTGAGTATCAACTCTGATATCAGAAACTGCGCAAAAGGAAGCTTATGTATGTAGTGTGAGTCCTTTAGGTACAGTATGCACTTATCTGTCGCCGTGAAAGAGAAGATCTGACAAGGGGTGTTTGTTGATATTTTGACATTATTGTTTATACCGTAGATAGAGAGATGTTGGAATGGTCACACCGGAAAAGGAATTCAGAACAGAAGGTATGGACAATAGAAGCAGTTGTCTAAAACTTTCGGGAAATTGCAAAGCTTTGCTATATTAATAGTGTTATTGGTGACAAGACACTTCACATGGGTTCAGTATTGTTTTGCTATGTTGATACAGTATGATATGTGGTGCATGTAAGATATATGGGAGGTTAAAATGGTAGAAATATAATGAGCAGTTTTGCCAAAAGATTGCGGTCAGGAAGAATGATTTGGGATGTGATGAATATAGGCTCGTTGATTATGCCGCAAAAGCCTTTTCCCTTTCCAGTCATGGCCGGCACCTCTGGTCAAGGGGTGTCAGCTGGATGAAAGGCAGCAAATTGCTGGCTTTTCAACAGCTCATACAACAGCATGCATAGTGCTCTTACTGTGTGTCACGGTTGTGCTCGCCACAAACCTGGGTCGGACTGCGTGGCTGAGGTGGGGTTGTAAAAGCACCGACCTTAGACCACGCAGGCTGATCCGGATTGCGCAGTTCGTAGTCGTACATAGCAGGGTCGGGACTGGAGAAGGCAGCATCATCAGTGGACAAGCCAGTGTCAGGATCGGAGACATCAGGGTAAACATTGTTCAAGCAGGAGTTCGGCAACAGGTAGTCAGGAGTTCCCCGCTTCAGCTTAGGAGCGTGAGCGTGGGAGTGGCCTCTGCACGTGCGACGACCATGGCCCATTGTACTGGTCTCAGGAAAGGATAGGCAGGCCGGAGTGGGCACACCGCCTGGCAGCACTGGTAAATCAGTGCTTCAGCGCAAGAGTCCTGAGTGGGCTGGAGAATCCTCCGCTTCAGCACAGGAACCAGGACACGGCCTCTGCAATGGAGAATGAGCAGCAGGCCCCAGGAACCGTTGAGCTGAAGACAACACTGGAGGGACCTCCACTTCAGCACAGGAGACAGGAACAGGCCTCTGCGTGAAACTAGCAGCAGGCCTCAGGAAAACGGCCTCTACGAGAGAGTAGTAGCTGGCCTCAGGAAAACAGGAAGCTGAAGTTACACTGGGGATTCAATGCTTCAGCACAGGAACAAGAACTAGGACAAAACAGAGTTCGTAACGAGATAACAAGCCAGGGGCTTGTGGCAGAACACTTGGTGACATCCAGGAAGGACTATGCTCGGCATGGAGCATTGTGGGAAGGCTGTCTTTAAAGGTCAGTGAACCAATAGCAGAAGGGGCATATGACAGCATTGCTTTAATGAGTGGAGCTGCAGTAAATATCAGGAGCAGTGTTCCAGGGCTGCACAAGTCTGTAAGGCAAGGCAAACAGTAAACTGAGGTGTGGATTCCTTACACTGTGGGTCAGTGCCTTCAGTGTTACGATACTAAGGAACTGTTGTATTTATATGTAGGTATATCTTTATTTATATAGCACCGACAGTGTACTCAGCCTTTTACAAAGACAATACAGTACAGAGAATTATAATAATACAATAAGCACAGTAAATTCAGACAATCGGAGAGGAAATCCCTGTCCAGAGAGTTTATAATCTAAGTGGTATGTTGGGAGATTTACAGAGACAGCAGGTGAGGAATTAAGTTCAGTATATGTCAGTGCTTGGCCACAATGGTTGGTAGGAGTGACTGTGGGAAAGTAGCCATGATGTAGACTATTTGGGATGCTTCTTTTCAGAGGTGAGTTTTAAGGCTGGTAGGTTTTAAATTAGATGTTTTAACGCCATTAGCATGAAGGTGAGGGAGGGGGTGGCAGGCATGGGTGAGGGCAGGTGTGTTTATGGCTGGGTCCAGGATTAGGAGAGATATCCTCAGGAGCAAGAAGAGTAAAGAAAGAGAGCAGGTGAAAAGAGGATTTGTGGGGGTGCTTTTTATTGAGGGGTATATAAGTTGTTGAGAAAGAGGTGTGTAAATAGTGGTCTTGTGTATGGGCACAAGTATAGGTGAAGTTAAGGAGAGATGAAGAAATGTGGATAGAAGGCGGAGAGTGGGGAAGTTGGAGAGAACAGAAAAGTTTACAAACTAGTGAAGGAACAGCAAACAGGAAGAGCAATAGGAAGAGCATTATGATATGAGGATAGGAGTAGTTGAAAGATTATGTACATATCAGGAGATGGAGGGCAGTGTAGCAGTAAAGATTAAACAGCAGTTTAGAAAGTTAGTCTTGATATGTGCAACACAGTGAGAGAATTTAGAAAGCCAAGTTCTCACAGTTGAAGAGTTGACAACGTGCAGAGTCCAGTTCTTCTTGTAATACTCACTTCCAATTTTAACTCCACAAACACTTCATATATGACACTTAAGATGTTACACAACCAAGTTTTAAAGAAGTTCAAACAAAGGCAAGAACAGCGGGAAGCTTTCATTTGATGGGCCCATAGTTAGCAGCAGTGTTGTAGCAATGTGGAAAATAGCTGAAGCGCTCAAATGCAGGTATATCTCAAAATGATAATAAGCCAGACCACTGTACCAGGGTACTAACAATTGATATAGTACCTATTGTGTCATATAATGGGTACTATCCTCCTGAAGACAGGTGGTGTGTGGTGCAACCCACTCACCATATGTCTCATTGGCAGGTTCCCCTGAAAAATATGCAAATACTCACATCCTGGTAGGGCAGGCAGGCAAGCTGTGCAGCTACTCAATGCAATACAGGGAAAAGGGAGACCAAAAAGCGCACCAGCACAAACGGAGCAGGAAAAAACCAGAACAAAAAAATGATTAAAAGGGCACTTTAATGTGGCAAAAGACCCATCCAATGCATTTCGAACGTCGCAGCGTTCTTTTTCAAGGATAAAACACAATGTGATAGCATCCATTATATACCCTCTTACCTGTGGGCCATTTCGCGCCAAAAATCAGAACCTGATGACGTCATAACAGAGCGACTCAGTGCCGATCTAAGGGCAAAAGGAAGTACCAAAGGCAGTGTGGCCATTTTGGATGTGGGCAAACATAGGAACACAATAACAAAGCTTTATTGACCATTCCAGCAGAACAAAATACATTGCTGCTAACTGGACAAGCATATTTAAACGAAATAAAGCTATATTAAACTAAACTAATGCTTAATAAAGGGTACTATTATATCAAGGAAAAACATGAACAAGGTGGATTAAAAAACTAGCTGTGTTGCAACTAAGTTATATACAAAAAAAAAGTTAAAAATAAAAACCTCTAGACATGATTAAAAAAATGTGCAAGAAAAGTAAATTTAAAGACATATTACACATACATACTGCATAACACAGATTGTGTACCTAAATCATAGGAACCAGGGAAATACAACCATTATAAAATATGAAGTATTATCCACAAGATACATCAAAGAACAATTTAAGCTTACATATTAGCATAATATTTGCATGATAAGGCATAGGTTCAAAGGTTATAATGACAAGAATATAATGTCCAATATAATGACAATTGTCTTATTTAATCTGTATTACCAACTAATTACACCATAATACGTCTATCACAAAAATGTTTACAAAAAATGTGTTAGTTGCCAGTCAATGTTCAAGCCCATAGGGAAGCGCGTTTGGAGAGTGAAGATCCAATACGCCTCCCTACGGTCCAGAAGGTTGATATGATCACCTCCTCTAGATTTAGAAATAACTGATTCAATCCCCAAAAAGGAAAAATTATTCATTCCTCCCTGACCACATTCAGTGAAATGTTTTGAGACTGGATGATTAGTGTCTCTCAATTTTATGAGCCTTAAATGCTCTAACATCCTGACCTTAAGGGCTCTAGTCGTCCTCCCCACATACCTCTTGCCACAACCACATGTTATTAGATAAATCACAAATTGACTTTTACAATTTATAAAACTGTTAATCTTAAATTCCTTATTTGGTAATATATTCACACCATGTGGCGGTGGCAAGGCAAACTGGAAAAAACTTTTGGCAGGCTTCATGTGTTTACATGCACTACAAGAGCCACATTTGAAGGAACCCCTAGTGATAAAAGTTTTTTTGAGACCAGAAGATTTGAGTTCACTTGGTGAAACATGAGATCCAATTGTTCTCGCTCTACGATATACAAAAGTAGGACCAGAATCCACATATTTTTTAAGGACAGGGTCCATGGATAAGACATTCCAATGTTTTGAAATTATAGAGTTTACTTTTCCACTTTGTTTACTAAATTGTGAAATAAAAAGAGGACATTTGTTTTTTGATTCTGTCAGTCCATGTGAGTCCTGTTTAATACCAATTGTCTTAACATTGTTAACAAGGCGAGAATCTTCAATTGGATGTGTGGGCAACAATGATGCTCTCTCTGTATGTAATGCATTTTCAAATGCAATTGCTAAATGTGATTTGGGGTATCCCCTTTCCAAAAATCTCCTTGTAAGCTCATCAGACTGAGAAAGGAAACCACTCATAGTGGAACAATTCCTTCTCAGTCTGAGGAACTGTCCCCTTGGTATGGCCTTTATGACATGGGATGGGTGGCAGCTGTCCGCCCTAAGAAAGGTGTTCCTGGCATTTTGTTTCCTATAAACATCCGTTTGGATTTTTTTGTCTATGTCTACAAATAATTGTAGATCCAGAAATTCAATGTGATGGAAATGAAAATTTAATGTAAATCTTAGATTATAAAGATTATTATTAAGATAAGATACAAAAGTGTGAAGTGTAGTGACATCCCCCCTCCAAATAATAATTAGGTCGTCCACAAATCTTTTATAAAAAACAATATTGTGACGAAATAAATTAGTGCTCGAATAAATAAAAAGTGCTTCCCACCATCCCATAAATAAGTTCGCAAAAGAAGGAGCAAAACTTGTACCCATAGCAGTGCCAATAAGTTGCAAATAAAACTTACCATTAAATGTGAAAAAGTTGTGCGTGAGTAAAAAGTGTATAGCGTCCAAAATAAAAGCCGATTGAAAGATTGATATTTCTGGTATCTCAATAAATTGGCGGACCGCTGCCAAACCATGGTCATGTTGTATAACAGAATACAGAGAGGTAACATCAAGTGTTACCCACAAGTAATCATTACCCCATTTAACATTTTTGATCTGATCAAGAAGATCACCAGAGTCCCGTATAAATGAGGGCAATTTCCTAACAAATGGCTGAAGAAAACCATTAACATATCTTGACAGACCATCTCCCAAAGATCCAATACTAGAGACAATGGGACGACCTGGAGGGTCGACCAATGTCTTGTGGATCTTTGGGAGATGGTGGAAGATAGGAATAATGGGATGAGATGGAATAATGAATTTAACCTCGTCCTTCGACAGAACTTCCATAATAACACCTGAGTCAACCAGTTCTACAAGGAACTCCAAGAATTGCGGTGTGGGGTCGGCGGATAGTACACGATAGGACCGGCCATCATCCAGTTGGCGTAATGCCTCCCTGATGTAACCGTCTCTGCCCTGCACCACCACCGCACCCCCCTTGTCCGCACTCTTAATGACCAATGCAGAATTATTTTTCAAAGATTTTAAAGCTAAACGCTCACTTTGATTCAAATTGTCATGATCTATATAGGATAGGGAAAATCCCTGAGCTAGAAGACGAAGGTCTCTTATAACCAGATTTTCAAACATAGTCAGAAATTGACCCTTGACATGAGTGGGGTAGAACACAGAACTCCTTTTTAGGCCTGAATTCCATTCAGAAAATGTAGGAATATTAACATCATCAACTGTCTGTTCAGATAAAAGATCATTCATATCTTGCAGGGTACAAAAATCATTAAATGTATGTAAAGCAATAGATACCGGAGGAACAGAGTCGGATGAGGGGACATCACTCTCGATAGCGTGTGATGGCCCCCCATCTAAATCCTCATCTCCGGTCGACCTAGTAACATTTGGAATAAAATTGTCAAAAAACTTTTTCAAGGATAATTTCCGAACAAACTTATACACATCAATAGTGGTTTCGAACAAATTAAAGTTCATTGAAGGTGAAAATTTTAGGCCTTTATCCAGTAGTGACAACTCTGTAGGAGAGAGAGCAGTTCCTGAAATATTTATAACATTAGATATATCATTCAAAACTTCTTCCTTTTGGAGGCGGACCTGTAGCCCCCTCCTCCTCCCCCCCCTCCTCCCTCTTCTGATTCTCTTGTGTCCTTTTGAAATAAAGGGAAAGATTTTGGTTGTTGCTGTTGCTGTCTCTGTTGATTAACATTTTGATAAGAAAAAGCATCCTGGGACCTAGGTGGTTGACCCCAAAAGGTGCGTCCACCCCTCCCTCGCCCCCTGAATGGAGCTCCACGACCACGATGATCATCATTCTCAAATGTATTGACAAAAGATACAGAATGAGAGGTAGAGGCAGTTTCTGCATCTGAAACATCAGAATCGCCACTCTGATAATCCACATTCTTAGATTTTAAAATGGACTTATTGGGAGTAGATTTAAACTGAATGAATGATTTATCTTTGTTATTTGATCTTTCCTGAATAGAATTTATCCTCTGCCAATGGTAAACCTGGTTCTTTTCATAGTCATATCTGTCCCGATCATATTTAATTTGTTTTTTAGACATAATACCACATTCCACATTTTTTACCGTTTTGGAGAGAATAACATCAAATTCCTTAAAGCCCTTTAAACCTTTGAAACTGTATAGGTTTTTTTGCAGTTCTGTGAATATCAAGCTGATCTTTCTCCTTCATTTTCTGAAACACTATTAACTCCATCAAACGAAAAGAGCAGTCATTGAGGGCTGTCACCCATCTATTTTCAAAATCCACATCCGGAAAACCAAAGGAGGGGGCTTTTTTAACCCTTAGTCCTCTTGGGATCCTTTTACATTTAGCATAGTTCTCCAGGCTTATAATGTCCCACCATAAGCGGTTCTTATGAATCAATAAACTTTCCAATTTTTGAAAGTGGATTTTGAGATCAGAGATGTCAGTGGTATCCAAATCCACAATGTTATCAAACACACGTAAAGCTTGTTTTTTTCTCTGTGTATCATCACAAGTGTTGAAAAAATAAGTATCCGAAATATCTTCTAATTCATCCATATTATCCCCTGGTTCCTCCATACCAATATAATGGAACACAAAGGGGGTACTGAAGCCACAAAAAAGTAACTATAAAAGTGTATAAAAAGCAAAAATATAAAAATTAGGGATCTTCCTTTTAAATTAAAAAATTAAGCTCCAAAAAACCTATGCATGTGCGGCTCCAACCTGTATATATTGCAATATGGAAAATAGCTGAAGCGCTCAAATGCAGGTATATCTCAAAATGATAATAAGCCAGACCACTGTACCAGGGTACTAACAATTGATATAGTACCTATTGTGTCATATAATGGGTACTATCCTCCTGAAGACAGGTGGTGTGTGGTGCAACCCACTCACCATATGTCTCATTGGCAGGTTCCCCTGAAAAATATGCAAATACTCACATCCTGGTAGGGCAGGCAGGCAAGCTGTGCAGCTACTCAATGCAATACAGGGAAAAGGGAGACCAAAAAGCGCACCAGCACAAACGGAGCAGGAAAAAACCAGAACAAAAAAATGATTAAAAGGGCACTTTAATGTGGCAAAAGACCCATCCAATGCATTTCGAACGTCGCAGCGTTCTTTTTCAAGGATAAAACACAATGTGATAGCATCCATTATATACCCTCTTACCTGTGGGCCATTTCGCGCCAAAAATCAGAACCTGATGACGTCATAACAGAGCGACTCAGTGCCGATCTAAGGGCAAAAGGAAGTACCAAAGGCAGTGTGGCCATTTTGGATGTGGGCAAACATAGGAACACAATAACAAAGCTTTATTGACCATTCCAGCAGAACAAAATACATTGCTGCTAACTGGACAAGCATATTTAAACGAAATAAAGCTATATTAAACTAAACTAATGCTTAATAAAGGGTACTATTATATCAAGGAAAAACATGAACAAGGTGGATTAAAAAACTAGCTGTGTTGCAACTAAGTTATATACAAAAAAAAAGTTAAAAATAAAAACCTCTAGACATGATTAAAAAAATGTGCAAGAAAAGTAAATTTAAAGACATATTACACATACATACTGCATAACACAGATTGTGTACCTAAATCATAGGAACCAGGGAAATACAACCATTATAAAATATGAAGTATTATCCACAAGATACATCAAAGAACAATTTAAGCTTACATATTAGCATAATATTTGCATGATAAGGCATAGGTTCAAAGGTTATAATGACAAGAATATAATGTCCAATATAATGACAATTGTCTTATTTAATCTGTATTACCAACTAATTACACCATAATACGTCTATCACAAAAATGTTTACAAAAAATGTGTTAGTTGCCAGTCAATGTTCAAGCCCATAGGGAAGCGCGTTTGGAGAGTGAAGATCCAATACGCCTCCCTACGGTCCAGAAGGTTGATATGATCACCTCCTCTAGATTTAGAAATAACTGATTCAATCCCCAAAAAGGAAAAATTATTCATTCCTCCCTGACCACATTCAGTGAAATGTTTTGAGACTGGATGATTAGTGTCTCTCAATTTTATGAGCCTTAAATGCTCTAACATCCTGACCTTAAGGGCTCTAGTCGTCCTCCCCACATACCTCTTGCCACAACCACATGTTATTAGATAAATCACAAATTGACTTTTACAATTTATAAAACTGTTAATCTTAAATTCCTTATTTGGTAATATATTCACACCATGTGGCGGTGGCAAGGCAAACTGGAAAAAACTTTTGGCAGGCTTCATGTGTTTACATGCACTACAAGAGCCACATTTGAAGGAACCTTGAAAAAGAACGCTGCGACGTTCGAAATGCATTGGATGGGTCTTTTGCCACATTAAAGTGCCCTTTTAATCATTTTTTTGTTCTGGTTTTTTCCTGCTCCGTTTGTGCTGGTGCGCTTTTTGGTCTCCCTTTTCCCTGTGTTGTAGCAATGATCAGGGCACTCGCATGATTCCCCAGCAATAAAAAAAATGGAAAAAATGAATAGGCAGGGTACCCAGAAAGTGCAAAAATAAAAAGACTTTATTTTACAACATGTGTAAATGGTGTTAGTGACAGAAAAATCCTCCCACGTGTTTCACGCAAGTGTTGCACTTTCTCCTTGAGAAAGCAAAACACTTGCATGAAACGCGTGGGAGGATTTTTCTATAATACTGCTATAACACTGCTGCTATCTTATTGCTTCCGGCGGCACCACAGGGGGGGAGGAGGAGGTGCTCTTTACCGCGGACGTGCGGTTTGTAACTTTCACAGCCGGTGGGACCTGAAGCTGAAGCTGGATCTACACTAGGAGGTAAGATGGTCTTTCCTTACCTCCATTATCCCATGCCTGGTACCCCGACGGAATTTAACTGCTCTGGGAATTGTTTGTCCAACGAAGAGTATGGTTGCAGTACCGCTGATATCTCCAGGATGACACACTTCCTGCAAACCTCTGTTTAACCTCCCCCCGATCCCAGTATGTATATGTTTCACTAGACAGAGCGTACTCCAGAGCGCACGGCAGCGCTACCCCATATCTGTGCCCATAGTTAGACCTGTAAAGCAGGAAATTGGAGGTAGAGCTTATTAGAGAAGGTTTTAATATAGTACATTTGTTATTCCTTTTGAAGATAAATATCAGTTGTACTTTGCTTGGAATGTAAAATTGGTGTGTCAGAATGGGGCTTTAGTGGAGGAACATTTTTACAAAGAGGTTGCTTTGCTTAGGATGACGGGACCGTCTTTGGAACCACTTCTGGATTACTTGAGTGTCACCACTGGGCCTGGTGCCAAGGGTTATTTTCGATTTATTGTTATCCAAAGTGTGATTTTGTCAATGATAGGATTGATAAGGAGGATTTTAAGGTTTCTAACCCTTCGTTTCATACTGCTTTGGAATTGGTTACGGAAGCTAGTAAGGGAGCACTATTGGCCAAGATCGATATTGAGTTCACATTCTGCTTGCTGACTGTGAATCCAGTTTGTTATAATTTGCTAGGTTGTTATATTAATTTTTTTTTTTTTTTTATGTGCGATAACTTTAAAATAGTAAGTACTTTATTGGAATGGGTGTTTCATCAAGTGGCAGGTAATGATTCTGAAGTATTTTCTGTTCGTTGGTCCAGTGGGAAAGGAGTTGTATTTTCACCTGTGTACATTCAGTGCAGTGGCAAAGTGATTTGGGGTATCATTTGCAAAAAAAAAATCTGGAAGGGCCAAATACAGTGTTATATTTCCTTGTGATTGACACTGAGGAAACGTTACTTAGGCTGCCAAACAAGGATCATTAGGATTAGTCAAAGGGTCAAGGAAGGTTACATTAAAGCAGTTGCATCCATTGTTTGGCCATTTAGCATTTGCATTTAGGGTAAAGTTCAAAAGGCGGGTCTTTTGTAGGAGTTTATCACTAGCTACGAAAGAGGTAAACAGCCAGAATAATTATATTAGGTTGGGGATATGGCAAAATGTCCATAAAATTTAAAATAGCAAATCTTGTTAGCAAAGGGAGGAGGTGTTAAATCAAGAGCAAAAGGAAGTGTGTCAAATTATTCATAGATGCGGCTGGTTAACTGAGCTTTGGGCGTTTTTAGCAGTAGAGTAGTGTGCAGAGCAATGGCCGCAATGTTGGGTGTAACAAAGTGTAACAAAAAAATTGGTTCTGCTAGAGTTACAGTATTTGCAATTGTTGCCGCAGTTGAGATTTGGAGTTCAACATTGAGAAATAGGAGGGTATTGTTTTGGTTCAATAGTATGTGTCTAGTTCACATGGTAAACGGCATGTTGGTAGCTCATACCAGTAATCAGGTTGCTGAGGCATCTCATTCTCCATTACTTAGAACAGAATATCTGGTTTAGAGAGTGTCATGTCCAGGGTGTCTAGGATACTATAGCAGATGCTTCCAGTGGATATCATTTTGGAGATTGGAGTTGCACGGATTCCTTATGTAACCTATTTCATAGGAATTGGAAGTTTAGTAAGGGATTCTTTAGCTTTTGCGATATGGCCTGCTTATAATAAGGTATGGTTAACATTGGCGAGACACGTTATCGGAAGGCGTTACTTATATACTTTTCTTAACTACGCAATCCAGGTACATCAGACAGTATTGTTGATAGCAGATTGGTGGGTGTAACATAGGGGTTGCTAATGAGGGGATATTGTAGGAGGCCAATTACTTTTGACTTGCTGAGAAAGCTCTTGGAAATAATAGGAATGGTGTATGTTTATGATTATGAAGCTTAGTTGTTTGTGGTTATCTCCTGCCTCTCGCCCGACCTGCAGACCCCTCAAAGACAGCCACTATCAGGAATCACAGGGAAATCCATGGGGAGAGCTGGCTAGTACCTGGGGTATCGATAAACTAGGAATCCTGATCCAAATATTCGTCAGGCATGTTGAGTGTCAAGGGAGGTTGCAGGCAGGTGAAGTGGTCAGGCAAGCAATGGTCAAGGCAGGTTGCAGGCATTAGAATGGTCTGTATTGGTGAAAAAAGTGTTATCAGATAGCTCTCAAATCTAAATTGTGATCCTGTGAGTGAGGATACTAGCAAACTATACAATATAGTGAATTATAAGTGATTCAAATAAATCTTATAATTTTTAGTGACTATTTAAACCAAAGTGAAAATAGTAAGTGCAAATGAATATCTTAGTACGATGCTGCTCAACCTTAATCTAGGATTACATTCTTAATCCTTGTAGTTTAGCAATGTCCAGCTCCCTGACCACCCTGGACATCAGTAGAATTGTCAGGCAAGCAAGGGCAGGCAGGGAGCAGGCAACAGAATATTCAGACAAGCCAGAATGAGAACCAGGGTTTTGCAAAAGCTGATTGCAGAACTAGGAACTTCAACAACAGTGAGGGAGAAACAAATCCTGCCTCCAAGGCAGCAAAGCTGTTGTGAAGCAAGGAAAGCTGGATTCAGACGTCTTTTATAGGTAGTGTAGAGGCGAGGTGACAATCACAGATTTGTCTTCCACAGGGTCAGCACGGATTGACAGAAATCCCACACGTGAGCCTTTAAATTGCCTCACTTGTATGGATGGAGGTGGCTGGTTTCCGTGGGTATCAAGCATAGATTTCTCGAATTAACCAGGGTGTGTAGACCTGAGACCCCAACTCATGATCTCTCCTCAGGACCATATCCTTTTCAGTCAATGAAGTAAAAGAGTCACCTGTTGTTGTTGTCCATTAGCATTTACAGTGTTGGCTTCAGCCTGTATTAATATTACCCTCTCTTATTTTTGATCTTGCAGAAATGCCATTAGGAAATCAGAGGCTTGTTTAGGAGAGTCCATCTAAAGGACTTTATCATCATGGAAGATCATGAGCCTTGTTGGATATAGTAGGGTGAATTTGAAGCCTTTAGAAAAATTCCTTGTAAAATGGTACAAACTCCGTTCTTTTGGACGAAACTTGAAACATTTAAAATTGCTATTCTTTATAGATCAATTTCTGGATGATCCCGTAGGCTCCCAATAATTTCCCTTCTTCGGTTTCTTTTTATCAGAAGCTCATCCAATGGACTCTTGTTTTCTGCTCAAGGATACTTATCTCTGCCTCTTTTCTATCTAAAGTCCTCTCCCGCCTTAAACCTTTCTCACTGACTGCCCCACACCTCTGGAATGCCCTTCCCCTCAATATCCGACTAGCATCCTCTCTATCCACCTTTAAGACTCACTTTAAAACACACTTGCTTACACTGGCGACACACTTTATTGAAGTGCGGCCAGTTCCGCAAGCCGGGAGATTTCCCGGCTTGCTAGTGGCATCCCCTCGGCGTGCCGCGCGTCACCGATGCGCGGTCACGCGTCATCGGGTGCCTGCGCCCCCTGCACGCGCGTCCAGGGCTCCCCGAGGGAGCCCTGGTGTCCCGCGATGTGGGGGACGGCGGCAGGGGGTTCCGGGGGACCCGGCGGACCCGGAGAGGAGAGGGGGAAGCCGAGATCGGCGGGCCTCTCCTCCGCTGCTTCGGCGCGCGCCCGGCACCCTCCGGCGCGCGCCAGGTAACTGCTGCGGCCGAGAACGGGCAAATGCTCGAATAAACTCGGCCGCAGCAGTATGGAAGCATATGAGTAGCTCCATGGCAGATACTTTACACCATATACATAAACCTTGGCCCCTTGCAAATAAACAAAAGAGATACCGGCGCCTAATGAGTCCAAAAATAATGGAATCCTGGATTACCAGTAGAAATAGTTCCAATTCCAAGGAAATCAACAGTCTCTGTATCTTGGGGTATTCAGATATGACTTGATGCAGTGGAAGTAGAACATGCAATGAAAAAAGAAATATTTAGTGCAACACAGTTAAACAATTTATACAGACATATTTGCAACTGGCTGCTGATGCTGGCTGATATCCCCTGAGGAAGTGTGTTTAGACGCACGAAACGCGTAGGGCATTTTTTATCTATATATAGGACATTTGGTGGCTTATATTTACAAGCAGTACAAGCGCTGAGTGCATTCTTCCAACGACTGTGGGGCAAGGAGGTACAGATCGCCGTTTCCTGTATCTTCCACTGGAGATTGCCAGGTTCTGACGTCACATCCGGCAACGTCATTTCCGGTCCGCCACGAGGACGGCGTCACTTCCGTTTTTTGCCAGTGGAGAGACGCAGAAGGAATACAAGGCGTCTGAAGCACCCAGCAGATCCCCCGCACGCGGTCACCAGCCCCCATTGGTACTATGCGAATTACCAGCAGCCGTCCTGTGAGTGTTATCTAGGTTTTAACCCACCGGAGCGGTCTGTTAGCCATTTGTCCTTTTTATCATCTAGTTTAATAAATAACTTTTATCATTAGCTTTGCTTAAGTGTTGTTTGTCTAGTTGTGTCTGTTTGTTTTGTCTGTTTATGTCAGCCAGTTGCAAATATGTCTGTATAAATTGTTTAACTGTGTTGCACTAAATATTTATTTTTTCATTGCATGTTCTACTTCCACTGCATCAAGTCATATCTGAATACCCCAAGATACAGAGACTGTTGATTTCCATGGAATTGGAACTATTTCTACTGGATATCCAGGATTCCATTATTTTTGGACTCATTAGGCGCCGGTATCTCTTTTGTTTATTTGCTGTTTATTCTGATTGTACTGTCAGGTTACCACCAGGCTGCCTTGCAACCATAGGGCTCACCCTTAGAGTAGGGTCAATTGTTTGTAATCCCCATTAGCGCTATTATACATCACTCCCCTTTCCCATCTTGACCCTTGCAGACGCACTTACGAGAACGCCCTCCTACTGTCTCTGCACGTTCTTCCTACCAACCAATTAGATTGTAAGCTCTTCAGAGCAGGGACTTATTTTCCTAAATGTTAATTTTATGTCTGAAGCACTTATTCCCTTTATGTGTTATTTGTATTATTTGTTATTTATATGATCACATGTATTAATGCTGTGATGCGGTATGTACATTAATGTTGCTATATAAATAAAGATACATACATACATGGACAGGAATACTCATGGTGTTTGGGGGGTGACTTTAGTGTTACAGACAACCATGTACTAGACAGAAATTATGCTAAAAAAAAAAACACCCTCCAAGAAAGATACATTCAATTAACTCTCAAAAACATATAAAACCTTATAGACCATTAAAGATTACCAAATCCTCTCACAAAATACAACTTTTTATTCTAGAGTACACGACATCTTCTACAGAATAGATTATCTATTGACATTACCAACCCTCCTTCCTAAAATCTAAATGTGTAACTGGTGGGGTGAATTCACTATCCCAACACTATGCCTAAGAGACCTATGTCTGGGTCCAGCAGTGACCTGGTTAATCCCAGCTTGAAAAGGCTGGGTTAATTAACCAGGTCTCAGCTGCCTCATTAAGGGGCTTTATTAACCCAGAGCTCCCACGTGTTCTTGGTTCATGTCTGAATCAGAGAAGCATAACCTGAAACGCTGGAGAAAGACAAGCCTGCAACAAGGTCTGTTACAGTGGGACACTTACCCCTGTCCTTTTGTTTTTCTTGGACTTGAACAAGGGCAAGGCCCTGTTATGAACTATTGAATTGGACTGTTCTATACTGTTGTTTTGTTGTTGTTACTTTACACCTATGCTGAATGAAGCTCTTTTTGTGTTCCATATTTTTTGGCTGAATAAACAAGCCTATTCAGATAACCCACGTGTCGTTGCGTTATCCCTGCAACAGTAATATAGAAAATATTTTGATCTTTGATCACTTGCCAATATGTTTAGATTATGTGGTTAGCCCTAAACTATTCAAGTGTTATAATCAGAAAAGGCCCAGTTATCTATATAATCTGGGGGATTTCAAGAGCATTTTATAAAATGCTTGGTACTGTATAATTTCTCAAAAAAACAATGCCATTCATCTTGATAATCCAACATTGTTCTGGGAAGCCTCTAAAGCAGTTCTTAAGGGAACATTTATCTCATACATGGCCAAATAAAAAAAGAAAATTCATACTACACTGGCGGATCTTAAAAAGGATTTGACGAGAGGCTTCCGGTGACGTCACCCAACATGGTGGTGTAGTTTGGGAGCTCTGCAGACTCTCCCGATTAAAGATTAACAAAAGCACCCTTCCACCGAATAATCACAATTAAATTTCGGCTCCCCGGCTGGGGTAACAACCGGAGAATGTCTAGGCAGCAAAAGAAACCAGTGTCCCAAGCGGTAACCAAATATTTCACGCCGCAACAGAAGAGCCCGGAGCCGCAGCCGGAAAAACAAGATGGCGGCAGCCCACGAGGAGAACCGGCTAAACAGGGGAAAGCACCCCGCTCTAAAGAGACCCCCGCTTCAGAGGAACCACTCACTAGGTCATATATGGAGGAACTGCTGGCGGCAATGCAGACAAAACTGTATACCTCCTTACAATCGGAGATAAAGTCAGCAGTCCATGATCGCAAGCAGGAAATAAACGGATTGGCAGAAAAGACCACCACGCTTGAAACTAAAATGGAGGAGAGCCACCTGCGCCAAACCGGAGCAGAAGAAGAGATTTTTAATCTAAAAGAGGAACTCCAACGGATTAGAGACGCGCTAGAAGACCAGGAGAACCGGGATAGAAGGCAGAATTTGCGTATTCGAAATATCCCTGAAACGGTTCTCCCTGGCCTCCTCCGCCCGTACCTACTAGACCTATTTAAATTTATCTGTGGATCCCTGGATGACAGAGACCTTGAAATAGATCGGGCCCACAGGGCTCTGGGGCCCAGATCAGAAGACCCGAACCGAAGGCGCGACGTGATAGTGAAACTGCACAGCTACACGTCTAAAGAAAGCATTCTCATAGCATGCAGAGGAAAAGAATCACACCTTCATGGAAGAACAGCTCCAGATATTCAGCGACCTGTCGAGGACAACGGTGCTCCGCAGGAAGGGGATGAAACCTTTAACAACTTTCCTCCGAGACAACGAAGTAAAATATCGCTGGGGGTTCCCCTTTAAATTGACGGCGAACCACAAAGGTAAATTCCTGACGATCCGATTCCCGGAGGTTATGGACCCGTATGTGCGGGCCCTGGGTCTGACCCCACCAGCCTCCTGGGCACCGGAGCGACAGCGGGCCTCTGCGCGGAGTGAAGACCCGGATGAGAGCAACGATCAAGGAAGAAGAGAGCCCTCAGCACGCCTGAAGTCAACCAGACGCTGAAGGGACAGAGAAGCGCCGCCGCTCTACTCACCTGCTCACTGCCGAGTCGAACTGCTCATCTCCGCTGAAGTATCGCGAGACATGCGGGGAGAACAGCCTCCGGATCCGGAGAGGAATCCCAGAGACTGCAGAACCTGAGGGCCATCTGGAAAGCACCAAAGAAAGATCTTTGCACGCAGTTATCGACCCCCCAGCAAGCCTAAGTCCGGTCTGAAATAAAGTTAAAGTTAAAAAGTTCTTCGAGTTGTTGTTACCCTTCGTAGTGTTGTTGCAGTGGCCAGGAGGCCCTGGTGGTTGGAGGAGCCTGGGACTCGCTTATCACGGGGAGGGGGGGAGGGGGAGAGACAACAAAGCGGAATCAGCCGAACTGTGAGTATCTCTTTGGCCCCCCCGCTGCCCTCCCCCAAGAGAACCTGGAGGCCACCCCAAAATGGGCAACGGGACCCACCCTCCAAACGGACCTGGGGTACGGCTAGGACCGAATCACAAAGCACCCAGAGGCCCCACCGTTGCAGGCCTATGCATATACAGGGTTGACAAGCAAGGTCACCCCCCCCCTCCCTCCCCCCCTGCCATCTCCCCCCCCTGCCATCTCCCCCCTCCCTCCCCCTGTCCCCCCTGCCAGCTCCCCCCCCCCCCCGGCCGTCACCTCCCCCCCCCCTGCCACCCCCCCCACCCCCTCCTCTCCTGACCACCCCCTAACCCCCCCCTCCCCCGTCTACCTCATCCCCCCCTGCCACCCCGTCCCCCCCCCTGCCACCCCGTCCCCCCCCACACCCCCTCCCCAACGGGATAACAAGGCAGTATATACCGGGCACCTGAGAGAAAATGTCAAATGTTTCAAACCGTTGTCTGCACTGAAACCCAATAATGTGACACATGTCTGATTGCTAACTTAAAAGGTGATGAACAGGCTTTGAATTGTTAGATGGCTCCCCCCTGCCATTCCCCCCCCTGCCATCTCCCCCCCCTGCCATCTCCCCCCCTGCCATCTCCCCCCCTGCCATCTCCCCCCCTGCCATCTCCCCCCCTGCCATCTCCCCCCCCCTGCCATCTCCCCCTCCCTCTCCCCCTTCCTCCCCCCCCTGCCATCTCCCCCTCCCTCCCCCCCTACCATCTCCCCCTCTCTCCCCCCCTGCCATCTCCCCCCCCCTGCCACCTCTCCCCCCGCCACCTCTCCCCCCACCGCCACCTCCCCCCCCCACCCCCTCCTCTCCTGACCATCCCCTACCCCTCCCCCCCTGTCCCCCTGTTCACCTCATCCCCCCCCTGCCACCCCGTCCCCCCCCACACCCCCTCCCCAACGGGATATCAGGGCAGTATATACTGGGCACATGAGAGAAAATGTCAAATGTTTCAAACCACTGTCTGCACTGAAACCCAATAATGTGAAATAATAATATACATGTCTGATTGCTAACTTAAAATGTGATGAACAGGCCTTGAATTGTTAGATGGCTCCTTCCCCCCCCATTTCCCCCCCCTTTCCCCCCCCTTCCCCCCCTCTCTCCCCCCCCTCCCCCCACCTTCCCCCCTCCATCTCCCCCCCTCTCCTACCCCCCCTCCCCCCGCCTTCCCCCCCTTCCCCCGCCTCCCCCCTCTCCTCCCCTCCTTCCCCCTCCCCTCCTTCCCCCTCCCCCCTTCCCCCCCCCTCTCCCCCTCCTCCCTCTCCCCCCCTCTCCCCCTCCCCCCTCTCTCCCTCCTCCCCCCCTCTCCCCCCCTCTCCCCCACCCCCTCCTCCCTCTCCCCCCCTCCCTCTCCCCCCCTCCCTCTCCCCCTTCCCCTCCCCCCTCCCTTCTCCTCCCCCCCTCCCCCTCCTCCCCCCCCTCCTCCCCCCCTCCCTACACCCCTCCCCCTCCCCCCCTCTCCTCCCCCCCTCCTCCTACCCCCCACCCCTCCCCCCTCCCTCCTACCCCCCACCCCCCGCAGAGCGCCGAAGATCTAAACCCCGCATATACAATAAAGATCTAGATCTCATGTCCTTGTATAGATGGCTACTACAGCCCGGTCCCTCCATGAGGTTTCTAGAATGGGAATCAAGAGGAATCCTACCGCAATACTTAAATGTTTTATTACCAACCGATCTGTTCTGTCATGAACACGAAAAATCGCCTCAACGCCAGATTAAGGCGCCAAACTGCCATTTATTATTCTGTGTAAAAGTGTGAAGAGCTATAAGGCCGGGGAAAAGTACAATCGCACCATAGGCTGATGACCCATTAAAATGGTTAATGGTAACCAGAGAAAACATACATAAAGATGGAGATAATGTATTGTCCTAGCTAGCCACTCTACCCCACCTTCCCCCCCCCCTCTTTTTTTTTTTTCTCTCCCTTCTCTCTCCCTCCCCCCTCCCCTCCACCCCCTGCCCAAAGCCACATAGCCAACCTACCGACAAGGGACACACCCTCTATCGGGTAGAAGGCGGGTGCATCCAAGACTGCCGAACCTAGAATGTATATGTGCACTATTCAGGAGCATGTTTGCTAACCAAAGATACACACCCTGGAACATACTCCACCCCCTTCCTCCCCCCCCTATATATGAGAGATGCACGACGCAAACATAAAGGAAAGCTCCCTACACCCCCCTTCTGCTTCACTCCCTACAATCTCCCTCCTCCCAATACCTAACCGTCCCCTCCCCACATCTACCCTCCCTCCCCCTCCACGCTTACCCTTCCCACCCAATTAGTCTTTCCCCTCTTATACTCCTCCTCCATCCCACACCCTTCTACAAACCCTACCTAACCACCCACGACAAAAGCGACCACGCCTCCCCTCCTAGGGTGCCTCTGGAAGGGTACAAACCATAAAATCTTCTAGAGTTTGCGCCCCCCCCTCTTGCATCCCAGTTCGGGAGTCAACGGACCCCTCCCATTGGGCCCTAAGCCCAAACACCGGTTATACCACCGGTATTACTGCTAGAGGGCTACTACTGGCCCTCTATTCACACTATCTCCTCCTGCCGACCCTGTCCCGGCAGACTTCTACCCTATTCTCCCCTACCCCCCCCCCCCAGCCCCCTGGAGCGCCACTCAGGTCCCCCTAAATATAAACCCCTCATTACGCGAAGGGAATATGGTCCGACAAAGGATCCGAAAAATTCTCCCTAGTGGGAAGGGAGTTGCTCTAGAAGGAATCAAACCTCAAACCAATGGCTAGCCAAATTCCAATAAATTTAATCTCACTAAACGTAAAAGGCCTAAACAACAATAAAAAAAGGAGGCTAGCTCTACAAGAGATGAAAAGATTAAAAGGCGACATTGTATTTCTACAGGAGACCCACTTCGCATCGCACGAGCTGCCTAAACTGTTCAGCAAGGCTTTCCCCACGGGCTACTTCTCATCGTTTGGTAGCAAAAAGAGAGGAGTGGCAATTCTATTCTGTCAGGGAACGCCATTCAATCACACTAAAACAATCACAGATCCAGAGGGTAGATTTCTTATAGTTTATGGGTCGCTGGCAGGTTCACCTATCGTGCTGGTCAATGTACACTGGCGACACACTTTATTCGAGCTCGGCTAGTCCCACGAATTCGGGTATACCCGGGTGTATTGAGGTTTGTGACTGTTTTCTGCCCGAGTGCATTGCGTTATTTTCCAGGCAGGGATTGAAGCATTTTATTCCCGCTGGCTGCAATACTGCACAGTATATATATATATACTGCATTACAATTCATGAATTTATGCCATCTGGTAGACACGCGAAGCATTGCAGCCTATTAAATCCTAATCATTATCATTTAACAGATCAGCCGCCCGTCAGCCAGGCATGAACCCAGGCTGGGAAGGCAAACGCAACGGGGCTTGTCAGAGGTGAGCAGCGGCGCATTCCAGGTATCTGCCAGGTACATACTGGGTATTTGCTCGAATAAAGTGTGTCGGTGCAGTATACACACCCAATGAGAACCAGATAGAATTTCTGAGGGCTCTTCTGGACAAGATTGACCCGACCTACCTGTCCTCAATGGTAGTAGGAGGGGACTTTAACATGGCCCTGAATCCACTAGAGGACAAGTCAAGCCTATTAAATAGATCGCATGCAAAGGCCTCCCAAAGAATAGGGAAAAAATTCAAAGAAATCATGGGAGAGTACTCTTTGTTGGATATTTGGAGAACACAACATCGGGGCCAGAGAGATTACACTTTTTTCTCTCCTCCACACCAGACCTACTCTCGAATAGACTATCTCTTCGCCACTAAAACCATTTTTGAAGCGTCAACAAGCTCAGATATAGGCCCCATCACATGGTCAGACCATGCCCCAATCGTAGTTACCCTTGACACCCCATTCATAAAGACAAATTCGTTCAATTGGAAACTTAAAGACTCACTATTAAACTACCCTGAAATTGAGAGAGAAATAAAAACAGCACTCAAAGAATACTTTGCCCATACTGTAATACAGAGTCGGTCTCATCACCAGCAATCCTGTGGGAAGCCCATAAGGCAACGATTAGAGGAGCCATTATCTCCATCGCGTCCCACAGGAAAAAAACAAAAACAAAGGCTATTAGAGACCTGACGGATAAAATCCTAGAACTAGAGCGCCAACATAAAATTAACCCCTCCAGAAAAATATATAAAACACTAACATCCGTCAGAGAGGAGCTCAACCAATTACAGATAGAAGATGTAGAAAAGTCACTGCGATGGACCAGTCAAAAATATTATGATAAGGGGAACAAAGTAGATAGACTATTGGCTAACAAATTAAGAGGTGTACAAAAGAGATCTCAAATTACAGCTATCAAGAGTAGGTCTGGTGAAATTTTATATAGCGATAAGAAAATCGCAGAGGAGTTTACAGCATTTTACACAGAGCTCTCTAACCTAAAAACCCAGGGCAACAAAGCTCCGGAAACAAATTCCAGAATTATCAATGACTACCTTTCTAAGTGTCACCTCCCCAGTCTCACGGATGAAGAACAACAAAAACTGAACGCAAGAATAACGAAAATAGAGCTCACGGAAGCGGTAAAAGCATCAAAGATCTCTAAAACTCCTGGACCCGATGGCTTCTCCAATACCTATTACAAACGGTTCCTCCCGCTCCTGTCAACACACCTTCTCAACCTATTCAATTCCTTCATGGAGGGCTCACCAATCCCGCCCTCCATGACCAATGCTAGTTTAGCTATAATCCATAAGGACGGTAGAGGCCCACAAAATTGTGGAAGCTACCGACCTATATCGCTACTAAACAATGATCTGAAACTGTACAGTAAGATCCTCGCCAATCGGTTGAACCCAATCTTACCCAGACTGATCAACATTGACCAGGTTGGATTTGTTAAGAACCGTCAGGCCTCTGACAACACACGAAAAATTATAAACATAATAGAACATGTCCGAATCTCAGGTTCCAAAGCAGTGTTGTTAAGTCTTGATGCAGAGAAGGCGTTCGACAGAATTGACTGGCTCTTTCTAGATAACACAATGAAAAAATTCGGCTTTAATGACACATACCTAGAGGGTGTCAGGGCACTCTACCGCAGCCTCACGGCGACGGTCAAACTCCCGGGCGCTCCGGCAAAGGCCTTCGAGATAAGGAATGGCACGAGACAGGGTTGCCCCCTTTCCCCTCTTCTCTTCGCCTTGACGATAGAGCCTTTGGCGGCGAGAATAAGGGACAACGCAAGCATTCAAGGCATAGCTATAGGGGACACTAATTACAAAATCTCGTTGTTTGCGAACGATGTCATTCTCACGCTGTCCCACCCTCATACCACCCTACCCAACCTGCAAAAAGAGTTATCCAACTTCGGAGAGATATCGGGCTATAAAATTAATAGCGACAAGTCTGAAGCCCTGAATCTAAATCTCAAAGACTCAGAGGTCCAACTTTTGAAATCAAATTTCAATTACAGATGGTGCCCTTCATACATTAAATATTTGGGAGTTAATGTATCAAAGGACTACCGCTCCCTTATTTGACAAAATCAGAAAAGATTTGGATAAATGGGAGGAATACCAAATTTCCTGGATCGGAAGGAACGATCTCAGTTAAGATGAATGTACTCCCAAGGTTATTATACTATTTTCAGACACTTCCGATCAGGGTCCCTGGATCAGAATTGAAAGATCTCCAGAGCAGAATATTCAAATTTATTTGGCACAGTAAAAAACCCAGAGTCGCAAAATCAATACTAACAGCACCAAAGAGTGGGGGGGGCATGGGGGTGCCGGATATCGCCCGATACTACCAGGCAGCCCAATTAAAAGCAGTGGTCGAGTGGAACTCGGACCCAGACCAGCTATGCTGGCTAAAGATTGAGTCCCAATATGCCAGGGCGCCTTCTCTGCAAGCAAGTCTATGGGCCACGGGCAGACCTGAAAAGGGGCTAAGCAAATTTGAACTAAGGACAATGGGCCACACAATGGAGATTTGGCAAAAAGCTAAGAACAAATTTAAACTCTCGAACGCAGCCTCACAACTCACCCCACTATATAATAACCCAGAATTCCTCCCAGGGTGTGAGACGAAGCAGTTTGAGCAGTATGCGAGGGTAGGAATTGAGAAAGTCTATGATCTGTTATGTGACAAGAAACCTTTGACTTTCCAAGAACTGCGGAATAAATTTAAAGCCCCAACCCTAGATACATTTAAATTCCTTCAGATCAGACATTTCCTACAAAAGCTGTCCCCCACACTAGAATTCCCTCCCTTAACACAATTTGAAAGATTGTGTCAGGAAAACGAGCACCAAAAAGGCCTAATCTCTCAAATCTACGGGATACTAGATAGACACGCAAGCCCTGACACACACGATTATATGCACAAGTGGGCAGCGGAGTTAAATGTAGACATTGATAGCGAAGACTGGGAGGAGATATGGGAAGCGGCATCAGGAACCTCAGTGTGCACCAGCATTAAAGAAAACATCTACAAGATAATGTTTCACTGGTACTTAACACCAGTGAGACTGCGGCAAATCTACCCTCTGGTATCCGATCTATGCTGGAGAGGCTGTGGACATAGGGGGGACATGGCTCACATATGGTGGCACTGCCCAAAAATTCAGATATATTGGCTCTTAATTCAAAACCTAATTAAAATGGTCACTGACCTCACAATCCCTATGGACCCACTGACCTTCATACTGGGCAGGCCAATGGATGAAATTGACCACCCAGTATGGAAATTAATCTCCTTTATTCTGACAGCAGCGCGGTGCTCGGTGGCACTCTCTTGGAAGAAAAATTTCCCACCCAATATACAAATGGTAAAAAAAAGATTAAATGAGGTAATGTTAATGGAAAAACTGACAGCATTCCTTAACCACTCAACAGAGCGGTTCTACCGCATATGGGAGCCCTGGCTGACCCACTAAACCGTAAAAGACAACAGCCCCCTCCTTTGCCCAGTAACCGGACGAGACGCTGGGACCAAGTAACAGGAGGCGACTCCAGGGGAAGGGAAACCTATCACTCCCCCCCTCCCCTCCCCCCTTCCCTCCACTCTCTCCCACTCTTTTCTCTCATTCGGGAGTCTAATCACAGGGTCCACTGAAGGACCGGACGGTCGGCCACCCCCATGGGTATGTAATCAGGGACCCCTCCCACCCCCTCTCCCCCCCCCCATCTCTCGTCTTTCTACCCCCACTCTTATAAGGAAAAAAAGGGAAAAACAACTGTTATGGTATTATGCTATGCACATATGACAATGCGTGTAAAGTGATGTTTCAATACCTAATAAAAATGTTTGGGAAAAAAAAAAAAAAAAGGATTTGACAGTAGTTTACAGAACCTTTAAATACACAAACAAGTAAAGAAAAATAACTTGAAGTAAAACAAGCTTTTGAAACAGTTACACAATAGGACACATTTACACAGATTTTCACCA